>NC_056735.1:593392552-593760052 GCF_019279795.1 Protopterus annectens | reverse complement strand
TATGGAACAGCCATTATGCCTACAGTTAACACCTTAACAACTGGACACTGGATGAGCCATCCATACTAATGACATCCATTGCTTGCAGCATATACCCACAGAGAGGTCATAGGATAAAGCATCACACACAGGTTTGCAGAAATGGAATACCTTTATTTGTGTTCTATTACAGATTTATATGCCATGTCATATAGCTGTTCAAACACTGACATCCATATAAACAGAGTAATGCAACTGTGAAACAATTATTCTAATACAGTAATCTGGAAAAGTCCACAACTGTTGCTGTCCAGGCCAAGCCCTTCAAATCGTACAATAGTAAAGACAGACTGGGCCACAAGATACCACACAATCAACAGTAAATGATGCAGGTATATAGTCCAGCAGCCTCTATCTACATTCTGAATACAATCACTAGGTGGTAAAGACTTCAGTTGACCAAATTGGATGTAACTGTTACATAACAAGGCATAACTGGCAAACAGAACTGTCTGTATGGCAGGAGGCAGTAGGCCTGCAGTAACCCACTTTATGTAAGTAATGTCAAAATAGGTGAAATGTATGGTACTGTACATCCAGATACCTTAAGACAGCTCACTGCTGATACCGCCACATTTTGTAACATCCTAGGTTATGTATGGTGTTCCCCCCTAGACTCAATAATACAGGGTCATATACCACTGTTACATACACTGGCCTCTGGAGTGCATATGGGCACACATGTATTGTGCAGGTGAAGCCCACACATATATGGCCCGAGCCCCACTGTATGTGTGGGGGAAACAACAGCAGTGGACTGCTGGCAGGAATGGCAGCATGGTATAAGTATATGTGCATTTTTATCACTATCTGTATATGTGTAGACATATAATGCTCTGTATATGTATATATCTGGGTGTGTATATGCATATCTATGTACATGTACACACCCATCTATATATGTCGATATGTACATGTGTAATTATCTATATAGATATCAGGATAATCATATGTACATATATATTCACCATATGTCCTGAAAATGGAGTGTAGCCCTACCTCAGCCCCTATAGTCCCAACTTCGTAGTGCAAGGGGATATCAGGTATGTATAGCAGGTATATTAGTAGACTATTGCTTCTGTAATAGGGATTGTCTTCACAGACATGGTGTTTGTGGGAGATCACATCTACTTTTCACATGTGCGTCACTGGCTACTGACAGACATCCTAACGACATCATAGTACAGTACCGCTGCAAGCACATAATGCTCCTGTGGACTACAGCAGAGATATTGGAAAATAAATGGTGACATTCTGACGCACTCTGTACAGACCAGAGGTATACACAGAACCCCTTAGTGCAGAACATGTGGACCAAGCCTGACAATATGGATGTTAACAGCCAGATCCATTGCTTTACTCTCCCCCCTGGCCAAAATCCTAGAAAAATGAATCCATACCCAGATGCTAAACTATCTCCTAGACAGCAACATCCTGTCACCTACTCAGCATGGTTTCAGACCTGCCCATAGTACCACTACAGCCCTCCTCTGCTTCACAGACACAGTAAACCGTCTCAAAAATGAAGGCCTACAAGAGTCAACTCTTTTTTTGGATATGTCCAAAGCATTTGAAACAGTCTCACACCAAATCCTGCTAAACAAACTAAACCAATATCATCTATAAAATTCCACTCTTACATGGTTCCAAAGCTACTTAACTGACAGGTACCAAGCTGTGAAATGGGAAAATTCTCTCTCTCTCAGCTGCCCATAACTATAGGAGTCCCACAGGGTTCTATCTTAGGACCACTACTATTCACAGTCTTCACAAATGACCTCCATATCTCCATACAGCATGCATCTACAATTCAGTATGCAGATGACATTACCTTAATCTGTGCTGCACAAAACATTCCCACCCTCCTGCAAACAACTCAACTAGCATTCTCTGGCATTGAAAACTACCTTACCAAAGCCCAACTTATTCTCAATCCAAAGAAAACTCAGCTTATGATTATAACCAGTTCTAACAAAAACACTAACAGTCAGTTCACTATCTACTCCACTAATGCTACTCCAATTGCTCCAGTGGCACAGGCTAAGCTATTGGGAATAACCATAGACTCCCACCTAAAATTTGATAGTCATCTCAACTTAACTACTAAAAAAGTACATGCCAAACTGGGGCCGCTCTACCGTATCAAACCATTTCTTGTCAACAACACAAGATCAGCCATTGCTCGCTCCCAACTTCTATCCACCCTACTCTATGCATCTCCCATTCTGACTAATCTCAACAAAACTGAACTAAGCAAAATGGAAGCCTGCTATAACAGAATTGCCCACTTTGCTGCTAATTGCTCATATAGAACTCATCACTGTACTGCTTTGAGACAGCTCCACTGGCTTGAACTGCCCAACCTCCTAACCTACAATCAGCCCTGCCTCTGTCATTCTATCTATTACCTCTCCAATAAGTGTCCTGCCCTCAAAAACCTACTACAACATCACTCAGCCAAAAGGCCTCTTAGATCATCAAGCAAACTACTACTAGAAGTCGCCAACAGCTACAATAGCTTTGGAGATGCACTATATAGTAGTTCAGTGGCTAAAAAATGGAACTCTGTCCCTACAAGCATTCAAAACACATCATCCAAAGCCTCCTTTAAAGACGTCATCAGGCAACATCTCAAGGAAAGTTGGCAATGCCATGATTGCTCCCCAGGCTAGTGAAAGCGGATAACAGATACTTACAAAATCTAGAGCACTTGATAATAGTTTTCAATCTTACTCACAAACACTGGCTAATCTACAATGTATGTACTGTACCTGTGTACTATGTATTTATTCTACCTATGTTCCAAATTTCAGTTGTACACCACAAATCTATTAATTACCTTTATTTTTAAAATTTATATTTTTTTGTTTGTTCTCTCCACTGTAACTGTTTATGTGCCACATACCACTGTAAAAACATGTCTCCTGTAATTTGTGTGTATACTCATCATGTCTAAATAACTAAATGTATCTGTAATTTTTCTTTGTGGAGCTTTTCTCCCTAGGCCTCTGCTGAAAAAGGGCCTTTTCGGCTCAGTCAGACACCCCCGGTTAACAAATGTAAAATAAAAATAAATAAAAATAAATGTAGATGGGTATAACACATAATGACTGGTATACATTTGCCCCCATAGGTTATGCATTCACACACCCCTGTCTGTCCTGACACATAATAACTACTGAAACAGAGGTGCCATGGCCACATGCTACCCACTAGATATTGACATACATCTGTACAGCATTCCACCGCTTTGTCTGACATACATGGCTGTTAAGTGAGGCCCGGCAGCAGTAAATCTGGCAAGTATCTGGACATGACATCTCACTAGGTAAGTACACTAAGCCGCTAGGCATGTAACAAAGTACTGTGCAGGCTACAGGCAGACTGACTCAACACTGGCCTACATCTCCTATGGGGGAATGCACATGTACCTGCATATATAGCAGGCTCTACAGGCATGTCACAGCACAGGGCAAGATACACCTGTGTGAAAGTGCATAACCACAATCAATGTGAACACAGCCACAGCCACATATGGTAGCTAGCATAATATTACAGTATATGGACTATCTGTTCAACACCATCCTCATATGTGCCACTCACACACTAACCCTACATATACTGGGCCGCTACACATTGTGGTCTGATGCCTGTCTGTGGTATGGGACATGTGTATGTATGGCCCTACAAACATGTAAGCCAATATGGTAACATACAGTGGTGCAGCATGTAACATCAGATAGGATGGGACCTAGAATGATGACATCTACCACAGTCTGTACACAGGCCACGATACATATTAACAATACACACAGTGTCAACATTCACCATAAGTGCACAGACATCAGTAGTGTACAAACAACCACAGAATGTCCAGGTTATGTCATCAAATATAACCCCTACTGTACATAACATGTGTAGCAATCTGATATCTCTCTGGCTTGTTATCAGATATGATGACACTAATTATGGTGTACAGCACATATGCACCTCTTAATGCATGACATATGTACAAAGGTTGACAGGGTTGTGTCTGGAAGCACATACACAGGGCCAGTATTGACATGCTGCTTTGATAACCTCATACATTTACTGTTGTAAGAGGGTTTGTCACAACATATGTCCTATGAGGGATATGAAGTCAGTAACTGTCACGACTTTCACCATCTACAGATTGCAATCCTCGCACTAGCTTCTGCAGTTCACAGATACATGCTCTAAGGGTAACACATGAAACCAAAGGCACCACACACTGCCCAGTCTGCAGATGACCCTACAGAAGGGGAGTCCTCATAAACATAGAAATGACATGGCAGGTATTAATACATGCAGGACAGCGATATCTGCACACACCCTGTTAAACCAACATTACTCCGAATGCAGTACAGCAGCACTTAACAGTCTGTAGTCAGGTCAGGCACATCCCTCTCCTATGTGTTGGCCTGTTTCCACAGTGTATGTTATCAGGGGTAAATCCCAAATCCATCTGCGATGTTGTTTGCCAAACAACAGATCAAGGTCCTGCTCACAGTGAATGAAAAGGCCCAACACCAACATGATGTTCCTGGATATTGGAGTGTGTTTCCATGCAATTGGCTATGGGAATGTTACCACAGCTGGTCTACATGCAATCAGCTAGGGGAGGGCTGAAATTCATGCAGAGGCCATCAGCTGATCATGAGCATCACTTAAAATACACATGCTGCTGCCTAAGCAAAGCAGGTTTACATCTCCACATCCACCAGTGAGAGAGTGAGAGAGGCAGATGGAGGCAAAGATGTGTCAGGGAGGGGTGGGAGAGTAAAACTTAAGCATGTTTGTGTCACACACCTACCATCACAGGGTATCAAACCACTGATGAGTATGTAGTGCTATCACAGCTCTATACAGTTATTGGATGTGCCACATAGGTTACCTATTGTAGAGCCCTCAGAACATATATGTGATGGTAAGTGACATATGCAACAGGGATATGGTAGCTATACGGTAGGTGAAGTACATGTGCCTGTCCACATGAATAGGTGCCAGAGTCAACACAGCCACACTCTCACAAGGATGCACACACATTGACACACTTGGCAAGGCCAGGATTACAACTCATCACTTGTGAGATTGCCACAACACATTACTGTGTATGTATCACATGCACCACATGGGTCATACAGAGGTTATATGGGCAAAGGGTATGGGGAGGTGTCTGACATTAGACAGCATGCTTCAGTATGCCAGTGGGGGTTGTAGTGAGTGTGCATGTGATCATACACATTATACAACATGCACACAAACACACAGGGTGCCAGTACTGTCATGCATCGGTGCATTTCTGCACGAGTGTGTGGCGGTTGACTGTGCCAGATGGTTATACAAGGCTAAGGGATGGGTAAACCTTGGCATCAGGCCACATGACAATGGTCTGCAATGTGGCGCAGGGCTGTAATTTCTGCATTTTCTGACACAGGTGGGTATTGTATCCGCCGTCCAGTCACCTGGGTGACTATTGCATGTGGCCAGTGCTGTGCATTGCTTGCCATGTATGTTTTCCTTAGTCCATGATATGGACGGTGTCTGGGATGTGCACACCTCCCACATTCATGTACAGTGACATGTGGAACTGTACCTGGGGTGTCTGGCTCATGTTGTGTACACAGATTATCGTCAGATGTGCCAGTCTTGGCCACCTGTGGTGGGAACTGGTAATGGACAGCAGGTTTACCCTGCACCTCCATTGATAGCATGCTAATGGCATTCCTTGGTGTCAGTGGCATCTGTCCATACAGGGCATGTGTTCAGGCATTGTATGTCCTCTGTGGGTCACATGTGATGGCACCACATGTGTTGCAGGTGTCCAGTGGGGAACATGGGGAAGATGCAATGCCTGCATGTATGTGCCTATTGGACAGATGGACTGGGTGCCATGCCCTTTGTAGCCCACTGCAATCACTCCATAGTTACTATCAGTGGCCAATATGCAGTGTACTACCCACATATTGGCTGTTGCCTAGGCATGTGTGTGTGTGTGTGTGTTTGTGTGTGTGTGTGTGTGTGTATGAGACATGGTTTGAGAGTGTGCTCTGGGTAATACTGGGGTTGCTAACTGTGATTGCTTGGCCTTGATGTCACATGTATGGATATGGATTTGCACCCCAGCCTCTCGGCTATTTCACATCTATTATCCCTGTACGGTAGACATTGTGATCTATACTAGGACCACCATATAAGAAAGTTGCAAAACCCATTCCACATTGGACCCAGGTGTCACACACTCATACCCACCTCCACACAGGATATGAGTTACACACACACACACACACACACACACACACACACACACACACACACACACACACACACACACACACACACACACACACACACACACACACACACACACACACACACACACGTGCCATGTCAGGGATTAGAACTTCTACCTAACTAGTTTATTACACTACAGCACTAAACATTTATAGTACGTGGCACAGAGATTACTGGAGTACTTCTTCCCCAAAGATATATATCACATTGGATGACATCAGCAGGACTGCCAAAGTAGGACATTTGAATTGTAGTGAGTGTGGCTAGGCTAAAATGAATTGCTCCCTACACAGACAGTGACACACACACAAAGCATACACAACCAACATGTGTGGGTATAGAACCCCTAACATAGGTCTATATTACACTACAGCATGGAGCTGTTATAGGATGCACCATGGAGATTACTGGAGAAGTCCTTCCCCAAAGGTGTATTTCACATTGGTTACATCAGCAGGATTGCCAAAGTAGGGTATTTGAATTGTATGTAGTCTGACTACCGAGAAAAGCATTGCTCTCTACACAGATAGAGTCAGACAGACACTTGTCAAGTCTGGGATTAGAATTCCCACCTAACTAATCACACTACAGCACTATGCAGTTATGGCACACACTACGGAGATTACTGGGCTATAATCTTCCCAGAGGTGTGTTTCTAGGTGCATGATATCAGCAGCCTTACCAAAGTAGAGCATTTCATATTTAAGTAGAGTGACCACCCTAAAAAGCATTGCTCTCTACACAGACAGACACACACAAACACACTTGCCAAGTATGGGATTAAAACTCTTACTTAACTAGTTTATCACACTATAGCAGTATGCAGTGATGGTGCGTGCTATGGAGATTACAGGGCTACAACCTTCCCAGAGGTGTATTTCTGGGTGGATGACATCAGAAGCCTTACCAAAGTAGAGCATTTCAAATGTAGGGAGTGTAACCACCCTAAAAAGCATTGCTCTCTACACAGACACACACACACACACACACACACACACACACACACACACACACACACAGTTGCCATGTCTGTGATTGGAACTCCTACCTAACTAGTTTATCACACTACAGCAGTACACAGTTATGGGCCGCGCCATGGAGATTACTGGACTACAGCTCTCCCGAAGGTGTATTTCACAGTGGATGACTTAAACAACATGTGTGGGTATAGAATCCCTAACATAGGTCTATATTACACTACAGCATGGAGCTGTTATAGGATGCACCATGGAGATTACTGGAGAAGTCCTTCCCCAAAGGTGTATTTCACATTGGTTACATCAGCAGGATTGCCAAAGTAGGGTATTTGAATTGTATGTAGTCTGACTACCGAGAAAAGCATTGCTCTCTACACAGATAGAGTCAGACAGACACTTGTCAAGTCTGGGATTAGAATTCCCACCTAACTAATCACACTACAGCACTATGCAGTTATGGCACACACTACGGAGATTACTGGGCTATAATCTTCCCAGAGGTGTATTTCTGGGTGGATGACATCAGAAGCCTTACCAAAGTAGAGCATTTCAAATGTAGGGAGTGTAACCACTCTAAAACGCATTGCTCTCTACACACACACACACACACACACACACACACACACACACACACACACACACAGTTGCCATGTCTGTGATTGGAACTCCTACCTAACTAGTTTATCACACTACAGCAGTACACAGTTATGGGCCGCGCCATGGAGATTACTGGACTACAGCTCTCCTGAAGGTGTATTTCACAGTGGATGACTTAAACATGCTTGTCAAAGTAGGGCTATGGGGAGGCCAGTGTGTTTGCATGGGCCATAACCCATTCATCTAGGAGTTGACACATCACATGCGGGCACAGACTGTGTCATATTTCACAGGTACATGTATACAGCTGCTAGATGACTACTTCCTTGTACAGTCATGTTGCACAGCTAGCACATGCACCACATAGTTTGTAATGCTGACAGATACAGGTGGCTAGTATCTGCAGTGAGTGACATCTGACCCTCGTGCGGTTGTGGCCCTTTGGCTGTGTACTGGGTGGGACAGGCCTGGATGGCTCCTTGTCACAGTCACCCTCTTCCACACATCTATGTACATCTACCTTTGGCTTATTATAGTGTGTTGTCCTTACATATATGCCTGTATTCTTATCCACTGTGTGTGCAAAGCATGAGTGGTGCATACTGAGGAGTGTCTGCACTAACATCTGTGGCTGCCAGATATGTCTGGTCCACTGGAGTTTGCAGACATGGCCTCCATGTGTTTAAGTGTGTGAGCATGCCCAGTATGACCTTTCAGTATGTTGTTGACTGACATTGCCTACTGCCATTGCCTTCATTTTTCTAAGTGTTTGGGCATGCCCAGTATGCCCATCTGTATTGAATGTGTGGATCGAGTCCAGGTAGTTTGTACTGCAGTGCTGACTTTTGTGTTGTACACCTACAGGTAGCATGCTGTCTCTACAGGGTATCCATCGATCATTTTGCATTGACTGTTACTACATTTCTGCATAGGATGGGGGCAGGCACACTTGACTGTTTCTACATTACTACACAGAATTGGGGGGCACACCTGGTGGTTACTACTTTTCTACTTAGGATGGGGGGCACACCTGACTATTTCTACATTTCTACACGGGATTGGGGGGCACACCTGACTTTTATTACATTACTACATAGGATGAGGGGGCACACCTGACTCTTTCTAAATTTCTACACAGAATTGGGGGGCACACCTGACTGTTACAACATTTCTACATAGGATGGGGGGGGCACAACTGACTATTTCTACATTTCTACACAGGTTTGGGGCACCTGACTGTTATTACATTACTACATAAGATGGGGGGGCACACCTGACTCTTTCTACATTTCTACACAGGATGGGGGAGCACACCTGACTGTTATTACATTACTACATAGGATGGGGGGGCACACCTGACTATTTCTACATTTCTACACAGGATTGAGGGGCACACCTGACTGTTACTAAATGTTTACGTAGGATGGGGGGCACACCTGACTATTTCTACATTTCTACACAGGATTGGGGGGTGGGCACACCTGACTGTTATTACACTACTATGTAGGATGGGGGGGACACCTGACACTTGTACACATTTTCTAGGACTGTACTGGTATGTCGGGTACTCCATTTTATTCTGTAGTCCTACCTATCATGCTAACTAGAGGCATACCACATACCAGTGTACTACAGATCTTAGCTTTTATTTACCTAAATATTATTTTCTAACATCCTACCCTTCAGAACTGACATCCCACTGCCTGACCTGCTGTAGTCTGTCTGTGTAGGCTTAGGGGGTTACCCATAGGCCTCATTCAGAGGCCATAGCACAGCCTTTGCTTGTGTTTGTCTACACCTGTCCTGCTGGCTGTGACTGTTGTTGGGTATGTGAACCCCCTGACTGACATGTGTGAGTCACTTACCTTGTGGGTGTCCCAGTATTGAGGGTGGTGCTGCAGGGCTGCCTATATTGGATGCACATAGTACAGTCCCTACACATGGTTAAGCACAGGTAGTGGAATGTTTTGCATCCCTTTTACTGTATGTGAGAGTCAGAGAGAGGTGTTATTCCCTGAGTCCCTCCTGTGTCAGTGTATGTGCTATGCATTGCATTGCTCTTTGTCAAGGCCAGGGCATACTGGGCATACTGGGCACTCCTCCTTCTGCCTACTGGGGCAGGCTCAGGTTGATCCTCCTCCGAGTCACTCTGTGTCTGTGCAGGCCTTGTCAATGGTGGGGGGATGTGTGGCTTAGCTGTGATAAGCTAGGAGTAAACCCAAGCCACAGGGCTCAAATCCGCTTACAGTATGCCTGGCACCACCCCCCATGATATCACCTAACTCCTAGGCTTGCACCAAGCTATTCCTACTCTTACACTGTTGGGACCTGACTCACATGCTGGGAAAAACTGGGATTCACTATCCATCACCTCATTTGTAGGATTGCCTGCTAATGCTTAGTTACATGTCTTACACTGAGCCTCCCCCTTAGCAACCACTACTGACTGGCCATGTTGTCTTTTGCTTGTCTTTTGCTTGTCATTGAATTGCATGGCAGAATACAGATTTTAGTTAGAATGGTTAATTTAGGTTCATTTTGTTATTTTCCCCCCGATCCCATTTGCGCGCCGCTGCCCTACATTTAAACAGCCGAGATCAGCTAAAAAAAAATAAAAGTTGATTTTTGTATTTCTTTTACTGTTTGCAAGGCCAGTGACCTTATACTTGGCCATTGACATGCTTACTACATGATATGCAGCCTTTATTTGGAGCTGTCACAGCTCCGTTTTGGATTTTGCAGAAATGTACTTGGTTACTAACCAAGTACATTTTTGCAGATAGCACTAGTCCTGCACAGCCGGTTGCAAGTTTCCTGGATTGCACAATCACCTCATTTGCATAGATTTCTCCCACAAAAGGGGTAATTTGCATACAGGGCCTTAGTCCGTGCAGGATTAGTGCAAGAGTGCTCGTGCATGCCCCTGCAGGCTGTTCCTGGATCGCACGTCAGACATATTGCCTGCTTGAGCTCCTGCACCGATCTTGCATGCTGTGCCGATAGTCTAACCCATTTTGAAACAGTTATTAGTGGAAGAAAGAAAAACACAAATTGTTCAGTCCATACCTCTTAACTGTACAGATTTTTGCAGAATGCCCAGATTTTTGGCTCATATTTCATCCGTTTTTCATAAATTTGTCATTTTCTGGCAAATTAGTAGCAAATCATTAAAGACTGAAGTTAAAAAATAATGACAGACATTTGAGTTTCAGACTTTATATCCTTCATAAAATTCACGCTAATGCAAAACCTGTTATTCTATCAACTTTCTAAGCTTGTAAGAGCAATACTTAAAAATTGTCCATGTTGTTGGGCCTTTCTCCCACTTTTATTTATGGCTTTGCTCAGATGCCTTGCTCTATAAGGTTGAGAGACATGGTTCAATCATTTGTAAACTTAGGTAACCATAGGCAGAAATATGGACTTGAACATTTGAGAAATAGGTATCGTACAGAAGAGGTCCCATCGCTGTACCCTGTGGGACGGCGCAAGTAAATGTTCTGATTTCAGAAGTACCACCTGTGATTATAAGCATGTGTGTTCTGTTGGACAAATAGTTATCTATCAGAAACCAAATGGGCTTATATTTATGTTTACAAGTCTGACAATAATGCCTAAATGGGAATTAATGTCAAAAGCCTTGACCATTTCCAGATTTGCTGCATATACTGCATAACCACTGATAGCTACTTCACAACTTTTTCAAAAAGCTGAATCCATAGAGATACAAGGTTAAAAACTATCAATGTCCAGATTAATGAGGTCTACAATAATACATTTCATGGTTTTACATTTGAGGCTAATGAGACACAGTTTCTTACAGACTCTTCTGTGATGATATGGGTCCAGTCTTTCCAGCCATGAAAGGTCTGACTCCCCTTGACCTCTTATTCATTTGCAGGTCAAAGTTTTCCTCAAATTACATAGACATGGTGGCATAATGGTTAAGGTTTTCTTTTCCTATAAATAACTAAGGTCTTCACCTCCCATGCACGCAGTACAATGATCAGTCTTGACTTATATGGAGTTTGCATTTTCTCCCAGTGTCTGTGGGTTTCTTCCAAGTTCCAAAAATCATGATGGGTGTTTCAACCTCAAAATCACCCACAAATGCAGTTGTGAGCAGCAGCATAGGCTCTAGATGGTGGCTACAAGGGAAAAGTTGCAGTGACCAACTGCTTTGGTCATCATCTGTGGTGCACAGTGTCCTCTTGATAGGACACCATGACTAACAAACTGTGTGCAATGTCAGGACTAACCACTCAATGGTGTAAAAAATGTCTGTAGGTGATACAGTCATGTTGACTTATGTTGCTAAAAATGGGCATGAGAACTTGGTGTTGATAAGTTGGTTGAGGAGCCGACCTACACCGCATATGTCAGGGATCCATGCTAATGCTGGTAGGGATCTGTAGGTCCTTATTGGCCAGTTTAAGCCTGCCATAAAACCCAGCAGCTTTGAGTGAAAGGTGGAAGACTGTGAGGGATGTCATCAGAAATAGTGACAGACTCATGGCAATCAAACTCTAATGTAAGGATTTGACACTGTTAATCACAGCCTATGCCCCAAAGCAGGTTTGTAACAGAGAAGAAAACAGTGCATTCAGACAGCAGTTGCATGACCTACTAGATAAAGCAGGACAACAGTTGATGTTGAAAATGGGGGACCTGAATGTACATATTGGGATAGATAGAACAAGATATGAGAATTGTCTGGGTCTGGATAGGTGAAGTAGCAGGAAGAAAAAGAAGTAGCAGCCATTCTAGACTTCTGCCTGAAAAATGATTTGATAGTGGTCACCACATGGTTAAAAAAAAAGACAGTCATAAGATCACATACAAGTATGGCCAACATGCAACTCAGGTTGACTTCCTCCAAGTAAGGAATGGGAATTAGGGTAGAATCAATTATTACAAAACCAACCCCATTGAAACAGTTGGCCACCAACATAAACAACTGGTTGCCATAATCAGCTGCAAGAGTGGTCAGAGAAGGCTTTAAGGTGAATAGAGACTAGGCTGAAGACCTGAAAGTTGACTGAAAGGAAAGCACAAGAGTTCAAGGAATTACTCGGGGATCTAGCATCTCAGGTAGAAGAGGAAACAGGTGCTGTTGAAGAAGAATGGCAGATCTCAGAACATCATGTGTGAGGACTATAGAATTGCTATGCGTCTGAGCTGGGTATGGAAATAAGGGACATAAGGAAAGTTGGTGGTGAAATGCAGAAGCCCATGTAGTTGTCAAAGGAAAGGAGTGCAGGAAAATTGGGAGACAGAACAGATTCACCAGGCTAAGAAGGAATAGTGGCTGACTAACAAAGAGGCTAAGATATCAGTTACAATAGCAAAGAGCAAGGCAACAGAGGCACTCTACAAGGAAAGTGACTCAATATGTGACAGAAAGAAAGTCTATCAATTGCAAGGCAAAGACAGAAAGATAATGCAGCTAGGCATCTGACACTCTTTATAAGAGACTCCAGGAACAACCTGCTTACCAATCCATGGGGCATCAAAGGTGGCTAGAGGGAGTACTTCCAGCAACTTCTGAATGAAGAAAACCACACAAAAGTTGTACTTTCCCAGACACTGGCTTTGATGAAAGAAGAAGAAGAGCCCACCTAGAAAAAGTAAGAACAGCACTAAGGAAAATGAAGTCAAGAAAAGCAGCAAGTTCAGATGAGGTCATGGCAGATATGATAAAGATATTAGGTGAGGTAGGGGAGAAATGGCTCTAGAAGATCCTCATAGCAGTGTAGAGGGAAATGCATATCCTAAATGACTGCAGAATAAGCATACTAGTGCCTGTGAACCAGAACAAAGGGGTCTTTCACAGCTGTGAGCAGTACAAAGTTATCAAAGTCCTGCCACACAGCATGCATGTGCTGAAAAGAGTAAATGATGAATACACAGAGTAATAGAAAGTAAGATGGAAAATGAGCAGTTTGATTTCAGATCAGGCTACAGCACAAATGACTCATTGTTTTGCAGTTTGACAGATAGTTAAGTAGAAACTAGAGATGAGAAAAGAGTCTGGGCATTCCTAGACTTGGAGAAAGCATATGACAATGTTCCAAGAAAGCTGATGTGGGAGGTTCTACAATGCTTCTAAGTCCAAGAAATATCAGTACAATTAGTGCAGGCTATGTAAAAGAACACAGTGACTCAAGTATGAACAGTGTTTGGTAATTCAGAGGGGTTCCCAGGGGGGAGTGTGTTTGCATTAGGCTTCACCTCTGAGCTCACTGCTGTTCAAACTGGTGACAGACTACATTAGCAAACAGGTGATTTTGGACAGATCAAGAAAGTTGCTGTATGCAGATGATTTAGCATTGCAGATAGAATCTACGCAAGAACTTCAGAAACGATAGGGGATTGGAATGCAAATCTGAAGGCAGAATCTCTTCAATATCATCCTTTTTACTCTGCCAGTAATACTGAAAATGTAATTTCCTGCAAAATTTAAGTATATCTGTCTACAAAAATGCAAATGGAAGTAGGAACAAACTTTAAACTAGGTTGCAAAACATAATAATAATAATAATAATAATAATCCTGTTTATTAACCAGATAGGCTTACATGGCACACAGTCCCTTTTCAGCAGCAACCTGGAAGCAATGTTTGGTTAAATAAATTGCTCAAGGACACAATGGAGGCAAATGAAGGCTAAGGGAAATATTGTAAGAATGTCTGAGGAAAAACATATCGAGATGTTAATAATTTGGTTTAATCGATTATTTGATTTAATCAATTAAGCACCATCAGCCTCAATTTGTGAACAAAGACAAAGAAAGGTAACCAATACAGGTACAGAAGCAGATGAAAAAATTAACATTTTTGTTTTTATTACAGTCTATACTTTTTAGCATACAGCTGGTATAATCTTACTTTGGAGTTAAAATTTAATTTTCTCCCACTATTTAGCCAAAAGTTATTCTTCCTAGGATGAAAATATATAAACTCATGACGTCCTTTTTGTTTAACTATTTGCTGTGGCAGAAGGTAAACTATTCAGCTCTATTCAAGAACCTGGTTAAAGTATTTGAGGTTGATGATAAATAAAGCAAAAACTCTTTCTAATTGGTAGAAACATTTCTACTATGAGTGGAAGAAAGTGAAATAACTGAGTATTGGAATTCTGAAACTATATTTGCATAAAAAATTCTGCCGGAAAACACTTTTATGTGTTTTTTTTTTTTTATTTATTTTTTTGCAGTGGGGCAAGCCCTCATGCATCTCTTGGTGTGGGGAACAAGCCTCCAACACCCCCCAAAGGTATAAGTGCCAACTCCATGATCATAACAACTCAGTGAAGGGTGAAATTCTGCCAGAAAGAGAATCACTTCTACCCTAATTCACCAGCAGTGATTTTGTATGGAAGTCTGATAGTCAGTGAGTTGAACCTCAGGCAATTGAAGCTCGAGCATTCAGTCTTCATCCAACAGTAGGTTATCTGGTGGAACCATATCCCTTCTCTTTTCCATAAAATGATTTATTCTATTTATAATCATTAATGCCCCACTGTTGTTTTGTCTGCTTATATTCTATAAAAGCTTTTCAACCTTTCTGATCTTTACAAGTCATCTCTTCTAATACCTACCCTAGATGTGCATTTGGCAGTTGTTCTTTTAACATCTGTTTCTTTATTGCTGTCCTCCAGTTGTTTTGATCTAATACATCCAATAAGAATTTATATCCATGTTAGTATACATTGGTGTACAGTAGAAACCCACTAATCAGCAATCTTTCTGTCACACTCGTCCAATGAAAAAGGACATGTTTTAACTTGTCATAATAAGGATTGTAGCTGCTTGTCAGCTTCTGTTTTAGAAATTACTGTGATACCATTTAATTGATATTTGCTCACATAAAAATCGTTACAGAAAGACACTATACATGTTTTGAAATATGACACTTTAAGACCACAGGTTTAAATTTAGAAGAATTCGATTTTTTTAACAATTTTATTGTTTCATTGTTTTTATTTGTTATCTTTTATATGTTAATTAGTTTTAGCTTGCAATTGTATCACTTCCATGAAAGCAATTTAGCCGAGGTACCAGAAGTGATGAATTGATGTATTTTTTATATATTACTTTTGCTGCCACTGTTTTTTGTTTGTTTTGTTTTTTACTTACATTGACCTTATAGTAGTCAGCCAAAAATATGAGCTGTGACTACTTTAGACTCTGGATACAGCTATCATGCTCAGGGCACAATAAGTAATAGTGGCAGTATTCACAAGAGCAAAAAAAAATGCTAAGGTAACTGCAATGTGTAGCAAGAGTAATCAATAAGAAAGGGTACATTTATTTATTTTATATTTATTGACATTTGTTAACCACGTTAGTCCAACTAGGATTTTGTCCCATTTTCAGTGGAGAACCGAAAGCTCCAGAAAATACAATATATAATTACAGTACAATAAAACAAGTACTAAAAACAATAATAGTAAACAATAGAAATAAACAACTACATGTGAAGATTATAATTGAAAGAAATAATAAATTAAAAACATTTTTTTTTCTTCTTCTCAGGACAAAATTCTTTGTTACTGTACAATGAGGGAGAGTCGAGAGTGTCAGTAGTATCAACTGAGAGTGATGTGAGTGTGGAGGAAGGGGAGAGCTAAGTAGGGTCATAGCAGGGACAGGTTCTGGAGTTGAATAAATGTATCTTCAGTTCTTTTTTAAATATTGGAGTGTGAGAGATAGAGCGCATGTCCAGTGGAATTTATTCCAAGCTTGGGCCACAGTGTGTTTGTAGAGTTGCTTACTTACTGACCTCTTAAGGTGGTAGATATCAAGCAATTGCTGATTTGAGGTGCGGAGAGATCGAGAAGAGGTATAGATAGAGACTAGGAGAGATAAAGATGGACAGCACAGAGGGTTTAAAGAGCATAGAGTGCAGCATGTGAAATTGGGAGAGATGTAGTAGTTGTGGGAGCTCCAGCCATCGTAAATACTTTAAGGCAATACAGTGGTGCATGTTGTTTGGGGAGTTAGTGATGAATCTGGCTATTTTGTGGTAGATTTGTTGAAGTTTGTTCAGGGTAGTTGTTTGAATATTTGTGAGAACTAGGGCGGCATAGAGGAGAGAGGGGAAGAGAAGTGCTTGCCCAAGGGTGAGTCTAGCCTCAGGAGTGAGGTATTTTCTGTTCCAATATAGGAGACCTAGTTTCTGATGGGTTTTCTTTATGCATTGCTGTATGTGTTGATTGAAGTTTAGTTCATCATCAATGATGACCCCTAAGAGTTTAGTGTGGGTGTCAGGTTGGATATTTCTTACCAGGTAGGTTCGAGTGCAATAATACCTTCAGTTCCTGTAAAAATGGAGCAGTCAATGCAAGCAGCAGTGCAAAAACATCAGTGATTAAACATGAAATCAAGTGCAACTAATAAGTGATATATTTGCCTAATCTGGTCTCTACCTAAATAGCAGCATCAATGAGCAATAGATAGTCTAACCCAATGGATCCAGCTAATACAAATTGTCTAAACAAATAGTTCCAACTGCAGTAACTGCAAAGCAAATATACACAATGCAGTAAAGGTGGATCAGTCACCACAAGAAGCAAAAGTGCATCTCTTGCAGTTTTGTAGAACAGTAAGTTTCAATATGGTAACACTAGATCAGTCAGTAACAAGCAGCAGTACAACAATTCTAGAGCAGGAAAAGTGCATTCAATAACTAAAATGTTGTTTATTTCTACCCAGTATCATTAATTAGCAACAGTAAAAATGATCAGAAATGCTATTTGAAACAGTGCAATATTACCTTTGATATGATATACAATAGAGCAATATTACTTTATCATGACAGTATAATCAGCAGAATAGTAGTCCTAATTTCAATAATGCAACCAGATGAATTGCATCTAGTAAGTTAAAAAAGAAACAACTATTTCTGTGGTATGTAATAGGCAAAAAATCAATCACAATAGCACAACTAAGAAAAGACAATAAAATGTAAATGATCTAAAAAATGATGTAGAGATTGTAATCCCAAGTCTTGCACATGCTGCCAGCAAACCTTGAGATTTTTAAAGTCTGTCTATAAAACTCGTTAAAGAAGAAGCCAGCCAATCAAAGCCAGGCACTATCCCCAGAGAAGCTGTCAGTCAAAAAGAGGCACTCTGATCCTTCAGTGGAACCCAAGTTTAAACTATTATGACATGGATGTCTCTACTCTCAACAGAGGCTAGAAAACTGCAGAGATTATCCCAGGAATCCAATGGCATCCTTTTGGTGTTCTGAATCAGTAAGAAGACATACGTAAAATGGCTATGTATTCTTCTCTTCCTTCTCTTTAGTCTTGCATTTTCTTCTCTGGATTTTTGATTAGAGAGCTCTCAGTAGCTCAGCTTTGAAAAAACACTGAACAGAGCTGATTTCTGAGTATTTATTGCCTTTAAGCTCTGCTCCCCAGACTTGTACAATACCCTTAAAGATGTTGGTAAATCAAAAACAGGCACTGCAATATTTCAATGGAACCCAGGTCCAGGTATCTCATGTGCAAGCCTCTAATCTCACCAGAGTATGGAACACCGAAGCCCCAGTTCTAACAAGCCAGTGACTTCTTTTATCAATTAGAATCTAATCTGAAAATTGCTTTGTAGTCATCTTCTTTTCTGTAGTCCTCTATTTTCTTCTCCATCCTATTTGTGTTAGAGCCTTGCTAAGGACCTAGCAGTGAAGATTACCACTATGTTGTTTCACAGTTCATGGATTAAAAAGGTTCTATGGACCAATGCTCCTATATGATTAAAAATAAAAATAAATAAGATCCTCAGCTATAGAATTCCTTCTCACACGGGATACCTGTGAAAGAATTATTCTGCTCCTTATTTCAAAACACGTTAAGAATATCTTTACCTTTCTTGCTATCTTCTCCTTTTAAGGCTTGTGATGGTATATTTAGGAAAGATGTCATGATCTTCAGAATTTGGAAGATTTCAGCAAAGTTTCTTCCTCAACATATTCTGCAGCATGCAAATCCTGTTTGTTGAAGCCAGTGACTGTTCTGAAGGTATTATACACCAGGCCAAAGAGGGGTTCCCTTATGCCTTCATAGGAGTAGGTTGCTGTTCTAGATTATTTCTTGTTCCAAATAAAAGCGACCATTGGAGATCAATTAAGTATTTCTTCAGCCTCAACAGTTTCAACAGAATGACAACATTCTTGAATATTGCACCTCGCCTTTGATTTTACTCCTACACACGATAATTACATGGTAATCTGTTTCAGAAGGTTACATATTAGCATGCTGTCTTCTTTACACCCAACACATGATTTGTCTTGCTTTATGTGGGCTAACAACACTATTAGTTTGCTATTTTTTTGTTCTTGCAGTGACATAAAGTGTATTTGTCAATTACCTGGGGCAGAAGGAGCAGCCATGAGAGTGGAGGTCAGCTAAATTTATTTATATTCAGACAATTTTCGTAATGCTTGGAAAGTCTCAACAGGTGCCAGTAAGCCTTTTTCATACCGTTAGTAAAACAGCAGGAACTGAGTTTCTTTTCTTCCTAGCCAAAAGTATCTCTTGGGCTATTATTGGACTATGCAAGAAGAAGTTGTTTGCCATTCCTTAAAGAGTGCAAGCAACTGTGACCTAGCTTTAATAGCTTGCACAGAGTCAAACTGCTGAAAAACAACAAAAAATAGGCAGGCAACAGTAATTCTTAAACTTTTATGGTTAGAGCTTTCGTCAAGTATTCTTACACTCAACTTCATCAGACACTAGTTAAAAGAATGGTAGCCATATTTAAAACCAGATTCATAGTCACATGTTCAGTCACCTCACATGACACCATGTCACCTGATACAATTCACATTTCTATAACACAAGTACCTAAAAACTGTATTAACAATTGTGTATAAAATGTGTATGAACTTTCATATTGACTTAATACTCAAATTCATATGTACATATACAACAAATGCATAAATAAACATGAAAAAGCCAGCTAAAATATCCAAAAAAAAACAATATTTGTTATTGTGTACATAAAAATTGTTACATGTCACTAATCAATCTGAATAAATTTCATAATCACATCAACAAAGCACTGAGCAGAAGTGATAGTGAGCGTAAAACTTCTTCAAAAGTTCTTCAAAGATAACACTCCAGTTAAAAATCAATGTAGTTTAATAAAAGTAAAACGGATAAGCGCTTTCACTATAACACCTTCATCAGATCCATGTTCAAACATCTTAACAGATAGTCTATATATATAAGGAGAGCAATGTAAATCAACCAATCATGGTAATTGATTTAATTCAAGCTTCTGCTTAAAGTTATAACGTGTTGCAGACAATTACAGGGCACAGCACATATAGAAACCTATCCACATACAATAACTAAAACCTCCCATAACATGCAAAAAATATAAAAAATATATATACACATATGGGTGGAGAAAAACTTATTGTGGGTGCTGCAATATGTAATAAATAACCTAATCATACTCAGTGGCAGTATTGTTGCCTTATAGCTACAGGATTTGTGGTTTGATTCTTGGCTGTGGTGCCTTCTTTGTGGAGTCTGCATCTTATCTCTGTATTTGCGTGGATTTGCTCTGGTATCCTGCCATTTTACAAAGACGTGTCTACAGTATTTCTCCCTGGGCCTCTGCTGAAAATTGTTTTTGTTCCATCAGAAGTAAAATTGACAGACATTTGAATTTCAGACTTCATAATCTTCAGAAAATACGTAGTAAAACAACGTTTTATTCTAGCAATAAATATATAGTAACACAACCTTTTATTATAGCAATTTTTTAAGTTTATAAGATGACTATTTGAAATTTTTCCTTATTTTTGGGACTGTAATACCGTTAGTGGCTTTGTCCAGGTATTTTGTGTTAAGGTTGACAGCTATAGCAAGAACTGAATTCACTGAATATGTTTGAGGGCTGTATTCCCTCATTACTGGGTTTGTCCAGGTTTGTGCTAAGAGGTTGACAGCTATGGTGAGAAATGAATTCATTAAATGATAGCCATTTAAGTTTCAATCTTCCTCTCATTCACAAAACAGCTGATTTGGCATAGTGGTATGTTGCTCTTGACTGTTTTGCACAGGGACCTTGTCTGTAAAATGTACGGTGGTAACACAGCATTTTTCTTTCACAAAGCAGGTGATTTGGCATAGTGGTATGTTGTTCTGACTCTTTTTTGCACAGGGACTTTGGCAGTAAAATGTACGGTGGTAACACAGCATTTTATTCTAGCAGCTTTCCAAGATTATACAAGCAATGTTTAATGTGTCCCTGGCTTTTGCCCTTTTGACCCACCCCAATAAATTTGGCTTTTTCCAGACTTCTTTTGCTGCGAAGTTGAGATGCAGTTGAGTATTGAGTAGATTTTACAAGGAGCTGAGAGCTGCAGGGGAAGAGAAGTTTAGTGCTAATAGCACAACAGGCTGTGTGCTTGCTTTTGATGCAGAAGGCTGTTGGTTCTACTCCCATAAGGGGTGAATGCTGCCGTACTGAAAGTTATGATACTAATTATGAGCCTGTTATCAATTTGCCATCCATTTCCTATTGCAATATTGCTAGCTAATTTTTAATGTAATTTAGGCAATTTATTCCTCAGGGGCATCAGACACTTTATTGTTCGATGAAACCATGAAATATAAAGGTGACTGCTAGCAGCAACCTCTTCATTACAGATTTATTTAACGTGGAATTATTTATATGACTTTTTTACTACTTCAGAGATTGTGCATATTTACTGATAATGGTGGACTGTAGAATTGTGCATATTTATTGATAATAGTGGACTGTAGAAGCTTGAGTAGACTTTTATGATGGAAATGTTCTGAATTGGACAGTTTTGTTTCATTGTTTACTGGAAAAATGTTCAAAGCAATAGGAAGGTGTATCAAAGAGCACATGTATGTTTCATATGCAAGGGGTCTATGATTTGAAAACAGCCCAGAATTAATTTTTATCTGCCACGAGTAAAATGTATTTTCTTTGAATGTGGATTTTAATGTTGTTTCAGTGAATGTGAGTTTCAAGGGCAGAGAAGGTTTAATGCCAAGTTTGTTTAGCAGATGTCTTAGTGTTTGTGCTGTAAAATGCAAAATAAAACTTTCAAATGAAGTTCAAATCATCATAGAAGTAAATCAGTATGCACATTAGTGTTTATGGTAAATGGAGTGAAATAGCAAAGTAATGGATCATTGGAATGGCTGCAGGGAGGCTCCATTCGACCAGGGTTTTGTGAGGGGGAAGGGCGGCAAACTTAGACAGCCCCAGCTGAACCATACCTCCCAACTGTCCAGATTTTCAAAGAATGAATAGATTTTTTGCTTCTTATTTTTGATTTGTTCCTCATAAAAAATTAATTGTGGTTTTCTGGCAAATCATTTAGGAATTAAGTCACTAAATAATGACACACCTAGTTTCAGACGTCATAACCTTCAGAAAAATGCATGCTAAAGTAAGACTTGTTCTATCAACTGTCCCAGTTTATAGAAGAGCATTTTTTAGTACTGTTTATATGTTCCCAATATATTTGGCCTTGTCCAGTTTTATGTCCCAGTTTATACAAGAGCAATTTTAGTACTGTTTATATGTTCCCCAATATATCTGGCCTTGTCCAGATTTATTGCATTAACAGGTTGAGAGGTACATGCAAATAAATTGCTTTATAGAATTAGGCATAGCCAAACCTCTGAACTGTCCCTGATTTTGACTCAAAATGTTGCTCTTCCCTAATGATCCCTCCAAATAGCAATTTTGGAAGAAAACATGGAGGGTTTATAATTAAGAAATAACTGTAATAATCAGATTACTTTTATTTCAGAAATGCATGTAGATTATTTTATTTTGCCAGCTGCTCAAGTTAGCAGTACTAATATTAAAGTGTCCCTTCTTTGACAGGTTCCCAGCTGTATTGTGTTGCTATTTTATATTTTTACATCACATTTTTTGGTCCATTTTTCATAAAATTGTGTTTTTTTTGGCAAATTAGTGACAAATAATTAAAGACTGAAGTTAGAAAATAATGACAGACATTTGAGTTTCAGATTTCATGCCATTCAGAAAATTCATACTAATGCAAGACCTCTATTAGCTTTCTAGGGTTCTAAGAGTGATATTTTAAAAATTGCCCTTATTTTTGGGCCTTTGTCCCATTTCTTTGTATGGCTTTATCCAGATTTCTTGCTCTGAGGTTGAGAGGTATGACAAATGTGTCAGGGCCATCACAAGTCAGCCAGAGACATTTCAAACTGTGACATACTTGTTACACCCCACTCCCCCATGTAGTGACTCTGGATGTATCGAAGCAAGGCAAGGAGTAGTTATGCAGTGTAAATGTGCAGAGAATCCCACCCATCCAAGGTGGACACAAGTACTAGAGTGGCTTTTCATCTGTCCTTGATTTTGCAGAATGGTCTGGTTTCTGTCATATTTTTTGTACTGTTGATTTATGCTTATTACTCAAAGTGCCTGTTGCTCTGTGTTTAAGTAGCAATACTTTAATGACCATCAGGTAAGCTTGGCTGAGATTGCAAGATGCAAGTAAGGTTTAATAAGCATACTGTTAAAGAATTGCCAACATTGAAAGCCTTTCTGTTGCCATGTAGAGAATACTTAACTAGATAATGTATAAGCCTTGGGTATTGAAATGCATATGCCAGTATTTGTAATAAAGGACAGAATTACATTATTTTAAGAGTCTCATTACACTTGGAGACTTACAGTCATCTCTGCAGGCTTTAACCATAAACCGAATGCCAATCGCGTGGTCTATAACCTGTACAGTAATCCTTTTAAGCAATGTATCTTGAGCTTATTTCTTGTTTGCTTTTTATTTTTTACTTTGATCATGTTTTCCCCATGAAATAAGTAGATATCAGGCAGCAGGTCTTTTTTTGGATAAGGAACATTTTTACAAGTGGGGGCATCAGAGATTTCTACTTTCAGCATGTTACTTGTTACTTTAATAAAGCTGAATATAAATTATAATTAGACCCTGTCAGCTTACCCCTAACCTTTAAAAACAGGGAATCACATAGCAACATGATATATATAAAAATATACATAATATATAAATACATAAAATATATATATATATATATATATATATATATATATATATATATATATATATATATATATATATATATATATATATATATATATATATATATAAAATACAATAGCATAATAATGCCTAAAAAACATATATATGTGCATATAACATTATGAAACTCATCATATATAAAAATGGAGTGTGCAACAGGAAACCATTCAAACCTACTATCATTTGACATGCCTACGCTGCCTCAGCCTTGGTTTTATGGACGCTCTTTTATTTAATCCAGAACCCTATCTGCTCTCAGTCTTATTATCCAGTCACTCTCTTTGCCCTCAGTGAACGTCCTAACGTCACCTCCCCTGGAGGTTTGGATGATGACTTCTAACACTCTAAAGAGAAATTCATGTTCCTGGCCATTCATGGCAACATGTTTTGCTAAAGCATTGTGTGGTGTGCCTTTCCTAATATGATAGTTGTGTTCTCTCATCCTATCTCTGAGCGGGCGGTTGGTCTTACCCACATAGAAGGAAGAGCACATCTGGCACACTGCTAAATAGACCACATGAACGGTCATACAGTTGGCATCTGCAATAGTATGAAATACTCTTTTCAAATCCGGGTGAAAAAACTCAACTTTGCTGTCAATAAATGGAAAGAAATTACAGTGGTCACATGGTCTCATACAACAGATTTCTGTAGGATGTCTATCCAGTCTTGGATAACACAACAGCCTTTTCAGGTTGTATTGGTTCCCTGAAAAAGAGAAAGCGATGGAGCTTCCCCACTATCTGCTTGAGATCATTATCAACTTGCAGGACACACCAGAACTTATTAACAATATCCCTGATATCAGGTTGATCAGATGAATAAACAGTTTGAAACTTAACATAAGATTCAATCTTTCCCATCCCTATACTATAGGTCCAAAATACGATCTAGCTATTGTTGAACGTAGATTATTGGCCTCATCCAAATACAGATTGACCTCACTCTCATTGTAACCCATATCCACTAACCTCTTTTATAAGAACTTTTATGCTCACTATCACTTCTGCTCAGTGCTTTGTTGATGTGATTATGCTTTTTATTTTTCCCTGAGCAGTGGTGTTAACCTGGGAAGCAGCATTGTGTTTGGATTTATGAATAAATTTCAGTTGAATGAAATAAATGCATGTACTTGTGTATAAGGGGGGGGGGGGGTTTGTGTGTATATAACAAACACAAAGAGTGCCCCAAATTATATGTCTAGTCAACTGAGTATTAACCTTCTGTTAACGTTTTAAACTCCTCAGTTTCAAGACACAAGCCAAAGAGCATATGTCGTTCAACCCTGGTGTCACATAGGCCCTAGTTTTAAGCTGGTTAATACTCAGGTGACTAGACATATAATTTGGGGCACTCTTTGTGTTTGTTATATACACACACACCCCCCCCCCCTTATACACAAGTACATGCGTTTATTTCATTCAACTGAAATTTATTCAGGTTGGTTAGTGACATGTAACAATTTTTATGTACACAATAACAAATATTGTTTTTTGGATGTTTTTGCTGGCTTTTTCATGTATATTTATGCATTCTTTGTATATGTACATATGAATTTGAGTATTAAGTCAATAGGAAAGTACATACACATTTTATACACAATTGTTTATACAATTTTTAGGTACATGTGTTATAGAAATGTGAATTGTATCAGGTGACATGGTGTCATGTGAGGTGACTGAACATGTCTCTTTGAATCTGGTTTTAAATATGGCTACCATTCTTTTAACTAGTGTCTGATGAAACTGAGTGTAAGAATACTTGACAAAAGCGCTAACCATAAAAGTTTAAGAATTACTGTTGCCTGCCTATTTTTTGTTGTTTTTTAATAGCTTGCGCCTTAGCCTTTCTTGATAGCCAGAACAATCATCAGTTTTCTGGGTCATCTAGCAGTAAGCATCATAATAATGCTGGATGCTGGTTTGTACAAATAAAAATTGTGGAAATGTTGGCGGTTCTTAGTGAACTCGTGGAATTTATTGCAAGACCCTTTAGTATTGCAACATGTTGTTATTATATGTTTGGTCAAAGATATTCACTGCAGAGTCTTATCTGTCTGGAGAAACATCCACTGATCCTTTTTACCACCTCTCCATGGTGCTAACTAGAGAAGTATAGGAATCAAAATTCTACATCTGTGGAACTGGAAAGTCCAATGGAGCTTGTTCTAGTGACAGGTTCTGATTTATATCATCTTGAAAGAGATGGTTATAGTCATCCCTGCCCAAAACCCTTCCTGAAATACATAATACAAGAAATCCTTCAGGGGATGATCAGTAATGCCATGGTGATGTAGAAAATGGAAATGTATGTGAGAGTATTCATTTATACCATTAGCAAAGGAGAACAGTGACTACAGTTGTGGTATAGTATGCTTGTGGATAGCTTATGTTAAGAAGTCATTCTGGAACAAATATGGAAACTGGGCTTGGAAATGTTTGCTCTTCTGATGATATCCTCTGGGGTCCCAAAGAAGTATCCTTTCTACATTACTTTGCAGACTTTGCAGTACTCAGCTTATGCAGCTTTGGGTAAAATCCCTGTATGCGCTTTGGAGAACCTAGATAGGGTACCTGATTTACACATTTTACCTCCACATTTTCTTCCAAAACATAGCTAAAACAGGAAGAAAAATGTTTAAGCTGCTTCTAGTTTTCATTGTGAGACTGCATTGCTTTGTTTAGTAGATGACTTAGTGTTTGTGCTGTAAAATACAAAATAAAACTTTCAAATGAAGTCAAACTCATCATACAAGTAAAGCAGTATGCACATTAGTGTTTATGGTAAATGGAGTGAAATAGCCAAGTAATGGTTCATTGGAATGGCTGCAGAGGCTGCATTCAACCGTGATTTTGTCAGGGGGGGAGGGCAGCAAACTCAGACAGGCCCAGCTGAACTATACCTCCCAACTGTACAGTTTTTCAAAGAATGAATAGATTTTTGCTTCTTATTTTTGGTTTGTTCTTCATAAAATTTGTAGTTTTCTGGCAAATCATTTAGAAATTAAGTCGCTAAATAATGATAGTACTGAGTTTCAGACTTTATAACCTTCAAAAAAATGCATGCTAAAGTAAGAACTGTTATTCTATCAACTGTCTCAATTTATACAAGAGCAATTTTTAGTACTGTTTATATGTTCCCCCAGTATATTTGGCCTTGTTCAGATTTACTGCATTAACAGGTTGAGAGGTACATGCAAATAAATTGCTTTATAGAATTAGGCATAGCCAACCTCTCAACTGTCTCCGATTTTGGCTTAAAATGTTGCTCTTCCCCCTAATAATCCCTCCACAAAATAGTATTTTTGGAAGAAAACATGGAGGGTTTACAATTAAGAAATAACTGTAATAATCAAAGTTATAGATTACTTGAAATGCATGTAGATTCTTTTATTTTGTCAGCTGCTCAAGTTAGCAGTACTAATATTAAAGTGTCCCTTCTTTGACAGGTTCCCAGCTGTATTGTGTGGCTATTTTATATTTTTGCATCACATTTGGTCCATTTTTCATAAAATTGTGTTTTTTCGCAAATTAGTGACAAATCACTAAAGACTGAAGTTAGAAAATAATGACAGACATTTGAGTTTCAGATTTTATACCCTTCAGAAAAGTCATACTAATGCAAGACCTATTATATTATCTTTCTAAGTTTATTAGAGCAATATTTAAATTGTCCTTATTTGTGGGCATTTGTCCCACTTCTGTGTATGGCTTTGTCCAGATTTCTTGCTCTGAGGTTGAGAGGTATGACATTTGTCAGGGCCATCACAGTCAGCCAGAGACATTTCAAATTGTGACATACTTGTTGCACCCTACTCCACCATGTACTGACTCTGGATGTGTCCAAGCAAGGCAAGGAGTAGTTATGCAGTGTAAATGAGCAGTGCACCCCCCCCCCCCATCCAAGGTAGTCACAAGTACTACAGTGGATTTTCATCTGTCCTTGATTTTGCAGAAAGGTCTGGTTTCTGTCATATTTTTGTACTGTTGATTTATGCTTATTACTCAAAGTGCCTGTTGCTCTGTGTTTAAGTAGCAATGCTTTAATGACCATAATGTAAGCTTGTCTGCGATCGTAAGATGCAAGTAAGCTTTAATAAGCATACTGTTAAAGAATTGCCAACATTGAAAGCCTTTCTGTTGTTGCCATGCAAAGAATAATTGACTAGATAATGTATAAGCCTTGGGTATTAAAGGACAGGATTCCATTATTTTAAAAAGCTCATTACACTTGGAGACTTCCAGTCATCTCTACAGACTTTACCCATAAACTAAACAGAATGCCAATCATGTGTGGTCCATAACCTGTACAGTAATCCTTTAAGCAATGTATCTTGAGCTTGTTTCTTGTTTGCTTTTCATTTTTTACTTACAGGGTTGGGAGGGTGGCCTAATGGTGAAGGTGTTTACCTTACAAACACAAGGTACAGGGTTTGAATCTCACAGGGGATAATTGGCTAGGCTTAAAATGGCTCGCAAGGGCAGTTAGCCTAGTACTAATCTATGAACCTATGAATACTACACTCACTGTTATACCTCAGACACTACTTGTAGGTCTTAATGCCTTTAAATGGGGTTGGGAGGGTGGCCTAATGGTTAAGGTGTTTGCCTTACAAACACAAGGTGCAGGGTTTGAGTCTCACAAGGGATAATTGGCTGCTTTTGGCTCACAAGGGCAGTTAGCTTAGTACTAATCTATGAACCTATGTTTTCCCCATGAAACAAGTAGATAGTTGTGAGGCAGCAGGTCTTTTTTGGATAAGAAACATTTTTTACAAGTGGGGGGCATCACAGAGATTTCTACTTTCAGCATGTTACTTGGCACTTTAATAAAGCTGAATATAAATTATAATTAGAACTGCAGTGCAAGGAGAAGTGGTTTGAGTTGAGTGCTTCTGGTTTTGCTTGTACTTGATTTTGACTGGCATTCCAGTAATGTATTTAAAAAGTAATTTATTTTTTCATGCCTCACAACCTTTTGTTTCCATCTAGATATTAAGTAAGCTGTCATGCAGCCAATGCATTAAATATTTTTATTCTTCTACACTTATTTTTGTCTTGATTGGGCTCTCATAATGATGGTTTGCCACCCAGGGCAGCGTATTTAATTAAAGTTAGTTTTTGTGGTTTTGAACATAGCTCCTCTCCTTTCTGGTTGGCCACACCCCTTCCCCATTGACCCCACCCATTCAGCTGTCTCCTGCAGCCCCCCTTTGATTTGAAGTCACCAGCCGCCACTGCTTTGTGTTTGTTATTTACACACAACCCCCCCCCCCCCCATATACACAAGTACATGCATTTATTTCATTCAACTGAAATTTATTCAGGTTGGTTAGTGACATGTAACAATTTTTATGTACACAATAACAAATATTGTTTTTTGGATGTTTTAGCTGGCTTTTTCATGTATATTTATGCATTCTTTGTATATGTACATATGAATTTGAGTATTAAGTCAATAGGAAAGTGCATTCACATTTTATACACAATTGTTTATACAATTTTTAGGTACATGTGTTATAGAAATGTGAATTGTATCAGGTGACATGGTGTCATGTGAGGTGACTGAACATGTCTCTTTGAATCTGGTTTTAAATATGGCTACCATTCTTTTAACTAGTGTCTGATGAAACTGAGTGTAAGAATACTTGACAAAAGCGCTAACCATAAAAGTTTAAGAATTACTGTTGCCTGCCTATTTTTTGTTGTTTTTTAATAGCTTGCACCTTAGCCTTTCTTGATAGCCAGAACAATCATCAGTTTTCTGGGTCATCTAGCAGTAAGCATCATAATAATGCTGGATGCTGGTTTGTACAAATAAAAATTGTGGAAATGTTGGCAGTTCTTAGTGAACTCATGGAATTTATTGCAAGACCCTTTAGTATTGCAACATGTTGTTATTATCTGTTTGGTCAAAGATATTCACTGCAGAGTCTTATCTGTCTGGAGAAACATCCACTGATCCTTTTTGCCACCTCTCCATGGTGCTAACTAGAGAAGTATAGGAATCAAAATTCTACATCTGTGGAACTGGAAAGTCCAAGGGAGCTTGTCCTAGTGACAGGTTCTGATTTATATCATCTTGAAAGAGATGGTTATAGTCATCCCTGCCCAAAACCCTTCCTGAAATACATAATACAAGAAATTCTTCAGGGGATGATCAGTAATGCCATGGTCATGTAGAAAATGGAAATGTATGTGAGAGTATTCATTTATACCATTAGCAAAGGAGAACAGTGAATACAGTTGTGGCATAGTATGCTTGTGGATAGCTTATGTTAAGAAGTCATTCTGGAACAAAAACGGAAACTGGGCTTGGAAATGTTTGCTCTTCTGATGATATCCTCTGGGGTCCCAAAGAAGTATCCTTTCTACATTACTTTGCAGACTTTGCAGTACTCAGCTTATGCAGCTTAGGGTAAAACCCCTGTATGCGCTTTGGAGAACCTAGATAGAGTCCCTGATTTACACATTTTACCCCCACATTTTCTTCCAAAACATAGCTAAAACAGGAAGAAAAATGTTTAAGCTGCTTCTACTGATACCATTAGTGGGCTAAATTTGCATGCTGTTTCTTCTGATAAACATAGCATTCTGGTCTGTTATCTGACCACTCATGGAAAAATGTTTCCTACAGCAGTAAGGAAAAGCCATTTTTCTTCTTCTCAGCATTTTAAAGAGGCATTTTTGTTTCCTGATGTTTTAGTTCAAAGAAGGAGTTGCTACCTTCAGAAGTGATTAATATTATCCACGAGGCTGACAGACCTACCACAAAGAAGTCTTTCCAAGTGAAATGGAACTGATTATTAGATTTGCAGGAACATGAAAATGTCAATTGTTGCAAGGGGACCATTTATGATATTCTTACCATTCTTGTTCTCACACTCATGTTGTGGCTCTCCTTCTGCCCTGCTCAGTCCCACTATCCTGTTTATCCCTCTGTCTCCCACTGGAGATATCTACATCTATGGAATAACTTTTTCTAAAGGGGGTGTTGTACATAAAGTATCCAAGGAAAAATCCTCCTAATTTAGGTCTCAGATTTTAATTTGGAAGAACTGACCAAAACATACTTAAGGCTGATTCTCTAAGTTCCTAGAATTTAATTTATTTGAGCACAATGACATTGCAAGCAGACACTTCAGCTTAAAGGGTATCTGAGTTTTAAGCAGTTTTCTACTAAGGTATTGTCTTTATGTTAAGAGATATTTGGCATAAACCCTAACCACAATGTCTAGGTATTATTTTTTATCCCCATCCACAAAATTCAAAGGAAGAACTGCGGCATTTGATGGAACAACAAAACAAAAAAGGCTGTAGAACCTTATTTCTGTATCAACAGACATTAGAAAGTCTGATCCATTTTTTTCTGTCCTTTACCCAGAATATGTCATTGGAGTCCTGTAGGCAAACAAAATATTTACATATGATTGGATAACTGTACTGGACACTCAGACTTTTTGAGGATTCTGTTGGAAGTACCATCAGTTTTGTCTGCTTTCTTAAGTGTGTTGCCAGCTGGTGAAATTTATGGGGAACAAGCTGACCTTCTGAAAATGCATTAACTAAATATTACAACCTAGATACAGGTCTTTTAAAAGAAATAACAAAAATAGAACTACCCATTTGTAACACTCCACTCTAATAAGAATTAATTAAAACCAGTGCTACAAACTGACCCACAAATCTAAAAGGGGAAGGAAAATCACTATGAAGCTCAACAATATTACAATTGACAAAGAAACCCCACAAAACCTATCAAGAGAAATCTGTAAAGTTTACTATCTTTGATAAAAATGACACTCCGACAACCCCCTTTTTAAAATGCATTTTTTTTAAAGGAATTCAGTTTAACCTACATGCCTCCATTTAAGGTCAGTGAAGGTTTCAAACTGCTGTCCAAGCAGGAATGTTACTGACACCCTAGTCCTTGGAGGAGTTGTTAAGCTTAATATTTTATGCAATTGCAAAGACTGGAGGAACAGAGAGGAAGGAACTTGCCTTGCTAGCTGTGTAAGGTTATCATTGCTGCAGTAGATGTAAGACTTCATCTCTGTCTTTATTTCTTATATTAATCTGTTGATATCAGGGCAGCCACAGTGGTTAGCATTGTCGCTTCACAGCAAGAGGTTCCCCGGTTCAATCTGCAGCTGGGGTACCTTCTATATGGAGTCTGCATGTCCTCCCTGTGGTCACGTGGGTTTCCTCCAAGTGCTCCGGTTTCCTCCCACATCCCAAAGACATGCAGTAGGTGGACTGGACACTCCAAATTGACCCTAGGTGTGAGTGCATGCATGTGTGTGCCTTCTGTGTAAGGTTGGGCACCGGGCTGGCAACTCAACACCGTAAAACTCCACTGCTAATCATGAGCGGACAGGTGATCCACTGTGGCAACCCCTAACCTGGAAAAGAAATAGAAGAAGATTAAACTGTTGATATTATTGTGGCTGTTGTTGCTGCTACTGATATTTTCCCCTGGTTCTTGTGTGAGTTTAGATTGTTTAGTTCAAGATTGATATTGTTTTATTCTAGCTCTTCCTCAGTTGTTTGAAGGCAGTAATTGTATGTGACTGTGGCATTTTCATATGATGACAATTATAATTCAATCCTTCATACACTGTTGCCAGCAAGAAATAATGACTGCGGTAGTAATATCTGTTGTCATGTTGAAGACTAATGCGTTCTTGTCACTGTCTGTGCTGGGTGTAGTCTGATTTTGGCACATGAGCTGTGGTCAATAAAGATGCAAAGGGCACTGATATTGTCTGGTATAATCTACAAAAAGTATATCATAATATCTAGTAGTGATATCTGCGCTATGGCTTTATAAATTAAGTGGCATGAGAAACTGACTTGAATACATAAGATGTGCATATAGTTATCTTTTTAATTTGCCTTTTTTGTGGTCCATTTAAAGTACATAGTTTGAGAAGGACCTTGTCTCCAAAAATCTTTGCGATGCCCCTCCTCAAGGAAATGTAGATGACAGCTACTGCCATTAATGATGTTACTGACAACTGTTATGTCATGTTCCCATTGAGAAATGGCATAGAGGAGTTGCATACTTTGCTTGACAATCCCAAAGTCAGGTAATAACCCAGGTTAAATTCAAACTGAGAAGATGCAGTAACAGAGCTGAAGTCCTGCATTTAACTTTGCAATGAACTCCTAATACTGAATTTTCTGCCTTAAGATAAAACAAGTTTAACAATTTTATATGACTAAATATATCAGAGATAATAAGCACTATAATTAATGAAGGTGAATCAAAAGCTGATTTGAATGTTTTTCTTTCATTACATATTCATTTTGTGTCCTTTACAATCTTAAAACATTCCTAGAGAAAGATAATTTAGTTTTTGCACTTTCAAAATTAATCTGAAGTCTCTGTTTTTTACATCTAATTTGACAGAAAAGTATATTTTGTTTGTTTAACTACTATGCTTTGCTAGTTAACAACAGTATCAAACATGTTTATCATAGTTTGAACCACAACTAATGTCCAATTTAAATACATTCCCCTGGAGCTTAAATTCTGTTTTATGATATATGTTTAAAATTATAAATGATAGGAAAATATTACTATCAAAACCAAAATGGAACAATCTACAGAACACTGCTGTTTTGCACATCAGTTAGCAAAGCAATATATGGTTATAAATCTTTCTTAAAATGTTTAATACTGGATGTAGTGATATGTAATATGACATTTTTCCCATCTAGGAAATCATCAGATACATTATTGATAATTAAATTAATTAATCTGACATACTTGATGGATGTATTGGAGTGGTTCTGATGTGCTTTGCTAGAAAATGTCTGAATCTTTCAATTGTTCTCTCATCAGTGGTTGGAATCTTACATGCAAGAGAAAAATGCCTGATATTAGCTGCTCTGGTGGTGTAAAGCAATAAAGCCCTGACTAAAGCTCAGCCAGACTGGGTTCGATTACTGATTTAGGCAACAGATGTATTTGCAAGAGAGAGAGAAGGGTGGGTGGTTATGTGGACACTCTTCGAGGTTTTCCTTTGTGGTAGCTGGAGATGTCACATTAGGGATAATTGTTCCAAGAAATTAAAAGGGTGATGGGCTTGGATGAGTTGTTGCATAGGTTCAGTGATACATTTTATTCTCCTACTAATCTCCCACCCCTTGGATGCAACCACAAATGCTGCAAAAGGAGGTGGGAGCAACAGGGTAAACCTAAAAGGTAAAAGCCTTGGTCCACTGGTGATGGTCAAGACCCCAAGGACACCTTCAGGTTCCAATACTGGCCATAGCTGTATTGGAGTTAGTTCCAAGGGATACTAGGCTGGAACACAGTAGCATGATGCATGGGAGCTAAAAGTGCATCAAAAAATATTATTGATAAGGGAGGCTGGTTCAATACACATGTGCCAAAAGCCCTTCATAGGATCATAGGAAGTTACTAGGCTATTAGCCCTGAGACCCTTACAAGCCTAGCCAAGAATTAAGCCCATGTTCCAAGTCAGCACCATATGCCACTGTCCAGCAGGGGCACAGGTGGAATCCCAGTGGTGTACTTTCTGTTCCCCATCCAGTTATCCAGGTTGCACTAAAAAAAAAGGGTTAATGAGGTACTCTGCTTGATGTGGAGAGTGAGTCTATTCCATAAAAAGGGGAGTCTCTAGGACACAAATCTGTCCCACCAAGTCCTATTGCTGTCACAGAACAAGTTGAGGTCAAGTGTGCAGGTTACTCAAGTGGAGTTTGACTTGCAGATATGCAGCAGTCCCATCAGGTTGGGGTCTGAGATTGCTTTGTATGCCAGACAGAGGTCACCTCTGAGGAGTCTTTAGGAGACTGAGTAGAGGAACAGGGCCTCTAGCCTCTCTGTGTAGGGTAGATGTTTGAGACTCTGGATTCCCCTGGTGAGGAACCTCTGTGAGCTCTCCAGCTGCTGCATGTGCTTTGTGAGGTACATGCCGAAAGGGGCATTGTACTCAATAATGGGTCCTATAAGGTAAGAATACAGGGATGTTATGGCCACCTTGTCCCTAAATGAGATACCCTTACTAATGAGGTGGGCCATGAAGAAAGTTTTCCATACAATGGAGGCAATATGGTGGTCAAAAGTCAGTTTGCTATCAATCTGAGTGGCCATGTCCCTCACAACTGATTGTGTGCTTTTAGGACCTTATTTTCAATGTGATAATTTGTGGGGGTGTCACTTTCCCCAAAGGGGATGATGATGCATTTTTTGGCATTTAGTTTGAGGCCATGTTTCTGGCACCAGTCATTTGTCTAGGTGAGACCCATTTGGAGGATGTCCACATTATTAGGGGAATTGATGACAACACCCAGCTTGCAGTTATCTGCATACTTGATCAGCCATATCCAACTGATTTTGGCCTGTTCCTCAGAAAGGTAATATCCCAAACAGCAAAGGCCCCAAGGCTGATCCATGGGGTACACCCCTTGTTATGGGTCTACTGCTTGAGGATGCTTCCCCTATTTTGACTAGGTGGGTTCTATCAGTGAGCCAGTTTGCTACCCATCTGGTAACATATGGATCGATGCCTAGTTGAGAGAGTTTATTTATTATACCTGAATGGGGAATAGTATGGAAGGCTTTGGCCAGATCAAGGTAGATGGTGTACATCATCTTCCCCTCATCCATGGCCTTGGTGACTGTCTCAAAGAAGTCGACCGAATTTAACGGCTTGACCTCCCCTTGCAGAACCCAAACTGCATGGGATCATGTGTCTGGAGGTTGGCAATGTCCTTGTTAATAAGGTCCATGATAATCCACTCCATGGCCTTGCAGATCAGGCCAGTTAGGCTGATGGATCTATTATTTCCTGGATTGGTGGATGCTCCACCTTTGTGTAAAGGGATGACAGTGGCTGTCTTCCACTTGGCTGGGACAAAGCCGGTACTGAAGATTTGGTTGAATAGGGTGCCTAATGCTGCTGCAAGTTCCTGTCTGAGTTCCTGTAGGATGCAGCCTGGGATGTTATCAGGTCCCATGGAGGCTGTATTTTTTGCCTTTGAGAGGGCAGTGATGACTTGCTCTCTAGAGATAAGGGGGAGGGGGGCAAGTACTGGGGATGTTCTATTTTACTGATTGGGGGACAGAGGGGTAAGGTTTTCACTGAACCTGTCTGCTAGCAAGTTGGTTATATCTACAGCATTTGTGTATGTGTTGTCCTTGACCACCAGTTCTGAGCAGATCTGGATGCTTTCCTTGAGATTGCAGACATATATGAAGAAGGTCATGATTGTCTTTAGTAGATGTGGCCAGTTTGGACTTGAACTTTGTTTTGGAGGATTTCACTAGTAATTATTTGCTTATTCAGGCTAAGGAGAGATTGCTACCAATTAGGCACCTGCTCCTTCTTGGTCCTGAACAGCATTTTTTTCCTTTTATTATAGAGTTAATTTATTTCAGATGTCCACCAGATAGATTTACTCTTCCTTGAGGAGGAGGATTTCATCCTGTTGAGTATTCCTGATTCCATGTAGCTATATAAATTCTCATATAGTACTTTGGTGTAGGTTTGGTCATATGTGTCAGCTCCTATGGAGGAGGAGGGGGCTGTGAAGCTGTTTATACCTTCCCTCAGGAGGTTGTAATCAGCTTTGGAGAAGTTTTTTGTTTGACCCTTGCGGGGGGAGGGGGGGTTGGGGTGAGATGGTGACTCTGAAAGTGACCGCTTTGTGGTCGGATCTTACCAGGGATGATTATACTGAAGGGATGCTGCAGTGTTATTCATGTTGGTTAATACCAAGTCCAAGATATTTTCACCACTTGTGGGGGTATCAACCAACTTGTCCAAGGCATTTGCATTGACGAAATCAAGGAATCTCTGGGCATTTGTGTTTTGGCATGAGTATTTCTTCCAATCTATGGTTGGATAGTTAAAGTCACCCAGGATCAGGGTAAAGGGTTGAATCTTGATAGATTCGAAGAGGTCCAGATAGGTGGAGTGGGTATCTTGAGTCAAAGTTGGAGGCCTATAGCTAGCTATAATTTAAATAGGTGTCCTGTCAATTGTTAACTGCTCCTGGAGTATTTCCTGCACGTCATACTGGTCTTAGAAGAGTTCAGATAATTTTCAATGTAAAATTACTGGCCACCCCAACCATAATATAGTACACCAAGTATGCAGTCTGCTGTCCATGGTGTAGCTCAAAGATTTGTCAAAAGAAACTTGATAACTGGCCTCTTGTGGAATATAAATTAGAATAACACGCCTCACTAATATGTGAAAATTTCACTACCTTTACATTTTATCCCATAACTAGGATAAAATACGTTTCTTACTCAGTTCAAAGCCAGCATGCAAACTTTAAGTTACAAAAATATGTCTAGACATACTATTAAATTATGCATTAAATCTCATGTTCACCAGGAGGACATGTGCAGTGCTGGTTGTTCAAATTAGGCTGTGCTTTACTGTCCAATACTAGCTTTTTTGTTCCCTGTGGAACAATGAAAAGTTATTAAAACTTTGATGGACTACACTGTCAAAATTATGGTTTTATTTCCAAACATTAAATAGACTATAAGGGGAAAAAGACCTGAGTATGTTTTATTTTACAATGGGAAATTACAGGGAACTGAAAACAATACCTTGGCTGAGCTGCAGAGCTGATTACCTCAATAATTTTCATTGCTAGTATAAAAGTTACCTTGGGTTACAATATACCTTTTCAACACTGTCTTTTTTCTGTTCCTCTGCTTCCTAGAGTGGAAAGACTAATTGGACAATGTCTTGTGTATATTACCAATCAAATGAAGTTGCTATGGGATCTTTTACGATTTTCAGTCTAATTGTCTCATATTTCATTTTACTATGCTATTATAGCTGTTATAGCCTCTGATATTGTATCTTTCATACCTCTATCTCTGTTTACTGAAACATTTCCAAGTGTCACCACTAAAAGCAGATCCTTGTCTCAGTAGGATTTACCAAGTTAACAAAATACAATAATATTATATTATTCAGTAAGGCATTCTTATCTACAATGACATCTTCCATTTCTGCTTCAAGCAAAATAATACCCTCAATTCTGAACTATTTCAAGTTACAATGCAACTGAAAACTAAATTAATTCTGTGTGAGAATGAAGCTATCACCTGACAGTAATATAATAAAACCATTTCATTGCCTTTTTTTTTAATGTAGAAAAAGTAGTAGGTTTATATGATTTTAATTAATATTTAAATTAATATATTCTATCCTGCATAAGATATGTTTGTATTTCTATGCCCCCAAGCTCTGTTTCATAAGCACTTTAACCACAAGTTTGGCATTGAACAGTAGGACTGGTCAATTTTGGTTTGACAATGTTTTTTTATCAGTCTTGCATTTTGATAACTATGTAGTCTCACTTAAACAATTAAGTTAGTTTTGTTTCTTTTAACAGTGGAGATGCAGATGTATAAGGAAATTTAATTTATCCAGATTTCAAGACATTATGCTAGCATAGTATATATTCAGATGCAGAGGAAAAGCCACTGTCCTATGAGATGTAATGGTAACATGGGTCATCGTGTACTGACTTACAGATCATGCGCTGACCAATCTAGTACTGGAACATAACAGCAAAGACCACTATCCTGCACTGACAGCCAGTGCAGCAGAAGGACTGAAAATACATAGCGCAGGTAACCAGCATAAGTTCTGCACCATGTAGGCAGAACAGTGGGATCAAAACTGGGTACAAAAACCTTGTCATGACCTTATAGCTACTGGTGAACTGTGTGTATTTACTGGAGATTTAAAAAAATATAGTAGAAATTCATTGAAGCACTTGTTAGATTAAGTCATGTCCCCAAAAAAAATCAAAACATGAGATATACGTCAGTATGCATGCATGTAGCCCTTTATAACATCAACCTACTACCACATGCATCATGGTTTTGGAGTTACAAAGCATACTGCTTAGTGACAGAAAGAGATATACTCTACAGCCTGTGATAATGGAGTTTTGTAACTCATTTAACCAAATCAACAAACTGATTTGTGCTCTGAGAAAACTGAAAAAAAATATGCTAGGATCCTCAATGGTCTCATGGACTGAATGTATAACAATTATATGTGAATTTTTAAACCTATAAAACTAAGCTGTACTAACATTAAAATATCAGTGTTTGACACCAGTGGTCTTGACTGAATCACTCTGTTGAGATGTGATAAAGAGATTTCATGATATAATACTGATGGATCTTGTTATCTAGAAAAGGCATAGGATCATAATCTTATACTAGCCTAAAAACCACTGGGACCTTTATAAACTTAGCTAAGCATTGAAAATGTATCCCACAATTGTATATGTTGGTCTCAGTAAGTAAATCTTGCCAAGCTGACAAAATGTATCCCAGAAGTCTATGCACCTTAGAGATTATTTTTACGGGGTATATGTAAGCTAGGGCAAGATTTACAGGCTGCATCTGTCTATTACAGACAATTTTCGATCCACTTGTCTAGGTTTCTCTTGAAGATAGTTAGGGAAGAGCCCTGCTTCATATGTATGGGAAGCTTGTTCCAGAGAAGCAGAATTCTCTGAGTCACATACATGTCCCTCTAGCATGTGCTGTTTTGGTTGCAAGCAAAGTTTAAATCCCTAGATTGAGTAATTCTGATGCTGTTTATTTTGCAGATATACAGAAGGTCCATCAGAATGGGATACAAGGATGCTTTGCATGCCAGACATAGTTCACCTCTCAACAATCTGTAAGAAAGAGAGTAGACAGATGGGGCTTTGAAGCAATCTGCAAAAGATATGCTGTTTGCTGCCTGTATTCTTTTTGTAACGAAACTCTGTGGATGTTTCACTTATTGCCCGTGCCTGGTCAGGTACATGCTGAAGGGAGTATTTTACTCAATGATGGGTCTGCTGAGGGTCAAATACAGTGAAGCAATGACTTCCTTGGACCTAGATCCCATTCTCTTGCTAATAAGTTGAGTGACACAGAATTATTTCCTTACTATGTTAAACACGTTTGTCGAATGGCAGGTTACTATCTACATATATACCCAAATCCCTGAATACTGGTTCTGCTTTTAGAGGTGTGTTATTGATGAGGTAATTTCCTTGGGTGGCTGACTTCCTAATGGGCACAATTACATGTTTCTTGGCATTGCATTTTCAGCCATGACTTTTGTACGAGTCATTTCTCTGTTTTAGCCTTTCCTGTAGGATGCTAGGATCTTGAGAACATTCTATGACTGCTCCTAGTTAGCAATCATCTGCAAAATTGGTCAGCCAGGCAAAATTGGTCAGCCAGAGGCCCTCAACATGGGCCTTGATTTCCAAGAAGTAGATTCCAAAAAGGATCAGACACAGCAAAGACCCCTGAGGGACTCAGTGACTAGCCACTTTGTGGAGGTGGTCTCCCATATCCTAACTTGTGTCCTATCTGACAGCCAGCCAGCTATCCAGTATGTAAAATAGGTGTTTATGCCTATATCCATGATTTTTTATAATGCCCAAGTGTAGCATTGTATCAAATGCCTTAGCCAGGTCAAGGTAGGACGTAGGCACCATTTTGCCCTCATCCATTGCCTTAGTGACTCTCTCAAAGAAGTCTAATAGTCTGAGTAGGCCTGATCTGCCCCTGACAAAACCAAATTGGATTGGACACAGTGTTTGAAGGCTTTCTATATCCATATTAATCATTTCCATGATAATTCTTTCCATGGCCTTGAATAGGAGACTAGTCATAGACTTATTGAGGCAGTAAGTCTGAGGGTCCATTGCTGGTCCATTTTTGTGTAGAGGGATGACAATTGCAGTTCTCCATTCATGTGCCACAAAGTCTGTCTGGAGGCTGTGGTTAAACAGTTACTTCAGTTTGATTTCAACCTATTTAGGTAGCGTTCTAAGATATTATTTGGACCCATCAATGCAGTGTTTTTGGCCTTAGAAAACACATCTAGGACCCGCTCCCTAGTGATAGTTCTGATTGTTATTTGATGATATTTCCGGGGTGTGGCCAGGGGAGGGGTGTTAAAACTGGAGTTGATTTTATCAGCCAGCAGATTTGCTATATTTTTTGGCTCCAAGTAGGTGACTCTATTTACAATCCATTCTGCACACTGCTGTGGCTTGCAGTTGTACTTTGCCTGGGAGGCTATCTTTAACCCAAATTTGGCATTAGTAGACCTAATTTGCTCTCGTAGTTATTTGTTTAGATTGATGAAAGTGTTTTAGCATGCTGGGTATAGCATTTCCCAATCTTGGTTATGACTTTTCACTTTTTGTTTTACAACCTGCTTATGTTTAGTTTTCACCTGGGTAGTTTTTTTTTTTTTTTGAGTTATTTCTGGGCTTATTTTTGGTGGACACAGCTGACTGTATTTATTGACATGATTATACAGGATTTCTGTGAATAATTCTGCATAGCCAGCTGTGTTCTCAGGGTTTGGGGAGGAGAGGTTCAAATTTTGACAAGTAATCACTTAGTAGTAAGAAATTTGTCTTAGAATAGTTCCTAAATGTTATGGGCTTATCTTTGGTCATAGAACTGATGTTTATTATGAAGAAGACAGCTTTGTGGTCTGACCTTACCAGAGAGGAATATACAGCATTTTTCCCATGTTTGTGAGCACCAGGTCGAGTATATTTTCACCCTCAGTAGATGTAAGGACTATCTGGTCCAGGCAGGGTGTTTGTGTTTTAAAAAATACAAGAATCTCTGGATCTGTAAGTTTGGGGTCATGTTAGTATTCCAGTTTATAGCTTGATAATTGATGTTACCCATGAATTTGGTATAGAGCCCTCTAGTAAGTCCAAATACAAGCTATGGGTTTCTTGGGTCATAGAGGGCGACCTATAACCTGCAAGGATATGATGTGGGACTATGGAAACCTGGACATAGAGAAACTGAAGTACATCATCCCATTGGACAAGTCTTAAGGTGTTTGTTGTTGATATAGATTGAGGCACCTGCACCTTTGATCACTAACCGTGCAGTAGCTGGCTTGACTGTGTGGAAAGCATCATAGGCTTGCACTGCTGAGGTTCTCTCTGTGGCTTTAAACCATGTCTCAGTAACTGCACAGATGCTCACATTCTTCAGGGTGAGGTGAGCCTGGAGGGAATGGAGTTCCTTGTTTAGGCTCCTGGCATTGAGCAGTAACACCTTTAGATTTCTTTGGGGTGGTTTTGCTATGTCAGAAGGTTTGCCAATTTGGCAATGCCTAAAAAAGGCACTATGGGAGTGGGCAATGTTTTAGCCAATATTGAAAAGCCTAGAGGGGACAGGTGCAAACCATCCTTAGCAAAGCAACATGATCTGTTGGCCATATCTTCACATACTTACTAATATTGTACTCCACCAGAAACTAAGCCAATTATTGAAGTCAATAATCATTTGTTCATACTGTGGCATCATCCTTGGTGAAGGTAGAATGCTGCTCAGTGCTAGGCACATACCTGTCTAGGAAACATAGTTCAAGAGCTCCATCATATCACTCTTCATATAGTTCAGAGTGGCATGTCTCAAATTATTTACACAAACATGGACTAAGACTGAATCATACTGGTACTTGTGATGTCATGAATTGATTGCATGGGTGATTAGGTAGATTTTGGCTCCTGACAGACAACTGACCAAGATTTTCTCCTTATTCAGCCTGGTGTATAGGACATCTGTATTTCTCACAACAGAGGCTTCTATGACTAAAATATTGAGTAGTGTGTTGGCTTACCTTATGGGCTTTTTGTTGAGGCTCCAGAGGTTGTGGTTGTATGTGTTGTATTGGTGTTGCTGAGAACTATTTTCTTTTTTTTTTTTTTTTTTTTTTGGAGGATGAATCTCTAGTAGGTCTTTTGAGTTTAGGAAGGTTGATTTTATGTTCCTCAGCATATGGTGGTCTATGTTAATGAGAACATTTTTTTTTTTTTGGAGGACAAATGTCTAGTAGGCCTTTTGAGTTTAGGAAGGTTGCTTTTATGTTCCTCAGCATATGGTGGTCTATGTGTTGGGTCAGTACTATTTGAGGTGGCTGTAATGCTTGGATTACTCATTAATAGCTATAAATCCAAAATTAGTGTGCTGGAATAGATACAGAAGAACAGACAGTCCTCTGTTTGATAATAAGATTGAATGCAATCCTTATAACACCAAGAAACAGAGTTTAATGCCACATACTCTAACAAAACAGCGTTTTTGTCTTATAACCTAAGACTTCATCAGAACAAACATGATAGCTATTTTGAATGCTTTTGTGTGAGAGTCTTGCCTCCAATAACAGCTATGTAATTACATCTCTCATATATTGTGTCTGTTTCTTTAAGGATTAGTTGGTTGTCAGTGAACATGAGACAATTCCTACATTGTCTCAGGATGTCCATACCTGCCAAGCCGGTGGTGGAGAAACTGGAAAAGATCCTATCCATGGTGGTGTCAGGGCTTTTCAGCTGAAATACAAAGGAGTGATACTGCAGGAAGTTACAGCAGGCTGACTTGGCTGCTATGAAGATTGAACCTACAGCTAGACTATGTTTGACTGAATTTCTGTGGCAGTGCTCCGCAATGCACAAACAATGTTGCTATTTGTGCAGCTGGGTACTGGGTAACATTAAAGGTGAACTTTTATAGGAAAAAATTTAGTTTCTAAGTGCCAGTGTCTATGCAAGCCACTACTAAATGCCACTGTTCAAAATGTAGTAGAATTTTTATACTCAAAGAAAACTGACTAAATCAACTAAAAAGCTCTCTGATCAATGAAGCAATCTCACTTTAAGCCTCTCTCTCTCTGTGTTTTCCAACTCAGACAGACCAGGCAATCTTTCTATTGCAGTTCCAGTTTTATTAACATAAAAACAGACTTTATCTAGCCAAAAGTGGAAAGGAACCAGAAACAAATCAAACAGCTAGCTAAAACAATTAATTGCGGTGTAATTCTATGCAGACAAGCCGTAATGAGGAACACACACTTTAAGGTGATTTCAATGCACATTAGTAGCAGCTATAGTACAGAAAAGCAAATTATATTCTAACATGTAGTAAAACGCAATAAATAATTTGAAAATAAAGCAACAGTCTTCAGAAATAATATAATGTCCCTCTGCTACTTCTCTCACCATGAGCAAAATAGAATCACCAATCCCAAGATGATTCCTAAAAAGCAGTTCCCAAGTTCTCCACTGATTGGTAGTCTAGTTCCAGATGTAACAGGCTTCAAAAGATAGCAGGACAGAAGAGAGTAACACTATGAATATTGCAGTGTGCATTAACTGAGTGGGATGTTATGAAACAGAGGCTAAAATATGCTTTCAGAGTCTAAGGGGAAGGCCTTCCCAGTTTGATCTTTTAGTGGCCGGTAGAATAAGTGGATGAGATAAGACAGGAATGAGTTTCTGAAGCTATATTTAGAGTAGAGGCGGGCAACTCAAAAGCTACCAGGTTTAAAAAGCATAATTGGAATTAAGTGGGGAAGTGGGAACATTTTAGGCCCACAGATTTCTTGAAACAGAAAATCACTGCAGTAAATGAAATGCAAAAACAGAACAGACACTGCAGAAGGCAGATCTAAATGGCTAAAAAAGTAAGTGCGGGCACAGCTTATTTTCTGTTGTTAAAACTCCAGCAGAGTCTCAAATAATTGTGTGCTTGCAAATGCAGCTCAAGATTTATTGGAAGACCAGGCCAGACAACACTGTTGCATATTAAATGTTAGTTAAGGAAGCAAAATAACCAATGAAAAACAAGTGAAATCTGAAGCCCAAGTGTTAAAAGCTTCCCTGGATTGGGAGTATATCAATCTTTCATCTATATGTGCACACAGTTACAGACTGTCCCAAAACAAAGGCCTACAGATGTCTCAAAACAGAAAATCAAAGAGTAATTAACATGCAAAAACAGAAATGACATTGCAGAATGCAGATCTAAATGGCTAAAAAAGTAATTGCAGACACAATGAACGAAAATAAAATTATTTTCTTTGTTTATTTTCTATTTTAAAACTCCAGCAAACAGTCAAATAATTGTTTGCTTGCAAATGTAGCCCAAACCTTACTGGAAGAAAAGGTCATGCTATACTGTTGTGTATTAAATATCAGTCAAGGAAGCAAAATAACCAATGAAAAAGTGAAATTTGAAGCCCAAGTGTTAAAAGTTTCCTGGATCAGGAGTACATCAAGCTCTCACCTAGATGTGAGCACAGTCACAGGCTTCCACAAAATAAGGGCTAGATATTTCTCCAAAAAAAAAACAGTAAATAAAATGCAAAAACAGAACAGACACTATAGAAGGCAGATTTAAATTGCTAAAATTGCAAGTGCAGACATAAAAAATAAAATTACTTACCTTGCTTATTTTCTGTTTTAAAAACTCCAGCAGAGAGCCAAACAATTGTTTGCTTGAAATTTTGCCTCAGACTTATAATACTATGTATGCTATAATCACTGAGATTTCCTATATAGCTGTACATGAACTTCATAAAGATATGGAGTTAGTAGAGAACTAGAAAAAAATTGTAAATGCTGCAGTCCACAGACCATTATTAGTAGTATGAATCCTGATGAATGCAAATTTTTATATTTTTTTTTTATTTAAGAGATCACCTTATTTTCTTTAATATTGCACTTATTTCTTATGAACCTACCATCACTACACAATTTGGTACTATGCTAAACAGAGATTTGTCTGATTCCCTTGATCAGAGTCCTTTTTCTATTGCAGCTGAAAACAGTAAGCATGTGAACATGTGAGAAAATATTGCTGCTATAGGTCCTTCCTTCCTTGCAAGGTACTACTAAACAGAAAGGATATTTATATGTCGTGTGAAAATTGTACTTGTAATATTAGAAGGTGAACAATACTGCTGTTGTGTCTCCATTCATAGTCTCATAGGTTCATATGTAAGTACTAGACAATCAATCGGCAGACCATTTCAAGCCTTGTCAAAATACCCTATTAAAAATTTTCCTTTAGCCTCAAAGAGGGTTAGTCAAGAGAATCTGGAAGAGAATTTGAAGCTGTCCATCCAGCTATCTACATTTACCTTGAAGTTGGCAAGGATGCTACTCTGCTTGATGCGTAGTGGAAGTTTGCTCCAGAGCCTAGTGATACATTGGGATATGAACCCCACCATAACAACATACCTTGTTTATCTGCTAAAAAAGGTTTTAGTTCTCTTAAGTATTTGAGGTAACATAAAGGAATAGAAGAACAAATAGTGTTACATCTTTCATGGTATGAAAGGCTAGACATAGATGTCCACAGAGGAGTCTGTAAGAGGCTGAGCACAGAGAAATGGCTACCAGACAGTACCAGTGTCTCCTGATAACTGAGATTTTGGAGGCTAGTGAACTTTTAGTTATGAATACCTGAGGTATCTCAAGTAGTGTGATATCTTTAGATAAATATATTCAAAAGGTGCATTATATTTAATAATGGAGCTAATAAGATATGTGTAAAGGGGAATTAAGACATTTTTAGATTTAGTGGATATGTGTTGGAAATTAGACTGGCTCGGTAAAAGGCTTTCTGAAGTACTGTGGGAACATGATGGTCAAATGATAAAGAATTATCAACAAAACTGTCTAGCTCTCTTACAACAGTGACTGATTGAAAGGGTGCATCTCTTATAAGGTAAGTGAAACTGTATTGTTTACCAAAATGAATTATGCTACATTTCTTGTAGATAATTTGAGACCATTGTCCTTTTTACAATCGTTAACATGGTCTAACCCATGTTGGAGCAAGTGTGAGTCAGGTAAAGATTGAATAACAATATCCACTTTACAATCATCTGCAAACTTAGTTATCCATAGGCCAGGAGTGCTGGCCTGAAGGTCTGACAAATATATGCCAAATAAGGGAAGGCCCAAAACTAAGACTTGTGGGACACCATTGGTAACTTTTAGCTTTCAGAAATATCATCTGCTACTGTAACCATGTGGGTTCTGTCCAACAACAGTTTAGCTATCTACTGCAAAATATAGGGGATTTCTATTCAGATCATTAGGTTTACCAGTAATGCCTGAATTGGGAATAGCGTCAAAGGCCTTGACCAGGTCCATATATGCTGCATGTACTACATAATCACTATACATTGTTTTGATTACTTTTTTAAAGAAATTAATGAGGTAAAAGAAGCAGGACCTTTCTTTGACAAATCCAAATTGATGAGGGCCCAGGGTTAATATGTTTTCAATGTTCAGAGTAATGAAGTCTGAGATAATGCTATACATAGCTTTACATATAAGGTTAGACTAATAGGTCTATACTTACCAGGGTCTATTTTTGGGCTACCCTTGTCTAATGGCATTACAATGCTAGTTTTCTAGGCTTTCTGAATGTACTCAGTGGAGATGCTTAGATTAAAGATGTTAAGTAGGGGTTCTGAGAGGCCATAATTGGACGCCTCACAATAAGACGGCCTGTTTGATTCTCAGCTAAAGTGTCTTCTGTGTGGAGACATGCGTGAATGGGCATACCTTCATTGAAGGTTGTATGTCAGGGCTGGCAACTCAGTATGTAAAAATCTACTGCCAATCATTAGCGGACCGGAGTTCTGCTGTGGCGACCCCTAACCGGGAAAAGCCGAAAGATACAACAATCAGAAAACCTGGTATGTTATCAGAGCCCCTGGATGAAGTGTTCTTAGTTTTTGAGAGTGCTGAGGGAATGTGTTCCATAATAATTAAAAGAGGAAGCTGGGATTGTGGAACTTGTACAGTAAAATTTGTGCTAAATTTGTTAACTAGGATACTAGCTATTTCCTTTGGGTCAGAGAGTATAGTATTATTGTGGATTAACTCCAAACATCATTGGGTGTTAGTTATTAACTTCCTTACATAGTAAAATAAATATTTGCAGTTATGTTTTGTTTTAGTGGCTATTTTAAGGTCATATTCACTGCTGTAGACCCTGTTCCTTTTGCCATCAGTTTAAGATACATATGAGTACTGAAGCACAAAGTGACTACTTTATCTTCCTTTAGGCTGAACTTAAAATACTGAGCTATGCACTTCCCATTCACAGAAAGAATTGTGCCATTTCCATGTGACACAATGTGAGTTTTCCTGTGTGTGATAATTATCATTTCAGTAACTGCCATAACAGGCCATGGCCTCATCTGCAATGTGTCAGCAATGATAATAGAAGGGGGGAGTGTCATTTTTAATTGTCTGGATGTATATGTGGCATTTGTCTCCTGACACTAATATTTAAAGTGTAAGATCCTTTGCATAATGACTAGAGGGGATACAAGAGGATATGCAGCTGCCATTGCTTTGGACACTGGACCTAAGTCTCACTGTCACTTTCACCGTCCTGCATCTGAACAAGATATAAATGTTCTTAGTTCTAGTTATTCTTTTGTAAAGTATGCTGCCAGTTATTATATCCTGACTGGCTATATACTCCTGTCTCAGGTTACTATGTATGGTCACAGTACAACTGTATCATAGTGACACCTCAAAAGTTTCCATCATATGGTTGTTGTAAATTGTTCGAGAATCATACACAAAAGAGCATTCATTTAAAAAGGCTTGTACACTCTATCATATAATGTATGCAAACTTACTGGTCTATAACATGGCAGACTAACACCTTAAACATTAGCATGTGTTGATTTGTATTTCAGGGTACAATCTTAGGAACTAGTGAAAGATGTGTCACATATATGGTTTACATGCTTTATTATGGAATTCATAAGTATGAATACTGTTTGTTCTCGCTTGCTTTTTGAGTGTCTAACTCAGTCACATGTTGTTTGCTGGTGCCTAATTATTGAACCATCTATGATACAATCATTTTTCCCTTTTCTATGAAGCATTCATAGTATTAAAATGTCAAGACCATACTCTGAAAGGCTGACAAAATAATCGCAGAAAGAATATGTATTTCAAAATCATGATGATATAAGATGCAGTGTGTGCGTGTGCGTGCGTGCGTGTGTGCGCGTGTGTGTGTGTGAATGCTCATGTGCATGCACATGAGCGTGTGTGTGTTTGTCTGTGTGTCCTATGTTTCAGTAATCATATTTCACAAATAACAGTAGTGTTTACATCACAGAAGAGCGGATGAAAGTCAGTTTACAAAAAGTTGCTTAGATGATGTATCTTTTATCTTTTTCTTTTTAACTCACTTGTCTGGTATTAGCTGATACCAGTTTTCATAGTTACATGTTTGTGAAATAGAATGCTTTGATATGAGAGTGAAATATAATGTGGGCATGATGCTTCCAGATATATTATATTACAAGATATATTATATTACAAGAAAGATGAAGAAGTCTATTATTCTTTCTAATCTGCCTGAGTGTTACCGTTAGCTTAAGGCAACTACTTATACCTCCTTCAACCTATCCACCCAGGATTCACAAGCTCCCTTAAAGGTTCTGACTATCTTAGTTGTACCACAGTTCTGGTGTTAGATTCCACCTGACAGCCATTCTCCCTCAGTGCAGAAATGTACTTCTTCATCACAGTTTAACAGAGGTAGCCCTTCATCCTGTCCTTCCTTAACTGAAAAATTCAGTGATATTTCCATTGCTACTTTATGTATCAGTATCATATCTCTTCTCATTCTCTTATTTCCTAGAGAAAAAAAGTTGATGTCCCTTAGACTGTCATTTTTGAAATCTCCAGTTTCATTCATCATTCTGCCTACTGCCTTTTGTAGGGTCTCCAGGCAAGTGACCTTATATTACCTATTAGGTCTCCAGAACTGCACACAGTACTCTGGCTGTAGTAGAAAATGTGCCTAATATCTTCTTCCTGTCTCTGGGTTACTGCACTATGCCTCAGCATTTGATTTATCTGTACTGTCACCTGTTGCACTTAACTTGATTGTTTACATTTTCTACTATAATAAAAATAGGTAATTTTTCTGTTCAAAATTGTTTTATCTGATTTTCTCAATCATTTGTTTTGTCACTGGATTGATAGCCTTGAGATAGACATACAGGTTGAAGTGAAGCTGCTACCATTTAGACAAAGTTTTGAGTCTCCACAATGTCCTCTTCAGGTTTGCCCTCACCATCTTCCATCCCCCACTTTACTACTTTATGGGGAAAAAAAATATCTATTTTTTTATGCCTTGCATGAGGTCAGAGGTTGTTGTTGTTGTGTCTTTCGGCTTTTCCCAGTTAGTGGTCGCCACAGTGGAACTCCGGTCCGCTAATGATTGGCAGTAGATTTTTACATGCTGAGTTGCCAGCCCTGATGCACAACCTTCAATGAAGGTACGCCCATTCATACATGTCTCCACACAGAAGATGCTCTAGCTGAGAATGAAACAGGACAACGTCTTACTGTGAGGTGACAATGCTACCGCAGCACAACATGTTAAATAGGACTGAGTACAGGATAACATCTGTGATCTGATTATTGCCCTCTGTTACCCTCTTTTCCATATTACACAATTTGTCCACCAATGTAGTGAAGTTTGCCAGAACTACTCCATCTCTGAACTTTGCAAGATGTCTTCAGTGAAGGACCAGGTCAAAGGCTTTGTTGCATTCCAGATGGCCCACAGATATAGGACTAGATCTGAATGCCTCCATGGAGATCCAGTCAAGCAAATGGATGTGATCAGTATGGCAAGATCCCCATGATGAGAGATCTTTTTTCACAAGTACCTTGTAAGCAGTGATATCAGAAATGTCTCCATTATACTGCCAATAGAGCCAATCTGACTTACCAATGTGCTTGTGAGTTGCTAGAAGCTCTACCTATGTAGATTATTACAGCATCCTTTTGTCTCTAGTTACTTAGACACATGTCCATCCTAATGGACCTGTTATATAGATCTGTGTGGGGTTTCACCAAACTCTCAGCAAGACCAAGCAGCTGAACATACATAGAACATACATCTGTGTATACATACAGGTGCTTGGGAAGACACCAGTGCCCACATGAAAGGCCACCTTCTCAAATACAAGTATAACGAAGATGGTGCATGTCACACAACAACTCCCAAAAATGGCAACCTGTCCCATAAACATAAAGCACTATGCTACTTAGGTCTTACACATCAACAATCAATAAAATAAAAAAATACATTTTATTTTTAATTTTATTTTATGTATTTATTTTATTAAAACTTTGTTGACAGGGTTCATCTTACTATACCAATGGACTCTTTTCATGGGAGACACATAGTAGTATTCTTACTGACTGAGGAAATTTTCCTAGAGCATTGTAGAAATTCACCTATTCTTTTGAGAGCATGGAGATGTTGTTCATTGCTACACTTCAGCTTTCTGCCCCAAGCATGAAGGCAGCTCAGAGAAACTGGAAAGAAGATGGTTGTATTGGGTATTTGTGATGGGGGTGGCAGAAGAAAGAAGGGAATGGAGTCAGAAAGCAGTTGTTTGCATAGCAAAATAAAAGTAGAAGGATCGGTCAGATTGCTGAGAAAGGAAGAGATGATTGGAGTGAAAGAGGCTGGTGAAATGAAGGAAATTGAACCTTCACAGAACTCCAAGTACCAGTTTCAAAAAGATCTGTTTTCTGAGTCGGAAACAGAGTGTATGGTTAGAACCCTCCAGTCAGGAGAGTTGCAGGATGATTATGCAGTAAACCAGAAATTTAAGTTGTGGCATTATGGGGCAATATTATGGACAGAATTCAGGAAGACAAGGTGAGAGATGTTACAGAAGGGAAAAAAATCCTATGCAAGAATGCTGAAAGAAGGAAAGAAGCAATTAAGAGATGGAGAAGGAGGAAGAGAACTTGTGAAAAGGAAATTTGGGACACAGTTATTGCAGCCTTGAGAATACCACCTAATAAGGTAAAAGCCTTTATTAATCTTAATAAATAGACTAATTGTCACATTTTATTTGAGGCTGGGCAATATATGCAATGTTTTCTAGAGAAATTTGAAAAAAAAAAGGATTTACTAAACTTCCATGCAGGACTAGCTTTGTCCTGCATGAAAGCGCCCATTTAGGAGCAAGACGGCAGAGCGCCATGCATATTAATAAGGTGCAATGCCCGAGCTCCTAGGCTTACATGGAGTGTGTACGAGTGCAGGGGGTGAGTTTGAGAGCAGAGCTCTCAGAATAAACACGCCCCTGCAATTTAGAACAGCAAAAAGTGGTAAGAAATGAGCGAGACTGCTCATAGGTGTCCGCATATCCCCACCAACAGCCTCCCATTTGTACAGCAGCAACAGTACATATAAATTAAATGAAGAAACCCTTTTATTTTTATTTTTTTATAAAAATCTGAGTACAGCTAACCATAAGTGTGCTGGTGTGCCCATCACGTAGCTACGGTTATAGCAGCTTAAAATGCTGAAGAGGATAACAAGGAGGAAATATGCAAATAAAGCAACACAGCAATAGTGTAGTGAGCAGAGCATTTGCCTAATAAGCAAGCATTCTTGGTTCGAGTCCTACTGAAGCATAGTCTGTTTTAAATAGCAAAGCACGTTATAACCAATATTATTGTTGCAAAACCCACTAAATAACATATATTTATGAACTGGAGTACTGCAGGAAATGCACATATGAAGTGTCAGTGTCATAATGAATAAGCACTAGTAAGCAGGTTTAAGCACTAATAAGCAGTAGTAAGGATATGTAAGCACTAGTCAGTGTGTTTAAGTGCATTTGCGTGGGGGTAAGCACTGCCTACACAGATTAAGCAATGTAGAAGCTAAATGAGTATAAGAAACTGTAACCAGAAGTTAGCAGTGTTTACTGCCACACAAACATGCTCAAACCTGCTTACAACCACTTTAAAGTGCCTTAAACACTCTGTATCCAATGGCCCGTGTTCTGCCCAGCAACAAATTAAACAGCCTCGGCAAGAGTTCGAACCCAAGACCCTAAACACTACAGTCACAGCTGTTAACTACTAAGCCACCATGGCAGCACATAAAAACGTCAGGTTTCAACAAACAAATCCTCACCATAGGAAAATCAAACTGAACATGTGAAATGAATCTATGTACAGTGTGATGTTGCATAACCTGCTACCAGGGGTGGCCCGTGCTATTGGACTGCCAGACTGCAGCCCCCTCAACTTAAAATAAAGAAAAATAAAGAAATAAAAATAAAAAAAAAATTTAAAAATCGTGGACTTTTGTGCATGCGCACTAGTCCGGACTGCTGCTGAAACAGTCTGGAGCATGTGCAGATTGTCTCAGCAGCAGTCCTGACTGGGAAACATGAAGAACGGAGCTCCCAAAAGTCTACACAGTTTTAAACTGCATAGACTGTCCTGGAACTCACTGGGAAAATGTATCGGGGTCAGACTGCAATGTCAGCAGTCTGGAATTTGCTGCAGCCTCGTCAGGCGTCGATCTCATGACGGGCAGAGTCTGGTGAGGATTGGAGGTTGCTGCAGTCTCGTCGGGGGAAGATCTTGCGACGGGGATGTGTGCGGGCTGGTTTTCGTACTGGGATTTGGATTTATGCTACAGGGAAAGATACAGGTAAGTGTGTGGATAGGGATTTGGATTTATGGTGTGTGTGTGTGTGTGTGTGTGTGTGTGTGTGTGTGTGTGTGTGTGTGTGTGTGTGTGTGTGTGTGATATACTGGTGGTTAGACTCATGGTGGTGTGATAGGGAATACCTCAGGCTTGAACCCTGTACTTTGTATGCAGGTGTTAAAGAGGTGAATTCCCTACCCACCACCATTTGTAAAAAAAATTGCAGATTTTTGCCTCATATTTGATATGATCTGTTCCTCATAATATCTGTGGTTTGTAAATATTGCAATGCTTGATATTTGATGGTGCAGTGGTAGCATTGTTGCCTCACAGCTATAAGTTCTCAGGTTTGATTATTGGCTTGAGTGCCGTCTTTGTGGGGTCTGTATCTTCTCCCTGGGTTTGCTTTTGTGTCCTCCCATGTTACAAAGACATGTCTGCATTATTTCTTCCTGGGCCTCTGCTGAAAATTGTTTTTTTGTTCCAAGTCAGACTGTCCTAATTAACAAATGTTAAATAAAATTGACAGGCATTTGAATTTCAAACTTCAGGTTTCTGAATGTTTAATTCCTTACATATTTGATGGTGCAGTGGCAGTATTGTTGCCTCACAGCTATAGGTTTTCTGGTTTGATTCTTGGGTGGGGTGCGTTCTGTGTGGAGTCTGCATTTTATCCCTGTGTTAGTGTGGATTTGCTCTGGTGTTCTGCCATTTTACAAAGACATGTGTCTACAGTATTTCTCCCTGGGCCTCTGCTGAAAATTGTTTTTGTTCCATCAGAAGTAAAACTGACAGGCATTTGAATTTCAAAATTCATATTCTTCAGAAAATGCATAGTAAAACAACGTTTTATTCTAGCAATAAATATATAGTAACACGACCTTTTATTATAGCAATTTTCTAAGTTTATAAGATGACTATTTGAAATGTGTCCTTATTTTTGGGACTGTATTACCCTATTATTGGCTTTGCCAAGGTTTTTTGTGCTAACGTTGACAGCTATGGCAAGAACTGAATTCACTGAATATGTTTGAGGGCTGTATTCCCTTATTACTGGGTTTGTCCATGTGTTTTGTGCTAAGAGGTTGACAGCTATGGTGAGAACTGAATTCATTAAATGATAGCCATTTAAGTTTCAGTCTTCCTCGCTTTCACAAAGCAGCTGATTTGGCGTAGTGGTATGTTGCTCTGACTGTTTTGTACAGGGACCTTGGCAGTAATATGTATGGTGGTAACACAGCATTTTTCTTTCACAAAGCAGGAGATTTGGCATAGTGGTATGTTGTTCTGACTCTTTTGCACAGGGACCTTGGCAGTAAAATGTATGGTGGTATCACAGCATTTTATTCTAGCAGCTTTCCAAGATTATACAAGCAATGTTTAATGTGTCCCTGGTTTTTGCCCTTTTGATCCGCCCCAATAAATTTGGCTTTTTCCAGATTTCTTGTGCTGTGAAGTTGAGATGCAGTTGAGTATTGAGTAGATTTTACAAGGAGCTGAGAGCTGCAGGGGAAGAGAAGCTTAGTGCTGATTATACTAAGTCAGCTCGCATTGCTAATAGCACAACAGGTTGTGTACTTGCTTTTGATGCAGAAGGTTGTTGGTTCTACTCCCATAAGGGGTGAATGCTGCCGTACTGAAAGTTAAGATACTAACTATGAGCCTGTTATCAGTTTGCCATCCATTTCCTATTGCAATATTACTAACTTATTTTTAATGTAATTTAGGCAATTTATTCCTCAGGGGCATCAGACACTTTATTTTTCGATGAAACCATGAAATACAAAGGTGATTGCTAGCAGCAACCTCTTCATTACAGATTTATTTAATGTGGAATTATTTAGATGAGTTTTTTACTACTTCAGAGATTGTGCATATTTACTGATAATGGTGGACTGTAGAAGTTAGAGGAGACTTTTATGATGGAAATGTTCTGAATTGGGCAGTTTTGTCATTGGTGCATGCGTTTTGTTTAATTGTTTACTGGAAAAATGTTCAAAGCAATAGGAAGGTGTATCAAAGACCACATGTATGTTTCATATGCAAGGGGCCTATGATTTGAAAACAGCCCAGAATTAATCTTTATCTGCCACGGGTAAAATGTATTTTCTTTGAATGTGGGTTTCAATGTTGTTTCAATGAATGTGTGTTTCAATGGCAGAGAAGTTTTAATGCCAAGTTTGTTTAGCAGATGTCTTAGTGTTTGTGCTGTAAAATGCAAAATAAAACTTTCAAATGAAGTTCAAATCATCATAGAGGTAAATCAGTATGCACGTTAGTGTTTATGGTAAATGGAGTGAAATAGCCAAGTAATGGATCATTGGAATGGCTGCAGGGGGAGGCTCCATTCAACCATGATTTTTTGTGAGGGGGAAGGGCAGCAAACTTAGGCAGCCCCAGCTGAACCATACCTCCCAACTGTCCAGATTTTCAAAGAATGAATAGATTTTTTGCTTCTTATTTTTGGTTTGTTCCTCATAAAATGTGTGTTTTTCTGGCAAATCATTTAGGAATTAAGTCACTAAATAATAACACACTGAGTTTCAGACTTCATAACCTTCAGAAAAATGCATGCTAAAGTAAGACCTGTTCTATCAACTGTCTCAGTCTATACAAGAGCAATTTTAGTACTGTTTATATGTTCCGCCAATATATTTGGCCTTGTCCAGATTTATTGCATTAACAGGTTGAGAGGTACATGCAAATAAATTGCTTTATAGAATTAGGCATAGCCAAACCTCTCAACTGTCCCTGATTTTGGCTCAAAATGTTGCTCTTCTCCTAATGATCCCTCCGCAAAATAGCAATTTTGGAAGAAAACTTGGAGGGTTTATAATTAAGAAATAACTGTAATAATCAGTTAGATTACATTTATTTCAGAAATGCATGTAGATTCTTTTATTTTGTCAGCTGCTCAAGTTAGCAGTACTAATATTAAAGTATCCCTTCTTTGACAGGTTCCCAGCTGTATTGTGTTGCTATTTTATATTTTTACATCACATTTTTGGTCCATTTTTCATAAAATTATGTTTTTTTGGCAAATTAGTGACAAATCAGTAAAGACTGAAGTTAGAAAATAATGACAGAGGGGTGGCCAAGGATGAACACAGGATAGCAGCAGATTTCTTCAGCTCCACCAATTTTATTACACTGACAGGAATTAATTACTTAAAAAATTAATTTTTGAAGTAATTTTCTTTCTAAATATGTTTGTTTTATATAGTTCTTGAACTATATCTAAAAAAGAAAGGAAATTTTAACAATATTCCTGTCATAAATCACTTTGGAAATTTTCCTGTCAGTTTATCAGTTTGAAATGAGTTCCAGTAAGACAAATTCTCAAGACTCCAGCATCAAGAAAGAACTTCAGTCTCTGATAACTATAATCCAGCAACTTACTGCTAAGATGGATAAAATGGATACTAAAATAGATACCTTCATAGAAAAAACTACAAAACAAATAGACTTGTTACATATAGACCTGCAACAACAGAAGATCTAGATGACAGGCATAGAAGAAGCTGTGAATGACATGGAAAATAGAATCCAAGAAGAGGAAATCAACATTGAGTTTCTGCTGAAACAAAATACACATTTACAAACAAAGCTGGATGACCTGGAAAATAGATCTATAACATTAGGATTTTTGGACTGCCAGAAAATATTGAATGTAACAATATTACTTCTTTTTTAACACATGGCTCCCTAAAACTTTAGACTTACCAGAAGCATTCTCTTTTGGTATCGAAAGAGCACATAGATCTATAGCTAATACTAACTCTAACAAAAACTATCCTAGATCAGTTATAGTTAGATTTCTATCATCTTTTGATAAAGAGGTGGTTCTTAAATCTGCTTGGGCTAAAGCTCCTGTTAAGATTAATGAGACAACTGTGCGTTTTGACAATGACTATTCTTCCTTGGTAATAGCTAAAAGAAAAGTTTTTCTGCCACTAATAAGGGAGCTTAAAAAAGCACAGTTTAAAACATACCTTCTGTTTCCTGCCAAGCTAAAAATCTTCCTTCCTGATGGTCCTAAAATTTTTGATGACTTAGACTCTGCTTTACTGTTTATCAAAAAAATAAGATTTTGGATAAAATAGAGGAAATGGAATGGGCTAGTCCTTCATTAAAGAGACTGGCAACTGAAACTTCGTGGAAGACTTCAGAGAAGAAGAAGAGACTAAAAAACAAATGATTTGTTCTATGTTTTTTTTCTTTTTTTCTCTCATCATTTTACTTCATTATTAATCTTTTTAAATATAGTTCCTGCATTTCCAGAAAGCCACAAATATTCTGAAAAAGATTTAATCAAAGTTATTCTCTGTGTGCAAAGAAATGTTTTGTTTCATAACCAGTCAAAATATCTGAGGAACTAATAACAAGCTATTATTCAATTTGTTTCTCTTTCTGGAAAAGAGAAGTAAGGTCAGTAATTTGATACATTTTTTTCCCTTTTTTTTCTCCTTTTCTTCTTTTCTTTGTTTAAATAATGACATTCTATTTAGATTATGTAGTGGGTAAAGGGTGGGGAGGGCAGGAGAGAAGAGTAATGAAAATATGATTAATAGAATAATAACATATTTATTCCTTGTAAAAAGTTTATATGTTCCTCAAATGCTATTCCTAATTATACTTTCTTGATTATACTGCTTATGCTTGTTTGTAAATAATCTGTCATGCTTTAACTAAAAATAATTAGAACTAAATAATAGTAAATGATATGTTTTATTTTTAACTCTATTAATATAAACAGTAAGTAATATTCCATTGTATATACTTCTTATAGCTTTCTCTTACATTTTTTTTTTATTTCTGCCTTACATTCTTTTATTTTCTACTCTCTTTTCTTTTCTTTATTCTTTCTCTTTATTTTTTTTTTCATATTAATATATAGAAATGCTTTTGATCATATAGACACAGTAAATAATAAGATTTGCATAAAAATTGAGTTGGGACAAAAATATTGAGTTTTATTACTTATTAATAACTTTGGGCTTAATTTCATTTACATAGAGGCTGTAATAACCTGTAAAATACATCGCAAAGGTTTTGTCATGTTTAGATGCATTTACACTGCTAAATGAATGTTTGTCACAACAAGTTTCCCGCCAAAATGTTAAGGGAGACAATCTGGGATGTGGGCTACCTCATGAACAGTGTCCTCGAGTTGTTTTAAAAGCTTCAACTCTCAGAATTCTCACAGAGAAGCTGAAAGCAGTCAATCTGACATTTGACCCAGATATCACACTGACGCATTGCAGATTCAGGAAGAACATTCTACCAGGAAGTAGAACTGATGCAAATGTGACTACGTGAAGGAAAATGAACTCTTTAACATCTAAATGTGAGTTATTTTATATAATTACTTAAATATCTATGTTATAATTCATAAAATATGTCAGTTATAATGATTTTAAATGATGCAGTTTCTTGTAGTAAGTAAATGTCTTATTTTAGAAGGCATAGAAAATGAAACATTTATTCAAGTGTTTTTGAAAATCTACTTGACTGCAGAATACTAATCTGTGTTAAAAACTTATGTTCCAAACATATACATTACTATAACTCATTTAATCCATCTGATTGACAAGCATAAATAACTTTATAACTCTATTCTGGAAGAAATTGTCATGTGATATATTTTAAAGCAGTAGTATAGACATACAAAATACAGATGGCTTTTTTTTTTACAATAATGCAAGTGTTTCTGAGAATTTAAATATTCTGAGAATTTGCATAACTATGCAGTATGATTTATAACAATTTCTTTAAATATAAAATTGTATTCTATTGACAATAATGAGTATGAGTAAAATGCTCATATACAAGCAATTCAAATTTTTTTGGAAGCTGTTGACTGCATTTACATGACAGAAAATAGATGCATCTTAATATATGTAATGTCTGAACCATATTAGCCAAAGATTTTGATTTAAATGAATGTTAGAACTTATTTTTACATACTTTGAATAAATTAATATGTAAATATGCCTTCCTTTTTTTCTTTCTCTCTCTCTTTTATTTTTCTCTCTCCTCTTGGTTCCTAATATCAAGATTATTTGAATGCTATTTGAATACAAGTGTATTATATTACATAGATGTATATAGTAGTATGAATAGTTTTTAAAAAAGTTTATTTTAGTTTATATGATGCTGTTTTACCAAATGTGTAGTCTTGTCTTGCTAGATAATTGAATTGAAAGCTGTTAATTTAAGTTAAATATAACCAGTATTAAATTGATAAGGTGGTAGCTGAGGTACTGCTGCTTAGGGTAGGGGTTAACTTGAGTGGTAAATACTACTCTAAGTTGGAGTTTTAACTCCAGGCTGGATGCAAGGTTTAATCCTTACATTATTTTCACTTGTTCATTGTTATATGTATATAGTTTTGACATCCACAATATATTTTGTACATTCATTGTCACTACAAACAAAATTGAATCCTATACAAAATCCCATAAGAGATTCAATAAATACAGCTATATTTAAAGGTACACCTAAAGGAGGAGATGTAACATTACTTATGTTGTTATTTGTTATTTTGATCATAAGATTCTTAAGTTTTAAAAATGCCAAATGACATCTTTAAAAGGAATTTCTTTAAACATTAATGGATTGAATAATCCGTGTAAAAGGGCAAGCCTAATAAGATACATTAATTTACATAAGGCCAAATTAGTCTTCCTGCAAGAAACCCATCTCTTGAAAAAAGATATTGATAAACTAGCCGCAAACAAATATACAGTATTGGTTAGTTCAGAGCACACTCAGAAAAAAAGAGGAGTGGCTATTATATGGAACAAAAGTATGCCCATTCCTAAAATCATTAAGTCTTATCAGGGTGACAAGGGAATGTTTTGTATGGTTACAATACAAATTAATGGGAAGACTTACACTTTAATTAATTTATATTGGATACCTGGAATTGGTATTAATACAGTGAAACATCATCTTGATAAGATCGTATCATTCTCTATAGGAGATATTATTTTAGCTGGTGACTTTAATTGTATACTACATGAAAGTGATACTACCACTATAGGAAAAAGAAGAATTACATCTAATGCAAAACATTTAAATGATTTTGCTAATTCTTATCATTTGAATGATATTAATAATCAGATAGATTCAAAATCATTACCATACACCTTTTTTCTAACAGATACAAAACTTATTCAAAATAGATAGGGTCTTTATTTCTAACCAGATGGTAACAGATTTAATTAATTCCAAAATCATTTCATGTCCTATATCTGATCATAATTCAATTGTTTTTGAATTCATGATAAAAAAATACTCATAATGTTCAGATCAAAAGGATACCAGCATACTTAACTCAACTAAAAGACTATAAAGAATATATACTTTCAGAAGTAAAACATTTTTTAGACATAAATAATACTCCTGAAGTCTCCATTGTCTATGTTTGGGATGCCTTAAAATCATATCTATATGGACAAAGTATCAGATGGTATAATAATAAAAGGAAATCTTGGGATAAGGAATTGTTAGATATTCAAAGTAAATTAGACTCTTATAAACATAATAATAAAGAAAATATTATGGACAAGAAAGTTATTGAAGAAATAAACAAACTAAATGAGAAATACAAAGAAATTTTAACTCATAAAGTTAAAATAACTTTAGAGGAATTTTTGTCTTATTCAATAAGCCCCAAATACTTACATAGACTTAAAAATAAAACAAAAAGGTTGAATAAACAAAACCATATCAAAGAAATCTTTTCTCTAAGGAAAAGAATAATGTTTCTAGTATACCAGAAATACTAGATGAATTTAGAAATCACTTTCACAAAATTAACCATAATAACATTAACATGGAACCTAAAGATAAAATAAAGGAGTTTATAACCACAAACATGAATAAAAAGCTTAATAAACAACAGATTAAACTATTGGACAAAAGTATTTCATATACAGAGGTTATTACACAAATAAATAAGCTTAAATCAAACAAAGCACCGGGTAATGATGGTATTATACCAGAGATATATAAAATCCTTTCTAAAAGTACATATTCATTAATACATAAGGTTTTATTTTGGCCCAAACTGAGTTAATAACCCCCATCTTGGCAATATACATTTATTTCACCAATTTTAAAACCTAATAAAGATCCAACTAGATGTACTTCATATCGGCCCATCTCATTACTTAATGTCGATTATAAAATGTTTATGAGTATTTTTGCTGATAGATTGAAGACAATCATCCCCGGCATTATAGATATAGATCAGACAGGCTTCATTGTAAATAGAAATACTTTTGATAATATAAGAAGAACTTTAACATTAATTGATTTTGCAAATAGGTAAAAGAAAGATTTAACACTTATTAGTCTTGATATAAGTTCAGCATTTGATTCAGTAAGTTGGGACTATCTGTTTACCTTACTGAAGTGCACAAACTTCTTAGATGCATTTGTAAATCTAATTGAGCATTTATACAAAGGAACATTGGCTTATATTAAGGTAGGAACATATGTTTCACAAAAATACCCATTTTAAAGGTACAAAACAAGGATGTCCACTTTCTCCACTATTATTCACTTTAGTAATGGAGCCTTGGGCTAATTTGATCAGAAACAGTACTGACATAGAGGGTTTTGAAATAGATGAAAATACAACATCCAAAATTCAACTTTTGCAGATGATGTTCTAATTACATCAGCAGGATCTAATTATTCTATGCAGTCTCTATTTGATAACATGATGAATTTTAAAAGTATTTCTGGTTTAATATTCAATGAAGAAAAAACTAAAATACTACCTATATATAAAATATTCTCATTAGTGATTTTACTAAATATGTACCCAATTCAGGTCAGATAACTTATTTAGGTATAATACTATCTAAAGATATTAAATCTATTATATATAATAATTATAATACCTGTTTTCTTAATATACAAAACCTTTTTAATAGCAGGAAGTGGGAGGAAGGATGGCCTATTGGTTAAGGTGTTTGTCTTACAAACACAAGGTGCAGAGTTTGAGTCTCACAAGGGATAATTGGCTAGGCTTAAAATGGCTTGCAAGGGCAATTAGCCTAGTAATAATCTATGAATAATATGTTTTTTACTATGGAGGAGAGACTTACAATTATTAAAATGATAATATTCCCCAAGATTTTATACTTAATACAATCAATAATACTTCCACCTACAAAAATAATTATCAAGAAACTGAATACACTAATGTTAAATTTCCTATGGGCACCTAATAGACCTAGGATTGCATTAAAGAAACATACTAATAGCTGGTCTTTCTTTTCCAGACTTTAATTTATATACTATCTCTTCTATTGTAAAAGTTATTAAATAGATCAGTCATATGTTGCAAAATGGAAAGATTATTGGGAGGTAATTAGTATGCACTTCATGAAAATCTCCTTAACACATAAAAATATGATTGTAAATAACTCCATGTTATGGTTACTAAAGGAATCTTGTACTTCACCTATTAAACCTAAACATATGGTTTGTTACCCATTAAATATTATTATTGGAATGGAATTTTATTATATTCCTATAATGTATACTCAGGGTATGCTTTTGTCATCTACTTCTGAAGGAACTCATTTAGCTATAGATAATGATCTAAAGTACTGGTATCAGTTGATATCTGATAATAAAGTTAAAAATCTAGATTTCTTAAAACAAGAATTTGATCTAAGAGAAACTTGCTGGTTAGAGGTTCAGACCTTTAGACAACATCTCATTAATAACATAGATCTAATGTCTATAACAGTTAAAGAATCTATTCCAACACTGATTGATTACTTGATATTAAATTTACAACATAAAGTTTCTGTAACTTTCATACATACATAAAATTATCAGACAAGAAACTTTTTACAGTGTAGATTCATACTGGAATTATTTCACTTCTATTAATGGGGACCCACCAAATCAACAAGATAAACAATATATATTGGAATCTGCCTATAGAACTACGCCTTCCATTGTCTGGAGACTTTATACATGGACATTTTACATGGATCTTTTATATACTTTTGATGATGAATAAAATAAATAATAAAGATAATCTATGTAAGAGATGTAATGTAGAAATTAATGCTGACTGGGCTCATATGTTTTATGACTGTATAAAATTGAAAGAATACTGGAAGTCAATTAATGAATTTTTGCAGGCTCTTTTACAGATAATTTCATTATTTCTAAATCTCTTATATTATTCAACACACCTGTACCTCAAAGTGTTAAAAGGTTTAGCTTAAACATCTTATTATATTGTATGGGATAATTTACAAAATTTGTTATAAAAATACTAATTTCAATAGCATGGTATTTTAGTTTAATTAATTGATCTGATTGTAGTGGATGTCTTTGTAAATACTTTAGTTGTTTTGTTGAATGTTATAATCATATCTATTTTTAATTACTTTTATAAAATTGTTATATGTTAAAACAATAAACCTGTTTTGAAAAAAAAAAAGAAAATAATGACAGACATTTGAGTTTCAGATTTCGTACCATTCAGAAAATTCATACTAACGCAAGACCTTTATCTTTCTAAGTTTATAAGAGCAGTATTTTAAAAAATTGTCCTTATTTTTGGGCGTTTGTCCCATTTCTTTGTATGGCTTTGTCCAGATTTCTTGCACTGAGGTTGAGAGGTATGACAAATGTGTCAGGGCCATCACAAGTCAGCCAGAGACATTTCAAACTGTGACATACATGTTGCACCCCACTCCCCCATGTAGTGACTCTGGATGTGTCAAAGCAAGGCAAGGAGTAGTTATGCAGTGTAAATGTGCAGAGTATCCCCCCATCCAAGGTAGACACAAGTACTAGAGTGGCTTTTCATCTGTCCTTGATTTTTACAGAATGGTCTGGTTTCTGTCATATTTTTTGTACTGTTGATTTATGCTTATTACTCAAAGTGCCTGTTGCTCTGTGTTTAAGTAGCAATACTATACTGACCATTAGGTAAGCTTGGCTGAGATTGCAATATGCAAGTAAGCTTTAATAAGCATACTGTTAAAGAATTGCCAACAGTGAAAGCCTTTCTGTTGCCATGTAGAGAATACTTAACTAGATAATGTATAAGCGTTCGGTATTGAAATGCATATGCCAGTATTTGTAATAAAGAACAGGATTACATTATTTTAAGAGTCTCATTACACTTGGAGACTTCCAGTCATCTCTGCACGCTTTTCCCATTAACAGAATTCCAATCGTGTGGTCCATAACCTGTACAGTAATCCTTTTAGTGTGGTCCATAACCTGTACAGTAATCCTTTTAAGCAATGTATCTTGAGCTTATTTCCTGTTTGCTTTTCATTTTTTACTTTGATCATGTTTCCCCATGAAACAAGTAGATATCAGGCAGCAGGTCTTTATTTGGATAAGGAACATTTTTACAAGTGGGGCATCAGAGATTTCTACTTTCAGCATGTTACTTGGTACTTTAATAAAGCTGAATATAAATTATAATTAGAACTGCAGTGCAAGAAGTGGTTTGAGTTGAGTGCTGTTTGTTTTTCTTATACTTGATTTTGACTGGCATTCCATTAATGTATTTAAAAAAAAGTAATTTATTTTTTCATGCCTCACAACCTTTTTTGTTTCCATCTAGATATTAAGCTGTCATGCAGCCAATGCATTGAAATACTTTTATTCTTCTACACTTCATTTTGTCTTGATTGGATTGTAATAATGATGGTTTGGCACCCAGGGCAGTATATTTAGTTCTTGTGGTTTTGATCATAGCTCCTCCCCTTTCTAGTTGGCCGCACCCCTTCCCATTGACCCCACCCATTCAGCTGTCTCCTGCAGCCCCCCTTTGGATTGAAGTCACCAGCCACCACTGCCTGCTACATAACATAAATATGAGTGGAGTACTGCAGTAAGGCCAGATATGAGGTGTTATTGTAATAAATTGCAGTCCCCAGGACCCAATACAGTGTATGTGTACATGAATCATGGATACCAGACACAGATATAACATGTAATGGATAATAAATCAATGCCAAATGGAAATTGTAATGCTAATTAAATATTAAGCAACGCTAAACATTGCACAGCTCAGCTTACTTAGTGTAAGCAATGTGTAGGCTGGCTAACTCAATCTGCCCAGTGGTATACCCCGTTAAGCAATGCCAACATTAGGTAAGCAGGTGTGCCTATAGCTTAGTCTTTTCAAAACTGTCCAATCTTTGGAAAGTGCAGGAAATCAGGTGTATTTAAACCCCACAGGTGCAAATACTTCCCATAACCGGTTGCAGCTCCCTACTGTAGGCAGAATGGCTGGAGTTGGGGAAGGCACTCAATTTAGAGCCCCTCACTGGGGCACCCAGGAGTCCATATTCATGGTATGTCTCCTGGTAAAACAACATGAGCAGAGACTACTGCAGGGCCTGTACCAGGGCTCTTAGTATAAAGTGGAGGCCTGGGACAGTCTCGCCCGTGACCTCACCAGTGTCACTGGTATCCCCCGGACTGGTGAGCAGGTCAGGCATCACCATGCTGACCTGAAGCAGCGGAGTATTTTCAGTTAATTCAGTGTATTTGCACAGCTGTTGCTGTAGAAGAAATGGGCAGTTATGGACCTTCCCTACACCCTTCCTGCACATCACTGGCCATTTTTACCTACTGTCTTTTCCTCTTTGTGCCCCTTTTTTCACCACTTTCCTATCAACCCCTTTTTCTTTTCTTTTTCAGAAATTAGCGGAGGGTTAAGCGGGAGTAAGCACTTTTAAGCAGCAGTAAGCGGGCTTAAGCCTGTTTGCATGGGGGTAAGCAATGCCTACACACGTTAAGCAATTTAGAAGCTGAGTTTAAGAAACTGTAACTGGAAGTTAGCAGTGCTTACCTCCGTGCAAACCCACTTACAACTGCTTTAAATTGCCTTAATCACTCTGTATCCAATGGTCCTTATTCTGCTCAGCAACAAAGCAAGCAGCCTCTCCAAGGCTAAAACCCAGGACCCTGCACACCACAGACAAAGTGCTTTACCCCAAAGCCATGCCAGATATACATAAATCTGATGTATTCAGAAACATAACATCTAGCCCAGTCATGCAAGAGTACAGAGAATGTATGAGAATGTATGATGCCAGGCTGGTATTGGTAACATAGCATACAGTACGGTCTGGCTCCCATAGTAAATGTAAAATGTGGAAGCTATCAACATCCCCAGGATACATATACAGAGACACATATATGCAGATACAAATATATATATATATATATCTATATATATATATATAGATATATATATATATATATATATATATATATATATATATATATATATGTGTGTGTATATATATATATATATATATATATATATATATATATATATATATATGTGTGTGACTACACATACACACGCAGAGATATTTACAGTAAGATACATATGTAGAAGGTGCACACAGTATGTGGACACTGTATAGGCCACCCAAACAAATTACAATCGTTGCCTGCAACATATACCCACAGAGATGTCATAGAAAAAACACCACACACAGGCTTGCAGAAATGGAAAACCTTCATTTGTGTACTATTACAGTTCTATAGGCCATGTCATATAGCTGTTCAGACACTGACATCCATATAAACAGGGTAATGCAACTGTGAAACAGTTATACTAATACAGTAGTCTGGAAAGGTTCACAACTGTTGCTGTCCAGCACAAGCCCTTCAAATTGTACAATAGTAAAGACAGACTGGGCTACAGGATACAACACAATCAACAGTAAGTAATGCAGGTGTATAGTTCATCAGCCTCTATCTACATTCTGTACACAATCAGTAGGTGGTAAAGACTTCAGTTGACCAAATGGGATGTAACTGCTGCAGAACAAGACATAACTGACACCATCACAAGCACACTGACAAACAGAACAGTCTGTATGGCAGGAGGCGGTAGGCCTGCATTAACCCAATTTATATGAGCAATGTAAATATAGGTGAAGTATACGGTACTGTACATCCAGATACCTTAAGGCAGCTCACCCCTGATACCCCACATTTTGTAACAGCCTAGGTCATTTATGGTGCATCCCCCCTAGGCTCAGTACTATAGGGCCATATATCACTGTTACATACATTGACCTCTGGAGTGCATAAGGGCACACATGTATCGTGTAGGTGAAGCTCACACATATATGGCCCCAGCCCCACCGTATGTGTGGGGTATACAACAGAAGTGGACTGATGGCAGCAATGTTAGTGTGATATACACACAGCCTACTACAGAACAACCCCCATCAGCATGACGTATGTGCAAAATGTGGTATGTAGGTGGAGGACAGAGTCTAGAACATAGGCCCATATATGGAAAACTGTTGCCATACACTAAGCAAGTCAGTGGTGTTACAGGATAGTCTGCAACATACCCTTAGCCAGGGAATTGAGTTTAGAGACATAAATGGATGTAGCCATGTACTGATAGCACTCAAAACACACACACACTGCCAGTGAAATATCTGACACAGAACCTGTGTGGTGGACAGACAAAACATGATAGGCACACCTCTGGCCACCAACAAGATAGGCCCACAGTTTAGAGCTATGCAGACAGACTGTATTCCAAGATAAACTAGTATGTACATACACACCCTGTAACAGCAGTACTATACAAAGCATAACACAACTCTACTCACACTCTGTTTGTAGTTCTGGACCTCCTACAAATATGCAGCTCGCCTGAGTGTGCTGGTTCCCCTGGAAGAGGTATTGCTATCAGCTGTATGTAACACTGATGCCCACACACAGGCTGTCCATCACACAGGAAAGGTAAAGTGCCATGCCCACATGACGTAGGGATTTATAGTAGATGGTTGCCATGCCAGTGGTAATTGGAAGTACTACACAGCAATCTGCATGCAGTTAGCAAGTGTAGGACACTGATTGATGAAGAGGCCATCAGCTGATCAAGTGCATCACCTACTAAAGTCCCCCAAGCAGCTCAATCCATTCACTAGAGAGGAAGAGGGAGGGAGAGAGAAAGACACTGGAGAGGGAGAGAGAGAGAGAGAGAAGAGAGAGGAGTGAGAGATTGTGGAGAAAGAGAGAGAGGAAAGAGAGAGAGAGAGAGAGAAGAGAGAGAGAGAGGAAAGAGAGCGAGAGAGAGAGATAGAGAGAGACACCAAAAAAAAAAAACACACTCAGAAACACATGCAATTAGGCAGCTGCCATTCATAAATACATTATTCCCAAAACAGGTATGTGAAGTATATGTACATGTATTAAAATGTAGTACCTGGTCCATCATAATGTGATAGATGATGTGGAATGAGTTATATGTGCCATCAAGTGTTGTGATGATGTACAACTGAAAAACTGCTATGGACAATAGAGTTTGTTCCTGTGCGTAGTGGGTCATAGCTGTTAACTGTGCAGGTCAGCACTGACAGATAAGATGTAAGCCATCATAGTGTGTGTTGTGCAATGGGGATTATGTATATGATGTGGCCAATAGGTGGTCATGGAAGTAATGCCATTATGATGGAAATGTGGGAACCATGGACCACCACTGGCAGGATACTCCGGTGAATCTGTAATGTAGCATGCCAGAATGCCATAGATGTGTAATTGGGTTAGCTGCAAACAGGTCCCACATATACCCCACTAATGTCAGGCCATGTCCGTATGTGGCACCTGTCTGTGTTGTAGCAAGGCAGAACAGTGCAGCTGTGCAGGAAGGTGTTGTAAGATTGTGGAGCTGATGTCTGAATGTACCCCACATATAGGTATGCATATGTGTACATATGTCACAGATATAATATATAAAGATAAATGTATATCAGTATGTATGTCCAGAAAGATACATATACCCATGTGTAGACATATATATGTGCATATATATATGAATATATCTACACATATATGGATATATATATATATATATATATATATATATATATATATATATATATATATATATATATATATATATATATACTTATATGCACATATCTACATATGTACAAACACACACACAGATATGTATGTAAATATATGACCTCTATATCACTACCACAGTGATGTGTGATATGTGTGAGGCAGCAGCACACATAGCAATACACACATATATCTACAGCTGGCAGTGTGTGCACCATGGATGGGTATGTCACATGTCAGTCCCTTCTTAGCACCACATTGCCCCAATCTGTGAAGTATGAAATGGGAATATGGGGAAGTATGGCAGATACACACGTGGATGTGGTCAAGACTGGTAGATATAGAGGACAGTCTACAAGGGTGGTATGTAACACATGTGGTGGGTAAACACTGTGGATGGTGTGTGTGTGGTCTTTGATGTGGACACCCCATGGTCCCCAGTATGGGCTCAATGGGAACAAGGCTCCCACCAACTGCCACTCACAACAGCAGTCCATGTCCTGAAGGTGCCAGGTCTGGTGGCTCAGCAGCAGGGGCGTGTTGGCCATGTGAATGTGTATTGGGTGCCTCAGACTGATGTAGCACATCCCTCATGTGTCTGTGGAGCCCGGTATGAAACAGACCCTAGACCTGAGCTCAGAGGACAGGAATATGTTGGTGTGTGCCCTGAGGAGGATAGGGGCAACATCTCCTGGGTGGTTCCACCTGATGGTATTGCCGTAACAGTACACAAGGAGGCCCCAGGTTGGCACACATATGTGATGTGGCCAGGTATCCTGGTCAGATGGGTGTGGAGAGGTGGAGCAGCTGGCCAATAGAACATATACATGTTATTGTGTCACTGTTATAGTTCTTTTGTTGGTAGTAATAGTCTACACAATCCCAGTTCATGTCCAACAGCATGCATAGATCCCCCAATAACACAGACTGTCAGATGTGCAGCAATCTCAGAGCAGCCTTACCACTGGCATATATGTAACCATAGTGGCCCTGGCAATGGCATGCAAGTGAATAGTCTGTAACAGGCCAGCAATGTTAGTGTCCACACAAAGGACATGGCTACAATCACATAGCAGAAGGTGTGGTACAATACACAATCTGTCCAAATGGTAGTTATCCTGTAGTCATACCTAATTAGTTGTGTCTACTGTCTGTTGAAGCTGATATGGTGGGGGGTGACAGAGATGTGTATTATAAACTGTGGTAATCTTGCCATATGAGTTGCTCAGGCCTGTTTCCATCTTCATGTCTTTCAGGCAAGATGTCACACATTAGGTTACGCGTGAATTCAGTGGATGAAAATGAGGTCATCATCACCCACCTGGTACAGCACTACCAGGTTCTCTTTGGCAGCGCAGCCCATGACCAGCAGGAGTGGACCACCCTGTGTAATGATCTAGTCCACAGGGTCAATGATGTTGGTCTGCATAACCACAGTTATGAGTCTAGTGACTGACGTGATCCCCGGGGTGAATTTCCTATCTCCCATCCAATCATCAAGGTTCCTTTTGAAGATGGCCAAAGAGGCACTTTGCTTGACATGTATGGACAGTCTATTCCAGAGTCTGGGGAGTCTCTGGGTCAGGAACCCATCCCTCCAGCATGTTTTGTTCATTGTGATGACAAGGTTTAGATTTAGGGATTGGGATTTCTTTAAGTGTAGCATGTCCAACAGCTCTGGGTTTGTAATGCCCTTGTATGTTAAGCAGGCATCACCTCTGAGTAGATGATATGTGACAGAGTATAGCTGAATGATTTTTAGACAGTCAACATAGGGCATCTGCTTTAGGCCTGTGATTCTTTTAGTGAGGTATTTCTGCAGCCTTTCTAGTTGTTGCAGATGTCTTGAGATGTACATGCCAAATGAGGCATTGTATTTTATAATGGGTCTACTGAGAGATGAGCACAGTGGGACAATGGCCTCCTTTTTTCTGGATGAAAATCCCTTAGTGATGAGCTGTGTCACATAGGCAGATTTCCTGACTGCTGTGATGATGTGGTTATCGAAGGTGAGACCACTGTCCACCTGTGTCCCTATGTCTCTTATCACACTTTCGGTGTTTAGTGTACTGCCACCTATGTGGTAATTCACGGGTACATGTTTCTTCCCCAAAAGGGATAACTATACATTTATTGGCATTGAGCTTGAGCCCATGGCTCTGGCATCAAGCATCTGTTTCTGTAAGGCCCTTTTCTAGAATATCCACATCATTTGGGGATTCAGTAATGGCTCCCAGTTTGCAGTCATCTGTGAACTTTGTTAGCCAGAGTCCCCTAGTGTTGACCTGTACTTCAGAGCAGTAGATGCCAAACAAGACCGGTCACAGGACTGAACCCTGAGGTACTCCAATTGTCAATTGTCTAGAGCTGGATTTAGAGTCGGCTACTTTTACAGTGTGGGTTCTCGGTAAACCAGTTGGCAACCCATCAAGTGATGTAGGGATTAATACCCAGCTTAGTATGTTTATCTATGATTCCAGACAGGCGGATGGTGTCAAAGGCCTTGGTGAGGTCCAGATAGGCTGTGTGAACCACCTTACCCTCTTCCACAGCTCTGTAGACTGATTCGAAGATAGCAATCAGGTTCAGGAGACAAGATCGGCCCTTCATGAACCCAACCTGGGTGGGGTCCTGTGTTTGAAGTTTGCCAATGTCTTTGTTTATATGTTACATGATAATACGTTCCATTGCCTTGCAGGTCAGGCTCGTCAGACTGATGGTGCGGTAGTTTACAGGATCCAAGGTGGATCTCCCATTGTGGAGTGGGATAACTGTAGCTGTGCACTACTCAGTGGGTGTGAAGCCTGAGGTGAGGCTATGATTAAACATGGCACTTAGGTGAGGTGCCAGTTCATTTTGTAGTTCAAGTACTACACAGCCCGGGATGTTGTCTGGTCCCATGGATGCTGTATTCTTAGCTTTTGAGAGTATGTTTTTTACCTATGTGGCCAATATTACTGGAATCTCACAATCTTTTGGTATTGAGATGGGCACTTTAGTGGGTGAGAGGGGGTTGCAGTTGGCACTGAATCGATCTTCCAGGATATTGTCAATATCCTTAGGATCAGTATATTTAATGCCATTCTGTTTAGTTCAGAGCAGATTTGAGCATTGCCATTTAGATTCCTGACATAGCTATAGAACAGCTTGCGGTTGTCTTTGGAATCTTTGGCTATATTATTTTTGTAACTAGCTTTGGAGGATTTTATGAGGGATCTCAGCTTCTTACTGAGGCTGGTAAGGGAGTTTTTTGCATCCTGGGATTTTCCTCTTCTGCAAAAGTTTCTTCTTTTTGTTGTAAAGTTTGTTTATGGCAGGGGACCACCAGATTGGCTTCCTTTTCTTGGAAGAGAGCATCTTGGTTCTATTTGGGATGGCACAATTCATGCACGAGTGGATGCGCTAGTACAGTGCCTTAGTTTAGGATTCAGCAGTCGAACTTTCATTTCCTGTCTGCATGAGTGTCATGAAGTTTGTTACTTCTGATTTGTGTAGCATGAAGTTGGCTTTGAAGAACATTTTTACAGAGGATTCCTTACTGGGGGTGGGGGAAGGATGTGGATGTCGAGGGTGATTAGCTTAAGGTCAGACCTGACCAACGAGTGGGTGACCATAGGTGTGGAGCATTGATTTCCCATGTTGGTAATGACTAGGACTAAGATATTGGAGCCCCTGGTGGGACTATAGGTTAGTTGATCCAGGGCATTGGAAATTATTGGCAAGGTATTGGTACATGAGTAGTTTCCCCAGTTAATGGAAAAGTAGTTGAAATCACCCAGTATTAGGGTGTTTGGTTGTATCTTAATATTTTCCAGTATGTTTAGAAAGGTATACTGAGAATCTTGAAGCATGGTGGGGGGTCTGTAGCAAGCTATACAATTTGGATTGCAGTCTTACCCAGTGTTAGTTGCACCTGGAGAATTTCAGACTCATTGTGTTGAGCAACTTGCTTGGTGGTGTGAATATCCTTGGTGAATATGGACACTCCTCCACCTTTGGTGTTTCGGTCCTGGTTTGGTGGCTAAAAGGTGTAAGAGTTGTAGCCTGGTATTTCAGGGGTGCTCTCTGGAGCCTTGAACCAGGTCTCGGTTACTGCACAGATATCAATGTTCTCCATTTTTAGGAGTGCCTAGTGACTGTGAATGGCCACAAAGGCATTGATCCCTACACACACACACACACACACACACACACACACACACACACACACACACACACACACACACACACACACACACACACACACACACACAGTGGCCATATCCGGGATTAGAATTCCTACCTAACTAGTACATTACACTACAGCATTACGCAGGTATAGCATGCGCCACGGAGCTTATAGGTCTATTCTTTCACCAAAGGTGTATTTCAAGGTGAAGGACATCAGCATGCTTGCCAAAGTAGGGCAATGGGGAGTGTAATGACTGTGAATGGCCACAAAAACATTGCTTCCTACACACACACACACACACACACACACACACACACACACACACACACACACACACACACACACACACACACACACACACACACACACACACACACACACACACACACACACACACACACACACAAAACCAACCACACACGCCCTCAGTTGTCATGTCTGGGATTAGAGCTCCTACCTAACTAGTATATCACACTATAGCATTACGCAGTTATAATACGCGCCACGGAGCTATAAGGCTACTTCTTCCTCAAAGGTGTATTTTAAGGTGAATGACATCAGCAGGCTTGCCAATGTAGGGCAATGGGGAGTGCAGTGGGTGTGAATGGGCCATAAACCATTCATCTGGAAGCAGACACACAACACTCAGGCACACACAGGTTTATATCCCACAGGTATGTGTATACAGCTGCTAGATGACTACTGACTTGTACAGTCATGTTACACAATCACAAGCAACACAGACACTATTGTGCTGAGGGATACCAGAGGCAAATGTCTACAGTGACTGACATTTGCACATTGTGTGGTTTTAGCCAATTGAATGTGTGCTGGGTGGGACAGGCCTCATGATGAGAGACTCTTTGTCACTATCTGTCACTTTCTTCCACACATCTATGTATGTGTAAGTTTGGCCTATTATAGTGTGTTGTCCTTGGATATATGTGTGTATTCCTATCCAATGTGTGTGGAAAGAATGACTGGTGTGCAATGTGGAGTGTGTGCACAAACATCTGCGACTGTCAGATATGTATAGTCCATTGTTGTTGCCAGACATGGGCTTCATTTCTATGGGAGCATACCCAGTATGACCTTCTGTATTGAATGTGTGAATCCATTCCAGGAAGGTTGTACTCTAGTGCAGTCTTTTGTGTTTTACACCTACAGCTAGCAACCTGTTTCTGCAGGATATCTGTAGATTGGTTGACAATATGAGGTCACAATGGACAAAGGATTGTGGGTTACTGTAGGTAATTGTGTCTGTGCTGCTTCTGCTACATGGTTTTGGTATTAGCAGAGATATTCAGACATATGTACTGCTTTACGCTGTGATGTATTATGTCATCAACTACTGTTAGGTAAACATATATGCTTGCAGTAATTTCCTGGGGAACACAGGGTGAATGAAGCTGTGTCCAGTATTGTGGTCTGCAGCCTGCATATTCTTGCACAATCATGCCATTCTGGAGGGGAAGCTGCAGACACTTGCTGACGGGTCTGTGTAAATGGTTCAGCACCTTGGTACAGTGGTAGCTGAGGATCCCATGCTTGTACATCCATCGACGTGACAGTATGGCCATATCCTGCTGTGGCCATACCTCACAGCTGTACAGATTAATACAGATTACCCAGAGGCAGGGCTCAAATTTCTGGTCATTACCCCTTCACATTGTGGTTTACAAGAAAGTTTGTAGCCACCAATTCCTGTGTTTCTAGGCAGGGATAGTATGTGCACACAGCTGAGTTTCAGACTTCATACACTCCATAGTGTCCATGCTTCTACTGCCCTCTGTTATTTTATCCTCTTCCAAACATTATGCAAACATTATCTGATAAGTTCCCTATAGATATCACTTCATCCCAGCAGTATTTAGGGGTTGGTACACAGTTCATGCAGTAGGACATGGTGGACATGCTACTGGGATTTGTCGAAATTGCCTTGCATTTGGGTTCTGTGAACTTTGTTATGTTCTTATTTGGGAGTCCAGGAGATAACATACATTGGCAGTACTGGTGAGACACAGGCCTTTGACAGAGGACTGTAGGGCATTTGGTAGTGATGCAGGCCATCTGTAGCAGGCTGATGCATTGTGCACTCCTACAGTCCCATGCTGCAAGCTACTATATTCCCCTGGGGTGACAGAGTAGGTGTGCAAGGTTTTAATGTCGATAGTTTCTGCCTTTATTGATCCAGTGGTGTGGATGCTGGCAGGGTGCTGCTTAAAGCTAGGGATACACCTGCATGGGACACCTCTTCATCATGCTGCATTCTGTGGCTATTCCCATACAGAGGTGGGGGTCATACTGTACTCATTCCCAACAACAGGGATAAGACCTGTGAGGTACCTGTGGCTGATGGTGGGGTGAGCTGGGAGCATGTGTGCTATGGAAGCTACTTGCAGCTGACTGACAGATATACATGGGGCATTCCACATATGCTGGCTTGTGCAGGGACATCAGCAGTTTCTCAATACTTCATAACTGTGGTTTTTGTGGTCTGCCAGTGTTTGGCCAGATGGCCTCAGTATTCCATACTACAAACCCAACTAATGTGCTACTAACCTGTATATATAATTCCAAAGGTCAGTCCATTTGACAGTAACATTTTATACACTCTCTGCCTAGGGTACTTCCACCTGTGTACTGTTTGTATGTCTGGGCCCACATTCATGCCATGTCCATCTTTCAGATGGTGACAGATTCTACATCTGAACAATTAGCATGGTTTACTGCTGGAATGTGTCTTGCTAGGATGCATTGTGTTTGGCACTGCAGTTGTGAGAACTTGGCCCTGTCATTGGCAGTACTGCCAGTGGCCACCAGGACACAACCCACCATGCCTACATGCTAACCACTCTCACAAAATATACAATACACACCAACCTGACACACACAGCCCTGCATATTGTACACATTTTACAATCTATCCTGCTACTTTGGCCAGCTCAGGTAATCTGTGCTCCATTGTTATTATACCTACACATACATGTTACTACATTTCTACATAGAACTGTGGGGGGGAGGGGGTGGCACACCTGAGAACTGTACACATTTGCTGTGACTGTACTGGTATTACAGGTGCTCTATTTCATTCTGTATTCTGACTTGTCATGCAGACTAGAGGCATATCAGTGTACTACAGTTCTTAGGTTTTATAGACCTACATTTCAGTTTCAGACTTCTTACCCCTCAGAACTAACATCCCACTGCCTGACCTGTTGTAGTCTGTCTCTGTAGGTCTGGATGGGGGCTGTTCTCCATAGCCATCAATCAGAGGCCTTAGCACAGCCTTTCATTGTGTTTGTCTATGCCTGTCCTGCTGGCTGAGACTGTTGTTGGGTATGTGAGCCTCACTGACTTGCATGTGTGTATCCTATGGACACACATTTGGCCCACCATGTCCTGCAGTGGGTTTTGTCACCTTGTCTAGTACTGGCTACTATTTTGATACCAGTATTTGTTACAGATTTCATGCTGCTGATATAGGTGTCTACTATTTGCTGGTATCCCATTCAGCCACCCGATTCCCTAACATGTTCACATCCATACCATAGATACAGGTAGCAGAACATTCTACTTCATTCAGCAACTGATAGTGAGTGTAACATACCTTGTGACTGTGCCAGTATTTAGGATGGTGTTGGAGGGCTGACTATGTCGGATGCACATAGTACACTCCCTGTACATGGTTAAGCACAGGTACTGTCATGTTTGGCATCCCTTTTACTGTATGTGCGAGTTGGAGTGCGGTGTCATTCCCTGGGTTCTTCCGGTGTCAGTGTATATGCTATGCTTAGCCTCTTTCTCAAGGCCTGGGCATTATGGGCACACCTCCTTCTGCCTACTGGGGCAGGCTCAGGTTGTTCCTCCTCTGAGTCTCTCTGTGCCTGTGCAGGCCTTGGCAATGGTGGGGGACTGTGTGGCCCTGCCCCATGCTGTTCCTGCTGCAGCTGTTTCTGCAGGATCATATTGTGTAGCATGGCACATACGATGACAATTTGGGTATATGTAGCTGGTGAGTACAGCAAGGCTCCCCTGGATATGTCCAGGCACCGGAACTGTGACTTGAGCATCCAAAACACACACTCTATTATGATTCTGGTCTGTGCATGTGCCTCATTATGGAGTTCTTGTTTGGGTGTGTATGCATTTCTTATGGGTGTCATCAGCCATGGCTCCAGTGCTTAACCAGCATCCCCCACTAGGTGGCCATATGGTATTTCCCCATTGGCAAATCTCTGGTACAGCTGCGTCATATGCCAGATGTGGGAGTAGTGATAGCTTCCAGAGCTGCCAGCACACACATTCATTATAATGCCTTGGGCATCGCACAGGACATGGAAGTTGATGGAGGGGAAGCCCTTGTAGTTTATGTAGACTCTACCCTGCTCACCAGGTGGTGCTTTAATGTGTATGTGCATGCAGTCTATAGCACGCACTACCTCAAGGTATTCTGCTATTTGGTGTAAGAGACACATATTGCTGGTCAATGCCTCACAGGTATTCAGGAAATATATGTGTTCACCGGCATGTGCTGACATGGCATCCAGGAACTGGTGGAGTAGTCTGGATGCTGATGCCTATGATATCCCCATGATATCCTCAGTTGGCCTTTGGAAGGTTCCTGTGGCTAGTATTATTAAGCCTACATGTACCATGGTATCCACTGGGATGGGTTTCCCTCTGTTGGTTCTGTGTGTGAGGCGTGGCCGGCACAACTCAACAATTTGCTGTAGGAGGTCCCTGTCCACCCTATAGCACTCCACTATCTCCAGCTCATGTAGCCTCTGATAGGTTACCCTGGGTCTGTACATTCTTCTCTTTTTCCTCACTGTGGGTTGGTCATCAGCATTCTCATCCTTATCACCCACAGCCTCTTCCACATGTTGATTTATGAGAGAGAATGCAGCCCCTATCATTTTTTTGCTTGTGTTAGGTAAAATTTCCCCATTTGTGTACACCAGTGGTGTAGAGTTTGTGGAAAAAACAGAGGGGAAGGTGTTTGCATAGTTTATAGTAGTGTTCTGCATTGGGCTGTTGCCTGTGTAACTGGCTGATTCTGATACATTTCATCTACCAGCTCTGCTAGTTCTCCTTGATTATCTTCCTACTGCTGTTTTCCCTTCTCATTGCCTTCCTGTTTAAGTCCAGGGGTGCACCGCATAAACACAGTGCTCACATGTGAACAGAGCTGCTATATTCTAGTTTACTTTTTTTTGTTTTTGTTTCATACCCAGTGCGCGACATGCACACACATTTAGGCAATATAAAGAGGGCTAGCCAGCTTCAGACCCACCCCCTTTTTTAGGTCTGCTAACCTAAGGGCAAACCCGAGCCACAGACCTTCAAAAACTTACAGTATGCCTGACACACACCTCTATGATGTCAGCTAACTCTTAAGCTTGCACCATGGTTTTCCTGCATCTGCACAGTTGGGTGCAGGCTTGCCATGAGGGGAAGTCGGTGATTCAGTAGGATTGCCTGCTAATGCCTAGTTACAAGTTCCACACTGAGCCTTCCCCCTTAGCAACCACTATTCACTGGCCTTGTTGTCTTCTGCCTGCCATTGACTATTATGGCAAAAATTGTGATTTTGTAGAAAAAGCTTTTTTCAGGGTTTTACTTTTATTTCCCGTCCTATTCCTTTTGGGTGCCGCTGCCCTACGCTTAAATGGCCGAAATCGGACAAAAACAAATAAAAGTTTTTTTTTTTTTGCAACTGTTTTCCATGCCAATGGCCATATATTTGGCCATTGGCATGCTATCACATTATATATACTCTTTATTTGGAGCTGTCCTGGCTACTATTTGTAGTTTGCAGAAATGTACTTGGTTACTAATCGAGTACATTTCTGCAGGTTACACTAATCCTGCATGGATGGCTGCCAGCTTCCTGAATCACTAATTTACCTCATTTGCATGGTTTTCACCTGCAAATGGGGTAATTAGCATAAAGGAGTTGTGTCCATGCAGGAATAGTGCAGGAGCTTGTTCCTGGATCTCTCGGCAGCCATATTGTCTCCAACAGCTCCTGCACTATTCCTGCACACCGTGCAGAGCTTGTTGAATCCTGAGGAATGTCCAATGCTATTTACATTTAGTACTAAAATTCCTATATTGTTCTTTTCCATTTTTAAGTGTTCTATTTCTTGATCTAATTTTTTCTTTTCCTTCTCCTAAGTCTCCCACCAACAGATTTTTAACTGTCTTGTTCTTCTACTGTCTCCGCTTTTTTCTTCTTCCTCTTTACTTTCTAAAATTGGAATCTGTTCTTTTACTGTATTAATAACCTCACATATAAATGTTATTTCTGCACTAACTACCTCTTCATTATTTAACCTTTCTTCAGTTTCATCTTTCCCTATGCATGACATTCAGTTCTATCTAATCCTGTAGCTTTTTCCATATCCAAGTCTTTTAAGATTTCATCAAGCTCTCCTATATTTAAATTTTTCCATAATCTCATTTACTTCTTTACTTATGTACCTCTCATATTTGCCTTTCTTTTATCTCTATCTTCTTAAATGTATTTTATATACTGTTCTATTACCTCAGATATTTTTTCTTGTGTACTCACCCTTTTCTCTTTCATTGATTTCCAATACTCTTATTGCCCTTTCATTTCCTCTCACCATTTTACTCAAATACAGAGTTGCTTCTTTTTTTCATTATAAAAAGTACCTTTATCTAACATTTTCTTAATCTTCTCCTGATTCATTTCAGATATTTTCTTCTCCTTTCCATGAATGTTTTTTATTATTTCTTACTATTTCTCCAAATGCTGTCTGACTAAACAACATATATTTTTGCTTTTCTTTCTCTCTTTCATCAATTGGAATTCTAGAAAACACGTTTTATTCTTCCCTTTAAAACCTAACCACCAATTAGTCAAATTTTTATTGAAATATTCTCATTTCTACATGATTGTCTCATATTTCATTAATTTCTTTTCTCTCTCTTCTTCATCTAAATCTTTTTCATTCAATCTTTTAGTACCTTTACATATCTTTATGTATTCTTCCTTTTCTTTTACTTCTACCCATACAGCAAAATGGTCTGAGAAACCTGTTTCCTTTATTCCTTATTTAATAATGTTCAAAGTATTGGATATTATAAAATAATCAATCTCTGTTTTAATCTCATTCTTTTTATATGTCCAATGTATATTATCCCATATGTATAACTTTCTGCTTTTCATTAATTCACATACTGGGCCAGATTCAGGAATGGGCAAATTCCATTCAGGAACAGTATAGCAGCTCCTCCATGCAATATGGCCACCGTACAATTGAGGATAGGACGGTTTTTGAGTGCCCGAATGGTCCTATACTGTTCCTGCATGGAATTCCGTTCAGTATGCAAATCACCTCATTTGCCAGTGAAAACCATGCAAATGAGGTGATTTTGCAATCCAGCAAGCTGAACAGATTTCGTATAGGAACAGTGTCAGTGCAAAAATGTATTGGGCTAGTAGCCAAATACATTTTTGCATCTGACAAAATCGAGGCATGACAGCTTGTGAAAAGCATGTATTATGTAGAACAGACAAGCCAATGGCCAAATATAAGGCCATTGGCATTAAAAGCCACATAATTTTTACAAAAATAAAACTTTTATTTTTTTTTGGCTGATGTCAGACATTTAAGCTAAGGGCAGCGACGCACAAACACGGGGGTGCTGAAAATAAAAAAAAGGGAAAAACTGCCATTTAACAGAAATATGCATTCTGCCATTATAGCCAATGGCAGGCAGAATGTAAACAAGACAAGGAAGCACTGGTTGGCAAGGGGAAGGGTGTGCTTGAGATTTGTAATTATGGACCTGCACACTGGGGTATGCAAATGAAGGGACCTATAATGAATCACAGATTTCTACCTACTGGAAGCCTGCACCTAATCTTGCAGGTGCAGGAATAGGGAGCCATGTAGGCAGGACAAGAGGATGACTTCAGTAAGGGGTGTGTCATGCTTGGTGTAAACTTATTGGAGCACTGCGGACTGTGTTTGCTCTTAGCTTAGCAGAGCTAAAAAAGGGTGTGTGTCTCACATTGTTTAAAAAAAAGAAAAGAAAAACAGGAAATAGCAGCTCAGTTCATATGTGAGCACTGGGTATGTATGGTGCACCTTGGTGCTTAAACAGGAAGGCAATGGGAAGGGAAAACAGCAGTCGGAAGGCAATCAAGGAGAACTAGCATAGCTGGCAGGTGAAATGTATCAGAATCAGCCAATTACACAGGCAGCAACTCAGCCCAGCACAGTGCTATAAACTATGCAAACCCCTTTCACTCTGGTTTTTCCCACAAACTCTACACCACCGGTGCACACAGATGTGGAAATTTTACCTGACAAAACTAACAAAATGATAGGGGCTGCTGTTGCTCTCATACATCAATATGTGCAAGAGGTTGCGGGTGATGAGGATGTGAATAATGATGACCATCCCATAGTGAGGAGGAGGGGTAGAGTGTACAGACCCAGGGTAACCTACCAGGGCCTACATGAGCTGGAGATAGTGGGGTACTATAGGGTGGACAAGGACATTCTACAGCAAATTGTTGAGCTGTGCCAGCCACGCCTCTCACACAGAACCACCAGAGGGGAACCCATCTCAATGGATACCAAGGTGTGTGTAGGCGTAAGAATACTAGCCACAGGTACCTTCCAATGGGCAACTGGGGATATCATGGGGATCTCACAGACATCCTCATCCAGGGTACTCCACCAGTTCCTGGATGCCATGTTAGCACATGCCGGTGAGCACATATATTTCCCCATCACCCATGAGGCGTTGACCAGCAGTATGCATCTTTTCCACCAAATAGCAGAATACCCTGAGGTAGTGGATGCTATAGACTGCACGCACATACACATTAAAGCACCACCTGGCAAGTGGAGTAGGGTCTACATAAACTGCAAGGGCTACTCCTCCATCAACTGCCAGGTTGTGTGCGATGCCCAGGGCATTATCTTAAATGTGTGTGCTTGCAACCCTGGAAGCTATCACAACTCCCACATCTGGCATATGACACAGCTGTACCAGCCATTTGCCAGAGTGGACATCCCATATGGCTATGTAGTGGGGGATGCTGGCTACACATTGGAGCCATGGCTAATTACACCCCTCAGAAATGCAGACACACCTGAACAAGAACTCCATAATAAGGCACATGCACAAACCAGAATCATAATAGAGCATGTGTTTGGGATGCTGAAGTCACGGTTCTGCCACCTGGACATATCCAGTGGAGTCTTGCTGTACTCTCCAGCTACATGCACACAAATGTTTATAGTATGTGCCATGCTACACAATATGATCCTGTGGAAACAGCTGCAGCAGAAACAGCACAGGGCAAGGCCACAATGCCCCCCACCATTGCCAAGGCCAGCATAGGCAGAGAGATTTGGAGGAGGAACCACCTGAACCTGCCCATGTAGACAGAAGGAGGCATGCCCGGTATGCCCAGGCCTTTGGCAAAGAGGCAGCATATAGCACATACACTGACACGGTAGGGACCTAGGGAATTACACCTCTCTTTGACTCACACATACAATAAAAGGGATAGGTTCATAGGTTCATAGGTTCATACTAGGCTATCTGCCCAAGGGCATTTACAAGCCTAGCCCATAGTTACTATGGGGAACTATACCCATTATTTTGCTGTGCCTCTGTCGAGCAGTGACACTGAGGTAATCCCTGGGGTATATCTGCGATCTCCCATCCATTGGTCAAGATTTCTCTTGAACAAGGCCAGCTGCTCTGTAGCATAGGAGTCTTTGGGTGATGAATCTATCCCTCCAGGGTTTAAGTCTCCGCCCTAGTGGCTCTGGGATCTAGATTTTTGAGGTGAAGCATATTCATCAAATCTGGGTTGATCTGGCCTTGCTCTGAAGTGACTGAATAGAGCTGGAGTTCTTTCAGTCGGGCAGGGACAGATTTTGGTGAGGACTTTTGTGGCCTCTCATTCCAAATGGGGCATTGTACTCAATCATTGGTCTGATGAGTGATGAGTATAGGGAGTGTAGAAGGTCTTCCTAACTACTTTAGCTACATGGGTGTCGAATGACAGACTACTGTCAACCTGGGTCCCCAGGTCCCTGATCTTCTTCTGTGCTCAGTGGATTGCCACCTAGGGTAACCTTGTTTTCGGCATTTTTGGCATTTAACTTGGCTCTGGCACCAGTTATCCGTTCTGTGAGACCCTTCTGAAGGATATCTGTGTCGGATGTGCCAGTTTGCAGTCATCTGCAAACTTTGTCAGCCATAACCCTCCTGTGTTTGCTTGTACTTCAGAAAAGTAGATGCCAAACAAGAGTGCCCAGGACTGAGCCTGTGGGACACTGTGACAGGCTTTGAGTCTGACATCGCCAGCAACTCTGACCCTGTGGGTTCTGTTGCAACCCATCTTGTGATGTATGGGTTAACATTTGCTGATAAGTTTTTCAATGATACCCGAGTGGGGTATTGTAAGGCCTTCGCCAGATCGAGGTAGGCTGGACTGCCTTTCCCTCATCAATGGCTTTGGTGGCTGTTTCCAAGTTTAGAAGGCATGATCTGCCTTTGACAAAGCCAAACTGGGTTGGATCCAAAGTCTGCAAATTCCTATGTCTTTATTTATGAGGTCCATTGCAGATAAGGCTTGTCAAGCTAATGGGCGGTAATTTCCAGGGTCGGTGGAGGCACCGCCTTTGTGAAGTGGGACCACAGTCACAGTGCGCCACCCCTGATCCAGAGGTGAGACTATGATTAAACAGTTGTCCTAGCTGTGGGTTTACACAGCTGGGGACACCATCAGGTCCCATGGATGCTGTGTTTTTGCTTGAGAGAGCAGTTCTCGAGATGTTTGGGGGGCTGCAATCGTTTGCTATAGATATCTCTCCTTTTGGGGGGGTAGGGGGAGAAGTTTGCACTGAACCTGTCAGCCAGTATGTTGGCAATGTCTGTAGGATCAGTAATCTTCACATCATTTTGAACTAGTTCTGAGCATATCTGGGAGTTTCCACCTAGGTTTCTAACATAGCTAAAGAAGGCCTTATGATTGTCTTTTGTCTTCTCTCAAAATTTGCTTTGGAGAGCTCTTAGTTTTACTTAGGTGTCTTACCTTTTAAGGATTTAGCTCTTCTTAGCTTCCTCCTTTGTTGTAGAGTTTGTTTATGACTGGGGTCCACCAGACTTGGGATTGCCTTATCCATGCAGTCCTGCAGGTGATGGTAGAAGGCATTTGTAAGTGATTCAGCGGAGACCACACTAGTCTTTAGAAGTGTGAAGTCAGCTTTCAAAAAGTTCTTTACTGTGGTCTTTTTGATGAGGACCTCCAGCGAGATTAGTTTGTGATCTCACCAGTGATCTCAGTGGGGTATACTTCTGGTGTTGAACATTGTGCTCCCATGTTCGTGATGATGAGATCAAGTATGTTTTTCTCCTCTTGTGGGATGGTGACTAGTTGTTCCATGGCATTTGAGTTTATGAATTCCAGGAACTTTTGGGCTAGGGTGTATGGGCTCGAAGTCACCTAGTATGATGGTGTTTGGAGATACATTTATCCAGTGTTTCAGGAAAGCCATGAGGTTCCTGAGTTTGTGAGGGTGGCCTGTAACATGCTACAATTTGCAGAGCAGTCTTGCCTATGGTTAATTGCACCTGGATGGTCTCCGATGACCAGTCTTGAGGTGTGGGTTGATGAATATGGATACCCCTCCTTTCTTGGTATTGTCCGGATTTTGGGTCCGAACGATGATATGAGGTAAAACCTGATAGTGCTGGGGTGCTCTCAGGAGCCTTGAACCAGGTTTCTGTCAGCACAGACACTCCATACTGAGAAGGGCCTCGCATTTTGAGATTTAGACTTCTGGCATTGAGCAGCATTACCCGTTTAGAATTTAAAAGGCACTGTGGCAGAGCCTTTGCCAATATCCCGAATCCCAGGGTGACAGGTGCAAGCTGTGTCCAGCATTGGATCCCCTTTGAATGACACCAGAGTTTAAGCCAATGGTTAAAGCTGATCATCTAATCTCTGTATTGTGGCATCATTCTTGGTGGAGGTAGGGTACTGCTCAGGTCAGGGTCATACCTGCCTGGGCTACATAATCAGAGAGCTCCTCAATGTCTCTTTTCATGTAGGTCGCTTACACCAGCGTGGACAATGACTAAGTCGTATTTTTACCTGTTGTTGAGACCTGAGTGCTTGCGTTATGTGGCGGATTCTAGCGCCCGACAGGCAGCTTACTGTAACCCTCTCCTTACTCAGTCTGGTGAGCGGGCGTCAGTGTGTCTGACTATGGAGTCACCAATGACTAGTGTGTCTGGCATTGTGTTTGGCCTTAAGGGCTGTGACTGTTTGACACTCTGACTGTGAGGTCTATGTGTTGCAGGTGTTGTGTTCTGAGGTGGTGGTTGTCTGGGTGTCTGCTTTGGTGGCCTCTGCTGTTTTGGTAGATTTTGATCAGAGCCTCCGAGTATGTCTTTGTGTGTTTATGTGTATGATTTGAGGTTGTGATGGTACTATGTGAGACTGGGTCTATAGTGTGTGTGGTAACCTTCTCCTCCTGTCTGGTCTTGCCAGTCCTATGTTGAGAGAGCTCAGCCTCCAGTTTGGCATAGTTGCATCTCATGTATTTGTGTTTTGTGGGAGGAGGAGAGGGTTGATGAGGCAATTGTAACATTGCCTCAATATTCCCAGGTTCACCAGCTGAGCAGGAGAGGACACTAGCAACTGATCCCTCGACATGCTAGAAGGAATAGACAAAAACTTTAAAAGAGATTCCGGGGGATGTGGGTGACCAGAAATGGGGGCTTTTTTGGGGTACTATGACAAGAGTGCTGTATCAAGGTGATAAGTACTGTAGGAGCAAGTGCTAGGTTTAACAGATAGAGAAATAGTCTACTTGGGTCAAGTAGAGATGATCTTTTTAGTTATAGGATACGCTGCCAAACATGATACTACCTGTGCTTTACCATGTATAGGGAGTGTACTATGTGCATCTGACATAGTCAGCCCTCCAGCATTGTCCTCAATACTGGCCCAGTCACAAAGTAAGTCACTCTTCCTATCAATTACTGAATGGAGTAGTATGTTCTGATAGTTGCATCTATGGTATGGATGCGAGCATGCAAGGGAATCAGGTGGCTGAATGGGATGGCAGCAGATACTGAACACCCATATGGGCATGAAATCCATAACAAATGCTGGTGTCAACACACTAGGCAGTACTAGACAAAGTGACAAATCTCACTGCAGTACATGTGGTGCCCAAATGTGTGTCCATAGGACACACACATGCATGTCAGTGAGGCTCACATACCCACCACCAGCCGCAGCCTGCAGGACAGATGTAGATGGCCATAAAGAAAGGCTGGACTAAGACCGCCAATTGATGGTAATGGTGAACAGCCCCCTTCCATACCTACACAGACAGACTGCAACAGGTCTGGAAGTTGTATGTTAGTTCTGAAGGGTAAGAGGTCTGAAACTGAAATGTAGGTCAATAAAACCTAAGATCTGTACTACACTGATATGCCTCCAGTCTGCATGATAGGTCAGAATACAAAATGATGTGGAAGACAACAGAGTACCTGACATACCAGTACAGTCATAGCACAGTATAAAGTTGTCAGGTGTGCCCCCCCCCCCACAATCCTATGTAGAAATGCAGTAACTTGTAAGTGTGAGGAGTAGTATCAGTAGAGCACAGATTACCCGGGCTAGCCCAATCTACAGGATAGATTGTTGCATGTGTACAATATGCAGGGGTCTGTGTGTTAGGTTGTTGTTTGTTCAATATTGTCTGTAAGTGGTCAGCATGTAGACATGGAGGGTTGTGTCTCTGTGACCTATGGGCAGTACTGTGGTTGACAGGGCCATGTTCTGACAACTGCAGTGCCAAACACAATGCTTTTCAGCAATACCCATGTCAGCAGTCATCCATACTCACTGTCCAGATGTCAATATTGGCTACCATCTGAAAGATGGACATGCCATGAATGTGGGCCCATACATACACACAGTACACAGGTGGAAGTACCCAAGACAGAGTGCATAAAATTTAACTGTCAGCTGCACACAACATTGAAATTGTACAGACAGGTTAGCAGCACATTAGTTGTCTGTGTAGTATGGAATACTGATGTAGTCTGACCAGCCACAGGCAGACCACAAAATGCACAGTTATGAAGTAACGAGAGAATGCCTATGTCCCTGCACAAGGCAGCATAAGGGGAATGTCCCAGGTATATCTGTGAGTCAGCTGCAAGTAACTTCCATATCACACATGCTTTCAGCTCACCCCAACATCAGCCACAGGTTTATCACAGGTCATATCCTTGCTGTTGGGAATGAGTACATAATGACCCCACTTCTGTATGGGAATACCCACAGAATGCAGCATGGTGAAGAGCTATCCTATGCAGGAGAGTTCTTAGATGAAAGCAGCACGCAGCCTGCATCCAGACCAATGGATCAATATGGACAAGAACTATTGCCATTAACACCTTGCACACTTACCCTGTCACCCCAGGGGAATCCACTGGCTCACAGCCTGGAATGTAGGAGTGACAGAATGCAGTGGCCTGCTACAGATGGCCTGCATCACTACCAAATGGCATACAGTCCTCTGTCAAAGGCTTGTGCATCACCTGTAGGGCCAATGTATGGTATCTCATGAGATCACAACTAACAACCTAACACAGTCAACAGAACACAAATGCAAGGCCATGTTGACAAATCCCAGTCGCATGCCCCCCATGTCCCACTGCATGAAATGTGGTCCAATCCATAAATAGTGCTGGGATGAAGGGTCAACTATAGGGATACTTCTCAGATATCACTCGCATAATGTTAGGAAGAGGGCAGAATAACAGAGTGGAGGGGTGTAGACACATGGACATCATGGAGTGTGTGAATTCTGAAACTCTGATTTGTGCCCATACTACTTCTGCCGCCAAACCCAGTAATGGGTGGGTAAAATCCTGGTCGTAAACCTACATATGTATATATATATATATATATATATATATATATATATATATATATATATATATATATATATACCTTTCCTGTATAGTCCTGCCATGACCTTGGACTCCTGGATGCCCTAGCGTTGCACTTGGAAGAGCGATCCTTCTCTGACACAAGCCATAGTGCCTACAGGAGGAAGCTGCAGCCAGTTACAAGATGTATTCCCACCTGTGGGATTTAAATAAAGCCAATTTCCCTCACATTGCCGTGATATTGGACAGTTTTGAAAATGCTAAGCTATGGGCAAACCTGCTTACCTAAAGTTGGCATTGCTTAAAGGGGTATACCAATGGGCAAATTGATTTAGCTGGGCTATGCATTGCTTACACCTAGTAAGCAGAGGTGTGCAATGCTTAGTGTTGCTTATTTTTAAATTTGTGCACTCTTTGTTGTTTAGCATTGATTTATCATTCATTACATGTTATATATCTGTTTAGTATTTGTTATACATGTGTACGTACACTGTATGTGGTACTTGTGTTTATTGGGGGATTTCCCCACTTTATTACAATGACACCTCACATCTGGACTTAATGCAGTACTCCAGTTTACATATATATGTTAGGTAGTAGATTATACAACATAACACTGTTTATAGATTCCTTTCACATGTAAATTGTGATTTTGCTATTGTGTGGATCTGTTTGGGTATACCCCAATTTTATGTACAACTGTGATGGCTTACTGGTTAACTGCTGTGACTATAGTGTACGCAGAGTCTTGGGTTCCAGACCTTCAAGGCCTGTTTATTTTGTTGCTGGAGAGAAAAGGAGCTGTTGGATACAGAGTGATTAATGCACTTTAAGCAGTTGTAAGCGGGTTTGCACGGGTTTGCTCGACAGTAAGCAATGCTAACTTCCGGTTAAATATGCTTACAGAGTTAGCTTCAAAACTGCTTAATCTGTGTGTGCATTGCTTACCCCCATGCAAACAGGCTTAAACCCATTTACTACTGCTTAAAGGTGCTTACCCCCACTTACCCCATACTAATTTAGACAGAAATGTAATATGAGTCTTGGGAAAGTGGTAGATTTGGACAGTCTATGGATTTATCATTCATTACACATTATAACTTTGTTTAGTATCCCTGATTCATGTGTATGTATACTGTATGGGTCACTTGTGTTTATCTGTGGATTTTACCACATTATTACAATGACACTTCACATCTGCACTTAATGCAGTACTCCAATTCACAAATATATGTTCTTTAGTAGGTTATACAGCAAAGAAAAATGTTCATATATTGCTTTCACATGGAAAATGGAATTTACTACAGTGAATACCGAACCAGGAATGCCTGCTTGTAAAGCAAACACTCTGACCACTACACTATTGCAGTACTGCTTCAATTGAATGTATTTGCTATTTATATTCTTGTGCTATTTAAGCTGCAGTATGCATAGCTAAGCAATGGGCAAACCCACGCACCTATGGTTAAATTTAATCTGTTTGATAAAAAAAATTTCTCTACTGTTATTTTCTCTAGGAAGGGACAGATTACACTTATTGCTGTAGATTCCTGCGTGCATCTGCACATTTGACAGACATCCTAGCAAACCACCATACCTCTCAACTTCTTCATGCAAAATATCTGGACAGAGCTTGACAAAATGAGGTACAACTAGGAACATATTTTAAATATTGCTCTTATAAACTTAGGTAAGTTGCTAGAGTAATAGGATTTGTTTTAATATAACATTTCTGATGGATTTGGTGTCTGAAACTCAAATGTATACCATTATTTAATGACTTCAGTCCTGACATCATCCCATTGATTTTCCAGGACAAATGGGGTACAGGCCAACTGCATGGGTGAAAATCTGGACAGTCTGCAAAGATCTGTACAGTTGGGAGGTATGCAACCCCCTATGAGGGTTCTTACTCATTGTAATTGCAGAACAGCAATTCTTGAGTGCAGGGGCATGTGTATTGTGAGAGCTCTGCTCTTAGACACACCCCCTACACTTGTCCATGCTCCATGTCCGTTTAGGAGCTGAGGCAGCACACCTTCATTACTATGCATGGCATGCTGCCATACTGCTCTTAAATGGTCATTTCCATGCAGGAATATTCCTGCATGGAACCTTACTGAATCCTGGGGAATGATTGTTGATGTGGTGGAAATAGTACCTGTAAGACGAGTAGTTTGTGATATAAGGAAAGAGTAAGATGTGTAAGGATAATTGTATTTTATGCATACAACAGTATGATAAAGAGGAAAAAAGATGGCAATTACTATAGTAGTAGATTTTAACTGCAATCTGCAAAAGCAATGGAGGAAAAATAACATAGGATGTTATATTAATAAAAAAGGTATACAACACGGATGGATAAAAATAGGGAAACACCGGAGAATGGACAGATAAAAAATGGACCTTTTGAACTGGCATAGATTATGTGGCACATTCAAAAGATATAGAAGAAATTAAATGTGGGGTAGAAATTACTGAGGTTTTAGATCACAGAGCAGTATGGGCTAGAATAAGAAATGACAGAGGACTGATAAAAAAGGTAAACATAAAAAAATATTGACTGGAAGAAAGATTACTAAAACAGATGAGAAGGTGAGATAAGATTTTGTTGGGACAGCATATCACAATAAAAGTACATTAAGAAAATTGGACAGATTGGCAAGAGTATTTATAAAAAAATAACCAAAAATGTTACTGATTTTAGAAAAAGAGTGAAGTCAAATAATGGGATAGTATGTATGAAAATATAAAATGACATGAAAAAGAAATAGAACAATGTGGTGATATAAGAAAATAGCTGTTTGAAAATATAGAAAATTACAATGCATTTTTAAGGGAAAAAGGAAGTTTCACTATTTTTGGGAAAAGAAGTAAATGTAAAGAAAGAATTGATGCTATGTTAGATGAAGAATGAAATATTGGATATAAACAATGAGAAATAATGGAGAATGTGGAAAAGTTTGTCAGTAGAATGTATGAAGAGGAAGTAATACAAGAAGATATATGGGTTGTAAAAACATCTGAAAACATAACAAATACCATAGAAAAGTAAAAACTGCAAATAATAAATAGATAAATAAAACAAACAATAAAGCATAGCCAAGCTATAGGTTTTGCTGTGCAATACCTTGAACCTCCTGTAATCAATGCCCATGGGATAAATTATTATCCTTTAAAGACATATAGTGTTTCAGCTACATGGCTTCTGAATGTTCATAAAGTTTTACCTTTTTAAGCTTTTATGGTCATTCAGGCCAATAAAGCCAAACCCCACCTTCTGTAGGCAGTCCTGGCCTTTTTACTAATCTTGTCAGTGCAACATAAGTGGATTGTTTTGCTATACTTTAGAAACACATAGATTAAAATCAAGATTGATGTCCATAACCATTAAGTTGCCTGCAAAATATCACAACTATTTTCAAAACCAAACAGTAAAAGGTCAAATAGACAAACCATTATGTATACCTATTGAACATGTTGGCCAACAAACATCCAAATAGTACAGTTGTGTAAGTTGAACCTTACTTTACAGTAGTTGTTTGAATGATCACTGCTACAGTAGCTTTGACTATGTGGGTTATATCTTGCCACTGATATTACAGCTTGCCAGCTTCCAAAGCTTCAGGGCACCTTCCATCCAAACTGCCAAGCAGCTCAAGCCAAGCTGACTAAAAGACAAGTTTTGGTGTAGAGTCCTTCAGAGCTTTCTGCCAGCAGAGAGAGGAAGAGGCTGAACCCTGAAAGGACAATGCTAGGAATAACAAAAAATAGTTGTCCATGCCCAGGCATAAAAGACACACAAAAAACAAGGGGATGGGGGAAGGAGTGGCTACTGTATCAGTGATCATTTTAACATCTGCTGTTGTGGTAAATTCAACTTATGCAACTATACTATGTTCTTCTTATCGACCACTTTTGCAGCAGCCTTAGCTACATAGGTATATTACCATAGCTAACTATATTTGAGACTAGGAAAGAGAAGGGTCCAAGAGTCCCTGGGGAATAGTCTTAGCAAAGCTTGATCTAGACTTAGAGAAGGAATCAAGTTTATAGTGCTTTGTAAAGGTATGTACAGAGGACCAAGTAACAGCTCCGAGAATACTTCTAGAATCCAACCCTTTCCAAAATGTCATAGAAGATGATGCTGCCAAGGTGCTAGTAGATTGGGTAGATTTGTAATGGTGAGTATAACAAAGGATAATAGCCTTTGACATCCATTTAGAAATACTCTGTTATGACACAGGCTGTCCCTTATTACCTTCACAAAAAACAAACAATTGATCCAAAAATCTAAAAGATTTAGTTCTGTCAATGCAGTCCTTTAATTGGGTGTGGGCATCAAAGGTATGGAGTATCCTTCCTTCCTTCCTTCCTCAATTTTAGACTCAGGGAGGAAAATAGGGATATAGATGGATTGGCTTAAAGTAAACATGGATACCACTGTAGGCATAAAAAAATGATTCGTTTTCAAAGAAACCCTGTCTCTATAGAAAATGAGAGAGAGTGACTGTCCATAAGTGCTTGCAACTCAGATACCCTTCTTTTAGAGGTCAGAGCAACCAGTAAAACTGTTTTTCATGCTAATAACCATAAGTCAGCCAGATTAGCTGGTTCAAATGGAGCAAGTATTAGCTTCTCTGAGACAAAATTAAGATTTGAAGGAGGGTTCACCACGTCACCAGTTTATTTGGAAGCCTGTTATGCAATCCCTATTAAGAACATTTTGACATGAGACTGTCTTAAAAGAGGAGGATCCATGGGCAGATAGGCTGAAATGACCAGTAAATGGGACCTTGATAGAAAAATAGGAAAGGCCATTGGATAGTAATTCACATAAATAATGTAAAGCCAGAGGAGAACTAGCCTTAAATATGTGCTGGTTATGTTGCTGACACCATCTAGAAAACCCTTTTCAGTTTCTAATATATGATTTTCTATTAGCAGGATTTGTGGACAAAGTTACTACTTGCTGCACATCTTCAGAAAACAAGTGACTAAGAGAAATTAAGACAATATCTTCCAAGCAGTCAACTGAAGAAGATTGATGTTGGGGTACATCAAACACATTGGTTCTTGTGTGATTAGATCCATTCTGTGAGGAAGATTATGGAAATTGTCCCTGGTTATTTCTGAACGAAGGAAGAATCATTGTTACCTGGGCCAGAAGGGAGTCATGACAATGATTTTGAGGGATACCTTCTGAATCTTCAGAAATACCTTGGATATTAGTGGAAAGGGTGGAAAGGTATAAATGAAAATTCCTATCCAAAGAAAAGAAAAGGCATCTCTCTTTCAGACCTTCTTGCATGGAGTCCTGGAACAAAATGTTGTCAGTTGATTGTTCAGAGAGGAGGCAAAGAGATCTACTTGAGGAACTCCCTACAGATGAATCAAATCTTGGAAGACCCCCCTCATCTAGTTTCCAGTCCTCATGGTCTTCCTTGGTCCTGCTCTGCTTTTCTACAACACAATTTTGCTTGGACAGACTGTAGAACACCTGGAGACTGGGATTGTGTTGTGAAGCTATAACCAAAGCTATCTGGCTAGTCTGCAGATTGGGTATAACCTGGTTCTTCTTTGCTTGTTGATGTACCACATGACTGTGGTATTGCATGTAACTACTTGAAGAGGTCCTGAAAACCAGTGATGGTTCAGAGAGTTGAGTGCCTTGATCAAAGCAAGCATATCCTTGATGTTAGTATGCTTGCATCTGTCCTTGGTGTTACACACCCCCTGCACTTTTATCCCTCCTGAAACTGTTCATCAGGTAAAGTCTGAAGCATCTGTGGTGACTGACTGCTTTGGAACAGGAAGGGAAAAGGGGTGACCTGGATTTAAGGATATCTGTTGTCTTCACCAAAAAATTATTTCCTAACATCCCAATACTGGGATCTGAAAAAAATAAAGGGTGTTGCGGGTGTGACCAAAGACATTTGAAATACCATTGTGTCTTTATCATGTGGATTTTTGCCAAGGTAGCATGGGAATCATAGATACCATGAGACTCAAATTCCTGAGGTATTCCCCCACAGTGACTGAAGTCAAAGTGAACAATCTTACAATTAGATCTAAATAAAGATCTATGTTTTTCCTGTGGAAGAAATGCTGTTTGAACTGAGGTGTCTAATTGACACCCAAAGAACACAATCCTGTGTGAGGCAATCAAGAAAGACTTTTGAATGTTCTCTACAAATCCCAGCTTGTGCAAGAGATCTCTCACTCAAGACAGAGATTCCTGATATTTTGAAAAAGATTATTCAAAGATAAGCAAGTTGTCTAAATGTGGAAAAAAAGTGGATAGCCTGTAAAATGAAATGAGCTATATTTAGAACTAGACATTTTGTGAACACTCTTTAGCAGTAGATAATACAAATAGTAAGGCAGAGAACTGATAATGTGATCCAGACAAAAAACCTTAAGAAACTCCTGAAGTCTGACTGAATAGGGGTGTGATGATAAGTATATTTTAAGTGCAATGTTTCCAGGAAATGAAAGAGGAAGAAGAGGCAACAAGTTTTCAAGTGACATAATTTTGAATTTGGGAACTATCATAAACAGGTTTAGGAAAGAAAGATCCGAAAACTGCTCTCCAAGCATTTTCTATTTTGGCTCTAAGAACACCCTTGAACAAAACCCCTTCTCACCTGGGAATAAGGATCTGGTTCTATCATTACTCGGACAACATGTGATGAAGAAGAAGAAAAGAGTCTGATCTGCATGATGAGGAAAGCCCCCTAGAAAAGAGGAATTTCCTACCCTCTGCCATCTGCAACCCTGATGAATGATTTTCAGAACCTATTTGTCTGAAACAATCTGTTTGCCAAAGAGAAAAATGGAGATTCAGACTTTGAAAAATGACAATGGGCTCTTGAATAGTCATACAGACTTTTTGGACTATCCTTGGTTTTTTTTTGGGGGGGGGTTGAGATTTTGTAACCTCTTTGCCACTTCCTCTTAAACATTTTCCCTAAATTCTCTCGATAGTGTTTATTTTGTATTTTGCCAAAATTGGACAAAGAGAAAGAAAATGCCTTGTACAATTTGGAAAAGAAGAGCTGAAAACACTGAGAGATTCCTGGGTCAACTTGCCCATTTCCTTGATTCACTTTAGAACATCGATCCTCATATTATTTAACCAGAAAATCTCGAGACCAAAGTACCGTAACAATGGAATACCAAATGGCAGAGTTTCCACATGGTATGGAAACTCTTGGCCAACTAACACTGAACTGCACACTTAGGTAATGAAACCCCACCTAGTTGGGAGGCTACACCCCCCACCGAGAGGGCTGCTCCCCCCACAACTAAATATACCAACTCTGGGATCGCACTATAGTGGAGGACGGGGCATCTTGGCCTCTGAGTGGGTTCCAGTTGGCCAACTGTTTCCTTACAATGTGTAAACTCTGCAGTTCTGCATTCCAATGTTATGCCATTTTGGTCTAAAGATTTTCCAGTTTGATAAACTGAGTGGCAATGTTCCAAAGTGAATCCCATTTCCTCATACTTTTTATCACCTCTGCAACAGAGGGACCAAGCATTAAACCTCTGTCCAGGGGTGAATTTAAAATGCCATTTTTTTAGATTATCTGGGGAGGTTTTGAGAATGCAGCCAAGCAACCTTCCCTAAAACAGTATCAGTGGCCATATCCCTGGAAGAAGTGTCAACAGAGTCATATATACACTGCAAACAATGAGTAGTGACGTGCAGTAGAAGAAAATAAGTTGTTTAAATCCAATTTTCACAAGAAGAAACTGTAGATAAAGCATTCCTCATACTTGCACTATATGCCAGAATAAAATTGAGCATATGGAACTGACACTTTAAAATTCCAAATATCAAAGCTGTAGAAGTATACATTTTCCCCTTATCTGTCAATAATTTTCATAACCTTATCAGAAATTTTATGACTGAAATTAATTAGCTTCTTAGCAACAGTGGAGTCAAATAAGGCTATAGCTGCTGAGTCAGGTTTGGGAGTAGTGTATAAAAATTTAAAAGACTGAGGAACTTATCTGCCCTTTTAGGGAGAACTATCTGGCTAACATGAAAATTTCACATGGTAAGACAGAACATCTAAAGCAGATAGGGCAGGATGAATTGATATTTGTTCTGCATAAACCTTCTCTAACAACTCATGGTATTTTCTGAGGATATGAAAAACATCACAATTCTCCCACGGAAATCACTAGTAGGAGATTCTAGATATTAGTGCCAGAGAAAGAGAACCCCCCCAGATTGAGTATCAAAACTGAGTTCTCCTCTGAGTCTGAATAAGAAATCGGAGAACAAGACCCTGAATCTGACCCTGCATCTTCCTGTTCAGATACAGAACCTTGAATCTCTTCAGAAAAAGAGACATCCCTCTTTCTTTCACCAGAAACTACATACAAGAAGAATCAATAGCCTGAACTAAACTCGGAACTAGTCCTAGTAAACTAATATCCAAAGAAATTTGAAGAGGAGTAAATGCATGCTTGGTTTTCTGTATCTTTTTGACAGGAAAAATGCAGCCAGATGTGTTATTAATGGCAGCCACTGCTTCCCCAGGGATGGACCCACAATTGTGACACAACAGGGAAACCTTTCCTGTTCCCTCTCCCAGGATAAGCAAGAGTGGCTGTCCCTTATACAATAAGAGGTCTCCAACAGTCGCAGAAGATGTGAATAACCTCTGGTCCATAGTGGCTGTAGATGCTACGCCAGAGGATTCCATGGTAAAAGATGAGTGGTCTGAGGTACAACAAATGGCTATAGCAGAGTTACCCACCTGCAGCTGAAGCAACTTGCTAGCCTGCTGTGGTGGCAAAGGCTGTTTGCTTAACCTTTACTTGTTATAGCTGGAAGAAGGTCCAACATTGGGACCATCGATCTGTTCCATGGTCAAGCCCAAAAAGAGTGCCTCTTTCCCAAGGGAGACAAGAAACAAATGCTGGTAAAGCTATCAGTTCACAAAAGTTACTTTTTTGGCCAAAAGAAACCCAGTTACAAGCACTTTCAAACATTGTGGAAATACAAAAGGCAATTTCTCCACATATAATATGTTATCCTTCAGTTTACTCTACTATTAAACTGACAGAAAAAAAGGAGTGCTCACTTTAAGAGTACATTGCAGTCTCAAGACATTTCATTAAAACATAACACTCCTAGCCGGTAAATAACTTTCCTGAAGAGGAAAATAATAAAGCATTAGAAAATACAAGAAAATTGAAGGGTTTTTTTTTCCTCAAAGGGAACTACTCTGCCAAGCAAAGGAAAGCACAAGATGGCTCTCAGTCCTTAAAGTCCTCAGAGAAGTGTGTTCTTCTGCTTCAGGAAAGCTTTGAAGGGCTTTCATCAGCTCTGCTTGGGCTGCTCAATAGTTTGGACATGTGAAAAGTACCTTGAAGCTTTGGAATCTGTTTATGTCCTTGGCAGGATATAACCCATACAGCTAAGGCTGCTGCAACAGTGATCAATATAAAGAACATTAATGGGTACCCAAACTAATGTTTATGGATGTCAAGCTTGTGTTGAAGCTATGTGTTTCTAAAGTATAGCCAAACAATCCACTTATTCTGCACTGATGAGGTCAATAAAAAGTCTGATGCATGCATGTCTATAGCTAGTGGGATTTGACTTTATTGTCTTGAATGTACTGATAAAGACTTAAAAAGTAAAATGTCATGGGCATTCAAACACCATGTAACTAAAACACTCTATGTTCTCAAGGGCTTATTTTTTATATCTCATGGACCTACATTACAGGAGGTTTAAGGTATTACACACTGAATACTGTAGCTTTGCAAGGGTTTTTCTTGCAGTTTTACCTTTTGTTTTAAATTCAATAGAAAATGCAATTGCTATTTATTTGACATTTGTTGACCAGGTAAGTCCGTCTGAGCTTGTGCCCCTTTTCAGCAGAGGCCCAGGAAGAAAATCTCCAAAGAACAAAATTTAAATAGTAATAAGGTATATAAATTCTCGATTACAGACTTAAATGATAAAATGCAAAGTATAGTTCTGAGAAAAAGTATGAATCATAAGAAGTATAAAATAATTTTATCAGGAGTAGAACTTAGAACATAATTAAAAAAGAACTCTATAAGTAGGGCAGAAGAAGATAAGAAGTAAGTAAAGAAGTAGTTAGCAAAAGGATGGAGAGCTGAGTTAGAGGAGATATGTCTAAGATCAAGAGTTAGCTATTAAGCTGCAAGATAACATGGAGAGAGAGAAATAAGAGGTATCAAAAATTGTATAGGCGTAAGGATTGTTTGGTTTAAATGTGAGAAGTAGGAAGTAAAAATAGTACCAAGCAGAGAAATTAAGTGGGTAGTAAGTAATAAGAAGTGGAAGGGGTGAAAGTGAGGGGGAGTGAAAAGAGAGAGAGGGAGAACTGAAGGAAAAAAATAAGTGGTGTAGTTGCAGTTACATTTGCAGGCAGAAATTAGGTGATTTTTGAGGGCAGTATAGAAAACATGTATGGGTTGTATTTCTAAGGAACATAAGAAGCTTATTCCATGCTAGAGCTGGAATCTAGCTGTAGAGGTTTTGTCCAAGTGATTTTTTTGGGGTTTGTAGACTTGTAGGAGGCTAGGTCAGAGCTAAGGTTATAGAGAGATGATAGAGGATATGCTATAGCAGAAGGATGTTTTGTTTAGGATAGAGTGGATGATCAGTAGTTGAGTTAGTAAGAGGGGTTGGGAAATTCTAGCCAATTGAGAGTTTTAAGAGCAAGATAGTGGTGAGATTTAGGTGGCATGTTAGCTGTGAATCTAGCGACTTTATTGTATGTGGTTTCCAGTTTAGATAGCAGAGATGACTGTAGGTTAGTAAGGATTTGAGAGCAGCAGAAGAGGTTAGGTAGGAGAAAAACCTGGGAAAGTGAAATTCTGGAGTTAGGAGTAAGGAACATTTGGTGTCTATTGAGTAGGCCAAGTTTTTGGTGGGTTTTCTTTATAGAATGGTGTAGATGGAGATCAAATTTAAGTTGGTCATCAATAATTACTCCTAGCAGCTTTGTGTGGGAGTTAGGTGAAATAGTAGTGTTATTCAGGGAAGACATTGAGAATGAGGATTTGAGATGATTTAGAGATTTAGGAGAAGTTTTGTCTTTTTGGGGTTCAGTATCAGTTGGTTGCTAGAAAGCCAAGATTCGGCAAAACTGAATGAGGTTTGAGTGAGTGAGTAGAGGTCATAAGGGTTTTCAGCAATGGAGGTGATAGTTGAGTCATCAGCATACTGTATATGGGAAGAATGAGGACAGGATGTGTGCAGCTGGTTAGTAAAGATATTAAAGAGAAGAGGACTAGGAATAGACCCTTGTGGGACACCCATTTTTATGGGGAGAAAAGGTGATAGACTTTTGAGGCAGCTAACAGATTGCTGTCTGTTAGAAAGGTAGCTAGAAATCCAAGATATAGTAGAAGGGGAGAGATTAAGTTCGGCCAGTTTCGAGAGAAGGATAGGGTAGTAGACAGTGTCATAGGCTTTAAAGAGATCTAGGAATAGTCAGGACAGTAGCTTATTGTTGTCTCTGGCTATGGAGATGGAGTTAGTAAAGGTGATGAGAGCTGTTGTAGTGCTGTGATTGGGGTGGAAGCCATGCTGGGTAGGAGCAATAAGACTTTTTTGAAAGAGATAGGACATAAGTTGTTTAAGCACACAATGCTTGAGAATTTTGAAGAGGGGAGGGAGTATGGCAATGGGATGGTAGTTAGAAAGTTCAACTGAGTTACTCCCTTTGTGAATAGGTATAGTGTGAAGTTTCTTCCAAAGATTTGGAACAGTAGATTCAGGGATAGAGTGATTGATGAGGATGGAAACTGGATATGCTATGGAGCTGGCTGCAGCCTTTAGGAAGACAGAGGGAGGTTCTCAGCAGAAGAGGAACACACTTTAATTTTGAGTAGAAGCTTTTTAATACAGGAGGTGGGGCTAGGATTTAATGAGAAAGAGCAGCACTGTGGCGGGGGTATTTGGAGGAGAGTGATTTGTTGGCTTAGAGGATGGCATGAGCTTACTGATGGTGTCAATGAAGTAAGTGTTGAAAGTATTTGCAATTTTTTGAGGAGTGTTATTGGGGCAGGGGTTGAGTGTAGAAGGGTTTCCAGGGTGGAGAATATGGTTGACAGAATTCCAATACTTTTTAGGGTTTCTAGATTGTGTGGATAGAGAGTCATTGTAGAAGTTTTTCTTATCAATATGTATGTTTTTCTTGGCCATATTGCAAAATTCACTATATTTGTTATATTAGGTGAGATATTTTGTTTTTATCCAATGCTTCCAGCCAGAGTCTCTGTTGTGGATAATAACATGGCTAGACTAGATGAGCCAAGGTGAGTAACAAGATTTGACTCTAACTATTCTGGGGGTGCTAAAGAGTTTAAGATGTTAAGGAAGATAGTGTTGAATTGGAGAACGGCTTTGTCTAAGGGGAGGTGAAAGAGAAAGGACTATTTAGTGGAAGAGAGTAGATTATTAAGAGTCCATGGATTGTAGTTGGTTAGCTTGTGACATTCTTTGAATTTGTTAGGTTTGGGGAAGTGAGGGGGAAGACCTTAAGACTCATATAAGGGAGTAGTCGCTAATACAGTCTGGGAGGGATTTAGGGTGCTGATAGAGGTAAGGATGGGAGACTAGAATCCAGTCAATGATGGAGCTAGAGTTTGTAGGTTTGTGGATAAAAATAGGAGAGAAGATAAGCTGGGTGAAACCATGAAGATGAATGTTAGTGGGTGAGGAGTTTGAGGAGACAGTGAGCCAGTTAATATTAACATCTCCAAGAATGACAGTTTCATTAGGTATGTTTTTAGTCAACCAGTGAAGAATTTCTTCAAGAAGGGGGTATATTATCACCTTGGAGAATACAGATAGCAGCTATTGTTAGGGTTTTGTATTTGTTGAATTTGCAATTATTGACAAGGAGTTCAACAGGGAGAAATGGGGGAGGTAGAGTGGTGAGGGGGTTATGGTTAGGAGGTCAGAGTACATAATAGCTACACCTCCACCTTTTTTGTGTGTTCTGTCAAGGTGTAAAATTTTATAACTGGGATGGAGGAATTAATTGTCAGTGGTATGTGGTTTGAGCCATGTTTCAAAAAGTGAGATTATATCTGGGGCATAAAGTTCTATCTAGGAGTGAAATGCTGTTATCTTGTTCAGAATACTGTGGATGTTAATGAAGTAGAAGGACAGATGTTTATGTCTTGAGTTAGGTACCCATGGGAGAGTGTAAGTCGAGTAGCTGGGAGGAGTTGAGTTATTGTGGGGACCTGGGTTGGGGTAGATATCACCTGAGAGATGAAGGGTGTGACAGAGGTGAAGTAGATGAGGTATGATGTACTGACATAAGGGAAATTTAGTTTTGGGTTTATAGTAAGCAAAGAAAATAGGTTGGAGTTTTATTTTAGGTAGTGAGAATTCAGTAAAGGAGAAGAGAGAAGGTAATTTGGGAGAGACGAGATGGGTAAAGTTAAGAGTATGGTAGGGGGGAGTAGGAGAGTTTGGATGAAGGGTTAGATAAATATGATATTTAGTAAGGCATAGTAATGGAAGAAGAAGGATGTTTAAGGTTAAGTATAAGGGATGAAGGAGAAACATAGTGATGTGTAAAGAGTGTGAAGTGAAACAAAGAATATGTGAGCTAGAGAAAAGGAATTAATTGAGTTGAGTCGGGGAGAGGAAAGAGAGAGTGGAGTGTGGGTGGGAGGAGAAAGTTGGAGAGTGATTAATGAGTGGGAGGGGCTAGGATGAGGTAGGTAGGGATCTAATTGGAGGTGGAGGAGGAAGAAAGGGAGTGTCTAGGGGTGGAATAAAGGAGGGTAGGTATAAAGGAAATTGATGTGGGAACAGGTGGGAATGGGGGTAGGGTAGGGGAGTGGAGTGAGCCCGAGCATAGTGAGGGTGAATGGAGCAGGTTGAGCCACGATGAGACACACCATAAGATCACAGGAAAAAACAAGAAAAAAACTATCAGGGAAGTCCAAAAGAGTATGTACTTTTCCTGGAGACTGATTATGGTAGAGGACCCAGTAAGAGAGCTCATAGTTGAGCAGCTTAAGACAGAAAGAGAGGGGGTGAGCAGTGAGAACAGGAGTCTTGTAAGGTATCTACAGATAGAGATAAGGGTGGATTTAATAATACAATTTAAATAGCTTTTTGAGCAGAATTAAGGGTAGCTATCAAGTATGACAGTTTAGTAGTTTGAGGGCAGAGTAGGTGAGAGACCAGTAATGAGGAAACAATAAAAGAAGGAAGAGAAAAATCAGTACCAGGAACATATGGTTTATCTTGCAAACACATGAGATTAATTGAAATGAAAAATTAATATTTTGTAACATTTTAAATTACTGTTTAGAGAAATGAATAAAATGTGACAGGATTTGTTATGAAATTATTAAGTTTGTATGGAAAAAAAATGGAAATACAAAATATATAAAACATTGGTGACTGATAACATTAGGAGATGAGGATTATAACATATTTATGAGAATAATACAAAAAAGATGCAGAAGGGTTTGTATGAAGTTGTAAGAGAAAGATGTTTTGGAATCAAGGGAGAGGGTTGAAGGAAATGTTAATGATAGCAAATGAGTAAAAAAAAAACATGATTTTGAAATAGATTAGGGAAATAAGGCAACTGACATGCAATGTTTCAAAGACTTTTGAAAAGGTTAGTCATGAAGTGATGTGGAAGAGTCTAGCGACATAGGATAAAGGACAAAAATGTCTGAGTATTATAGAAATATCCAATGAGATGTCATGGGTGAACATTTTGGTAAAAGGGGGATGGGAGAAAAGATAAAAATTAGGAGATGAAATAAAAAAGGATGTCCATTAAATCCATCCCCAGGATTCAGTAAACTCCATGCAGGGTTTATGTAGATCCTACACAGAGTGTTACAATGTACAAGAAGTAGTGTCTGTGTTGGTGGCACACAATCAATATTAATGAAGCTCTGCCCTCTTAAACAAGGTTTCATGGCATGCACCAGTGCATCTGGCCGCGTAACCTCTCTGTGAATGCAGATAGCACTTCTGCATACATTTCAACTGTACAGACTTTCCCACAATGTCCAGATCTCCACCTCATATTTCTTGCCTGCTACTCTTAAAATTGTGGTTTACTAGCAAATCACTGTCAAATCTTTGAGGACTGTATCAGAAAATGACACACTTGAGATTCAGACTTCATACACTAAGAAAAATGCATGCTAATGCAAAACCTATTAGTCTATCAACTTTCTAAGTTTGTAAGTGCAATATGTCAAAATTGTCTCTATTTTTGGGCCTTTGTCCCCCATTGTGTATGGCTTTGTGTAATTGTTTAATCTTCTCTCTATTTTTTTATTTAGTATTTTTTTTTTTTACTTTTCTTCTGAGGTTTGTGCAATGCACCTCTGGCAGCAAATGGCTTTGGCTATGCTTACCTCATTTGCGCAGCTGGACCACCCATGTATCAGACATGACCAAGATATTCAAAAATAGGAACTAGATGCATTCAGTTAATACTGCTGGACCTTGTGTAAACATAGTAGGCGAGGCTGTGCTGTGCTAATACTGTGACGTTAACAATGAATACTAATATAGGATATCTCATTTAACTAACTCTGTGGTGACAGGTGCTAAGTCCAGAACTGGAGTGGAGATGGTCCTGAGCTGAAGTACAGTGTCTGCAAACTTTTCTTATACTATTGTGACATTGCAGATTGTACAAATAAAATGCTACATAGACATGTCTTGTCTCAACCTTCCTGTGGCAAAAAACTGTGAGTTTAGAACTACTGTACACATGGTCCTGGGTTTGAGTACTGTGTATTCCATCCACATTTTACTTTAATTACTTTCTTTTCCACATAAAATTATATTTACTCTCCCAGTTAAATAACAGAATTGCACAAGGGGCTATATATGAAATAACCCTGAGACTGCACACTGTCTAGTTTTTGATACATTTGAAAAAGATGCTCTTCACTTACCATCATGCAAACACATGCACTTGGCTTACAGTGTTTGTGTGATGGTAAGCAGAGTGCAGCTTCTTCAAATGTATCAAAATGCAGGCAATACACAATATCACTAAGTGCAATATATGCAATTGGTGGTAAAACATGATATTTAAGGTGGAATTGGCAGGAAATGCACATTAGACATTGAGCTTGATCTTTAGTAGGCATGGCTGGTGTCATTGGAGAGGGTGTGCACTTCCTAGGCATGGCTGGTATCATTGGAGAGGGTGTGCACTTCCTAGTGCAGAGCTGGGGATTTCAGGAGTCCAAGTTCTTTGTTGGGCTCCTGGTTAAGGAGAATGGCCCTTGCCTCTTGCAAGGTAACTATAAAGGCTCTCTGAGGCCTGGAATAGTGTGGCTAGGGCTTTTTCCAGTGTGACAGGTATTCCATGCCCTGGCGAACAATGCCGTCATCACTATACAATCTCTGAAGGAGGAATTGAGATACTCTTGATCACTGGATCAGGGAAATGTCAGGTGGGGAACATCCCAGAGATGTGTATGCATAAATTGCATTGATTCATTGTAAATATTAAAGCTGAATATAGTCAAGACTGGTATTCATGATCACATTCTTTTTCTTTTTTCCTTTTTCTTTTTCCACAGCTGCAGAAGAGAGGACCTCGAATGTGAGGTCCCAGACATTGTGACTGACAAGGATGAGAGAAGCATGTGGTATGTAAGCATAATTATATATAGTATTGTTACTGTAGCCTTAACAGTTAAAAACAGATTAGTTGTTATATCATACACTTGTATAAGATTGAGTATGCATATCTCAACTGTAAAAGCAAGTATGCACACAGTAGTCCGTAGCATAGCTCTCAACTGCCCAAAGTTACACTGACTATCCAGAATTTTGACTCACTATTTTGGTCTGTCCATCATAAAATTTATGGTTTTCTGGCAAATAACTGAGACTGATGTCAGTAAATAATGAGTGTCAAAATGTATGTTAACACAGATCCTATGCAACTTTCAATGTTTGTAAAGCAATATTTAAAGCATGTCCCTATTTTTGGGTCATTGTACCCCCATTATTTTATGATCTGTCCAGATATCTTGCTCTAAGATGTTGACAGGTGTGGTATGTATCACAAAGCAACAGTTGTACATGCTTAGATAACAGTAAGCATGAATCTATAAAGGATAAATGGAAAGTATGCATGCATTATTCTGTAGTCCAAAAGAAAAGTACAATATTACGGTATTCACTGGTTGTGAGTTCAAATACCACACTTCCCAAATATAAAACTTACTTGTTTACAATATTGTTTTAGGTTTTCATCATTAAATATGCAATGCTGTCACATTTTCATGATTATAGCATTTGAAGTTCAGCCCTATATACCTGTGGTTTGAATGGCCTGCTGTCAAGTGTAATCAGTGTACATGGACTGTGCATATGTGGAATATATGCACCAATGAATGATTGCTGGATGCAATCTGATCTGTACTGTAGTGTGTATGTGTTAGGAACAGGTTAGTATTCAAAGTAATAAAGACATTTCTTAGCAGTTAGTAGTGTTAAAAGTAAAATGTAACAGAATAGAGAGAAAATTAATTGTATACAGCTTTGTATATTAACTGTGCATTTACTAATATTCTCCTTTTTTTCTCTCTCCCCACCCCTTCTCTTTGTTTGTTGTTTGTTTTTATGGTTAATTTTCTTATTTGTTATTATGTATAATTTTGTATTTCTTTGTTGTTACACATTTTTTAATTTATCATTGCGCTTGTAGTTATTTTATTTATTTTTATAATAATTTATAATTTTTTTTAATTTTATTTCCATTTGTTTTGGTTTATTTTTTACATTATTGTATTTTAATTTTTTTATGTTACTAATACAGCACAGGAGGGTACGCAAATTCCACGTGATCCGCTTACACTCAATCCACCAGGTACAGCACCGAGGGCCAGCACTTCCAGGCTGTAGCCTATTGGCACCCCCCCTGCTGACCCTGCTCTACGTGGACCCTCAGGTAGTACTGCACCAGTGGCTAGACCTGTGGTTCCCCTCTGGAAGCAGAGGTAAAGGGGGTGCATACATCAATCAAGCTGAGGTGCCAGGTATGGTGCATAGGCTTGTGCATTAGATGGTGGGCACATCTCTATGCTGGATAGACAGCCTACTTTGCATCCTTGTACAGAATACCCACAATAGGCAAAGACATCAGCTGCTGCAGCCAGAGGTGCAGTGATGGAACAGTGATGACAGTTCACTGGGTGAGGACTGGAGTCACACTGTTACTATACCTGATATACGTGGGTCTCCCCACCCCACCCCAACCCCAATCAAGGTGTTCACCCCTCTTGTGTCCTTCACCAGCCATTTCTCTTGTCTCCTATATTTTCTCTGTCAACAAATGCTTCCTCACCTTCACAACTTGCCTGCCCAAGACATTTCTATCTCCTTCCCCAATATTCCTCTCTCCTAAAAAAAGGGCACCTGTCCCAAAAAAAAAAAAAAAAAAAAAATATATATATATATATATATATATATACTTATTTATTGTCCCATACATAGCTCTACATTTTACATATGTCTACTTCACACAGTTAATTTGGTCCAACTGGATTCACAACACAATTATGTTGTTGTTACCACTCTCTCTGGAGGTGACAGTCCAAATTCAGCTAAGATTCTGTACATGTGATCAGTTGTTACTGTTGAAGAAATGGATAGCTACAGCCTTCCTGCACATCCCTACCTTCCTTTCAATTTGTCTTCCCCCTTGCTTGCTTCCCATTTCACCACTTTCCTGTCTCCCCCATTTCTTTTCATTAAAGAATCTGCGTGCAATTCTGCATGATGTGCAGCATTGCTAAGCAATGGTAAACTGCAGTAGTATCTTATGAGAAAGTATCATACACACTTGTAAAAATTATACCTACACTCCATTTTGAGTCCATTAACATCTGCCTTCATCAACAATGCATTAACCCATCCAGCCACACAGTTAGCTAATTAGCTGACATATTTTATACAATCAATAGTAAGTGTCACATTTTTTCTATAAAGCGTGTTTGCTCAGCCTAATAAAAGATTAATTAAATATCAGGAATGAGAATATTACTGGTATGCATTACCTACAACTGCATTCCAAACCAGTTGTATGTGTTCCAAAAAAGGTACGTATCAGTACTTGAAATCAGTTACTACCTGCAGCCAAGGATTTACTTAAGTAGCAGGTGTATGCAACAGCAGTTTAGTGTGCAATTATCTATTTGATATGTAAAATACACCTTTCACTCAACTGACCCTAGAGCACCATCTGTTAAATGAATTGATGGTATCTTATTTTGGCTCAGATGGTACTGGGTTCAAATACAGGTGTATCTATCATTTTCAAATACTTGTATGTGTAAATAAAGATTATAAATTGTGATACTTATGAATCTGTGTCATCAGCTGTTCATGCAGTCAATGGAGTAATAATGAAATGTTTGGTGGAAGTGGATTCAGATAAAAGTTTCTATAACAGTTTTACCATTTCCACAAGAAGAACGACTATGTTTAATTTCATTGCTATCTAATGTAAGGTCACAACCATAAAATAAAGACTGCAATCATCATAGTCAAACCCAGGGCCATGGGGACTTTAGACTGACACTTAACATCTGCAGCCACAGGAGAAGTTACATGACCATCTCCTAGATTATTATTGATTTTGAGGTTCACCCTGTTAAACACAGTGGAACAGCACTTAGTGGATTTGTGCCAGGCACAATTACATTAATGGAATACATCCAATGTCTATTTTTAGACGTCTTCATCCAGTCTGCTACCTGGGTGGTCCAATCATCCAGTTTGTGCACTATGCGTGAAAACCAGCTGAGAAGAGCCAAAGCCGTTTGTGCTAAGCACAGTACCTTGCAAACAGTGGTTCAAAAATTAAGAGAAATAAACAAGTAATAATAGGCAGAAACAGAAATCAGTTTATGATAAACACAGTATAATATGTTCATACATATGAACTATGCCTGCATAGGTCTGGAATCCAAATCATCATCCAATGCACATTCAGAAGACAGCATGGGTGCCTTAACCCTGTTTTTCACACAAACACCTTTGTACCAAGCAATAGCACTTATTTAGCATACAAACAAATTATACAGAATGTACATTTATATTAAAACATTATATGTTAGTTACACATTTACTGAAATGTTTATCTTTGAAAATTATGCACCTAGTGATTACACAGCCTGTTATAATACTTACTTGCAAATATACAGCACTGTCTTACTTTTCTGTGTTCCTGCCTTCTGACCAGTACTTTGAGACATACAGTGTGTAAACCATTCTGTATCATTGCACTTACAATGTAAAAGGAAATTAACTGGCAATAATATTATATGCAGTTGTCAACTAAAGAAAGTCAAGTTGGATATCACAAACACGCACTGCTTGTCCTTTTGTGGGTGGGGGAGGAAAGGTGTGCTCCTGCTATGGCACTAACAAGACTGTATTGGCTTGGTTACTCTGCTTTTTTGGCATCCTGCCTGTTGTCTGATTAAGGGAGGGTTGAGAAGTCAGAAACTGCAATGTGTATTCCTACTGCTGATTTTTTTCTCTGTAAATGCTTTCCCAGTACAAAAGTATGGTGAAGTAGGAGGATGATTGTAGGTTCCAAGGTAGTGAGTCAGTGTGATATGGCTTGTCTCCTAGCCAATGTAAGGAAATAATGAGCACACATTTGTCTGCCTACAACCACACCAGCTGCTGTTTCCTCCTCTGACTCATCATCAGCCTGTGGCAGTGGTGACCTTGGCATTGTCGGGAGGATGTGATCCCCTTCCCTTGATGATCCTGCTGTATCTGTTTTCACAGGATTAACATGGGTAGCATAGCATATACTATGAGCACTGTGTGACATGTCAGTGGATTGTAATGGAGGCCTTGACGAGATCTTTGTAGGCACTGGCACTGTGACTGCAGTATCTCAAAAACATGCTCTATGACATTACAGGTTGGACCGTGTGTCTCATTAAAGTGTTCTTCTGTGTGTGTGTGTGTGTGTGTGTGTGTGTGTGTGTGTGTGTGTGTGTGTGTGTGTGTGTGTGTGTGTGTGTGTGTGTGTGTGCGTGTGTGTGCGTGTGTGTGCGTGTGTGTGTGTGTGTGCACGCATTTCTGATAGGTTTCATCAGCCATGGCTCCAGTGCATATCATGCATCCACCTGGAAATGAGCCTGTGAGATATCCCCCATAGCACATATGTGGTGCAGTTGGGAGATATGGCACATATGGGAGTCACGTTAACTGCCAGGTTTGCCAGCACACATGTTCCAGATGATTCCAATGCCATTACACATGACTTGGCAGTTGTTTGTGTGGTAGACCTTACAGTTAATGTAGAGCGTATACTGTTCACCAGGTGTTGTTCTCATGTGTACATGACTGCGATGTATGGCACACATTACTTCAGGGTAGTGCGATACATGTTACAATTGCAGTATTCTTGTGACCCTCTCCACAGAACTAGTGGTAAAATATATGTGCTGTCTGCCATGTTTTAGCATAACATGCAGGAATATTTTGGAGATCCTGGATGCTGATGCCTATTACACACCAAGCATTCCCCTGGTAGTCTGTGAAAGGTACCTGTGGCTAAGATTCTAAATTCAACACATACCTTATTTTCCACTGTGATGGGTTCTCTCTCTTTGACTATGGCTGTGAATCAAGGCTGCCAGAGGTTCCACAGTTCCTGTACTGTGTCCGTGGCCTGCAAAGTCTTCACCTTCTCTATCTATGGCTATTGACAGCAGCAGCAGAATTGGCTTCAGCCTGAAGCACAGACAAATGTATTGAAAAAGCAGCAGCTACTAACGATCTGTCTTTGATTACTTTGTGTGTGTACTCCACTATTTTCCCAATTCACATAAAACAACAGCATGGAGTCCACATGGATGCTTTATATCTTGTTGACTAGCTCTGCAAGATTGGTTGAGTAGCATGCAATTCAGCTGCTTATGCTGTAATTAACATCTCTGAAGCCCACACTAAGACAGATACAATCTATTACTAAAGTACTTCATTATAAGAAGGCAAATGTGTAGCTAGGCAAACTGATGTGGATGAAAGTTATTGCATTGTTTAATTCAGTGACACATGTATTTGATCAGTATATCTCTATAGTAGGGTATTGTACTCCAACAGGTATGTATCCATTTTGTTACCTACATAGTGCATATGGTGGAATGTAGTTAAGAATAATGTAAAGTAAATCCGTATGCATTCTTAGAACCATAATCATGGTATAGCCTTATTTTTCAAGCCATTTCAGAGGTACAGAGGATGTAGAGTAGGCCTAAATTATAATGCTGTGTGATTACTATGTACATGTTTCATGGAAAAGTCCTTTGATGGCATGTTTAGCATTTCACAATTGTTTCATTAGCACAATTGGTTCTTAGCCTGTTATTTTCTTGGGAGATGAACAAATATGAGTTCCTGCTATGTCACAAATTAGAATGGACTGTTATTTTGGGTGAGTGAGCATAGCTGATTATTTGTTTTGACCCAAACAAGGATATATTTTTCTTGTAACTCTCCTTGTTTTTTATCCTTCCCCATTAGTTTCTGACCCCTGTTGAATCTTTAAAGTCTATTAAGTGGGGAATACTGGCAGCCTTCCTTTACTGCTTTATCTGTAAACAGTTTATTTGCATTTACGTGATCCTTATATGTGTTATCATTTTTTTGTTTTTCAGGACACAAAATGTCTGTTCAATGTAGGCTCTCATTTACTGAGGTGGAGAATGACCTCATCAGAGATGCCTTACTTCAACATCCTTCAGTACTGCTTTCCATAGGGTGGGCCAATATGGCTCAGTGAACAGCCCTGTGGGACAAATTAGTTCACAACATAAATGATATTGGGTGGCGCAGTCGCACTTATGAGCAGATGCATCACAGAGCCACTGATATGATAACAGGTGCAAGCAGGCATTCAGCTGGAGTGGCACGTGGTGGGCCTGCTGCAGAGCCCCTTCTCATTGCCACAGAGGAATTCCTGTAAAACATTGCCACACAGGACAGCTCCCAGCAATCAATGACCCAGTAGGTTCTGGATGTGGGCAACACTCCTGCATCTCAAGAGGAGCTTCTAGGTATGCTTTGTTAGATCATCATTAAAATATTGTGGCATTCTGAAATAGTGTCAATAGTTTATATGTGTGTGTCAAGTTCTTTTTTGGGTGGGAAATTTTAGATAGTTGCAGTTTTAAGCTTAATTTTGAGGTTGTTAAACACATTCTTGTTAACATTTGAGTCACTGCAGATATAGACGAGTACAGGTATTACTCCTGTTATACTATTAAATGTGGTGTTGTTGCCATTGCCTTTTCCTTTACTCATTTTATAACCATTAGGAATTCAGACATAGGACTCTTGCAGTTAGTAAGCAGTATACACTTATGTCAGTACTGTAGATAAATTCCAAGATATCTGATAATGTGTCCTCTGAGGCCTGCTGTATGTATTGCAGTACTGCCTACATACCTGTCAACTGTACAGAATTTTGCTGAATGTCCAGATATTTGACATATATTTCTGGCCCATAGTTCATGTAATAGAGATTTTCTGGCAAATTACTGACAAGTTGTTAAAGACTGAAGACATGAAATAATGATAGATATTTGAGTTTCAGACTTCATGTTCTTCAGAACTGTAAGGCTAAAGCAAAACCTGTTAATTTATCAATTTTCTGAGTTTGTAAGAGCAGTATTTCAAAATTTTCCCTATTCTTGGGCCTTTGTCCACCCATTGTTCATGGCTTTGTCCAGATTCCTTGATCTAAGAGTCTGAGATGTATGACTGTCTATAATAGTGACAGCAGTGTAAATTGTTTAGCATATATTGCAGCATAGTAGTGCAGGTATTAATGCATACCTGTGTTTCTTCATTTTATCACAGGTGATCATGAAAGTGGTTCTGTGTCCCCTGCACCACCTGATGTCAGTGTCTCATCAGATTCTAAGGATGATGGTGGCCAAAGTGAGGCACAGCCAGGGTTTCCAGAGGCTGAATCTGACACTGAGGTTGACAATCAGTGACCCCTTTCATATTCCCTGTACACATTCAGTACGACTATGCATCCCCAGTCCACTGAGGCCACAGATACTGGACAGGTGGAGGGCAAGGACATTGAGCAGGGAAGTGTAGCTACTGCTGCTTTGCGACTCTGGCTGTATCCAAACTGTTGGCAAGGTGCTACGCAGGAGGCTCAGCAGGGCTGCCCGGAGTAGGCCTGCTGTCCCTCCTCCACCTGATGCAGGTGTCTCATCACGTGAAATGCAACATATGTTTAGGGCCATAATGGAGGCACAGGCACATTCAGAAAGGCACTCAAGACAAATGCTCAGGGTTGTAGATGTAGCACAGTCTGACATCCATGACTGTTTCCACTGTGGTGTTGATTCCATGGATCATATGAATAACAAATTGGAGTGAGGTGTGTCAGTGATGGAACACAGAGTATCTCTCATGGAATGCATATTGTCTGTGATGGAATGTCTACTGGGAGGGGAATGTCAGCCCTATGGGGGTAGGTCAGCAACTACATCTGCTGTGACCTAAGGTGGCCATGCCCAATCACACTCCCATAGCGGTAGTACCTCCACTATTCCATCAGGGAGTATGCTGTCCACACCCAGACTTGACAGGACATGGGGTCATGGTCCTGGGCATTCCCATGAAGGAAACACATCCAGCAGACATCACTCACCTGCAGGTAGTAGACCTGCATCTGACCTTGGGCATGGAGGTGCCAGTTCAATTCCTGGTAGAGCCAGTTTTCAGAGTTGGGGGGGAGACAACAACAAACTGTCAACTGTACCATTCATGGCTCACATCTGTCTGACATACAGACATGTAGAGCTAGCACTGAGCTTGGTTGTGTGCATCCAGACACTCACACACCAATGTTACATTGAGAGGACATAAAGAGACACACACAACATTTTCATGGTCCATCTTGCCTGCTTCACTTCCTTACTCACACACACACTCACACATCTTTTATGTCAGCCTAGGCATCTTGCACTCCCATACAACAGCTTGTACAAATGATGATAACTGTGCCATATTTTTGTTTTGTATTTTTTGGATGCAGGGATAGCAAAGTTATGTGTCTGTTCATGTATGGGCAATATTTGTCTAGCAAGGACTACCCATGTCCAGGTGAGAATCAGGGGCAATGCAGGGCAGAGATCAACAGTTTCACATCATGTCATGCAGGATTTGATGAAACAGTGTCATGGAGGTGCTCGGCTTGACATGGCTTTGTAGCCTAGTCTAGAGATGTGGCAACCTACTGGAGATGTATCTGTCTCTCCAGCATGTCTTATATATGTCAGTCTAGATTGATGGCCCTTGAACAGCTCACCATGATCCCAAATGACATATGTAGGGCCAGCATTTCCATCACAATTGGGTCAGAGATTGCAATTTAAGGGATACATAAGTAACCTTGAAGCCGCCTATATCATACTGAGAACAGTGACAGCTACTTCAGTCTATCCTTATTAGACACATGCTTGACATTCTGATTTGTATTGCTTGCAAATCTGTGAGGTCTGTCAAGTTTCTGCAGGTGTCTGTTACACTATATAGCAAAGGGATTATATTCAGGAGTAGGCCTGAGGAGGGATGACTATAGGGTATGTAGAACTGAATTAGATACTGCTGCAACAGCTTTGCTAATCTGATGAAATATGTAGAAAACATTTTGCACCAGAGTAGACACCTGTTGCAATCTACTTGTGTTCCTAGATTTAACAATATGGAATTGGTGATTAGGGTATGCAGGGTATGTCATAATAAGCTGGAACATTGTTAATACCAAATGAAATGATGATGCATTTTTATGAAGGTTGTTTAACAGCACAGAACTGTAATCAGTCATTAGTCTGTGTAAACCCCTTTTGAACAGCACTCACATTGTTAGGGGATACAATGATAGCACCTAAGTGTCCTTCAACCACAGACATGCCTAGACACAGACACCCAGTTTTGATCTTGACATTTGAGAAGTACAGTACAAGGCAAACATGAATGAACACAGCAGTGACAGTTGTGGTAACCCATGAGTAACAGTTCTGCTGCTAGATGTGAATTCTCCCACTTTGAATGAGTGTGGCTGTGAGCCAGTTTGCAACCCACCAGACAACATATCAGTTGAAATTCACCTGGCTTCACTTCTCACTGATGCACAACTGTGGGATTGTGTGGAAGGCTTTGGCCAAGTCAAGATAGACAAGGTCAGTGCTGTGCACACATGCTATATCTCCGGTCACATTATTGAATACCAACAATTTTAGCATGCACAACCTTCCCTTGAGAAAACCATGCTGAGACAGATGTAGTGTTTGGCTGACAACTCTGTTCTTATATCTGGATTCCATGAAAATCCATTCCATTGTCTTACAGTTGAGGCTTGTGAAACTTAAGGGCTTACAAGTACATGAGAATGTTGTTGATCTACCCTTGTGTAGATGGAAATAGGTTGCTGATTTCAAATTTGTGTGGAGTACTCAAACTGTGATTTTATATGGTGCCTAGTGCAGTAGTTCATTGGTTAATAACATTACGAATGCATGCCAGAATGCCATCTGGTCTTATGGAGGCTGTGTTCCTAGTCTTGGAGAAAGCAGTGATTGCTTGCTTGTTGTAGAATGAGGTTGGAGGTGATGTTGAAGATGTTTTGTGCCAAGCTTGGGGGTGGGTTGGGGGATAATTTTTATCCAAGCATGTCTGCTAGCAGGTTTTCAATTTACACTGGGTTAGTGTGTGAAATTCCATCCACAACTGATTCAGCACACATCTGAGTTATACCTTTGATGTTGCAGATGTAGCAGAGGAAAGCCTTATGGTTATCCTTGGCTATGATATTGACATATTTCCCATAGCTGCTCTGTGAGGACTTTATAAGGTATCTTATCATCTTGTTTAGGCTGGGGATATTCCTCCGCCAGGTTGGGATTTACACGTTTGTATTTGTAGACATCAGCTTTGTTCACTTACTGTATAATCAATCAATGTCAGACATCCATCAGCATAGTTATTATTTTCGTAAGGATCTTTCTTTGACACTATCAGGTACATCTGTGTCTATACATTTGTGTAGATGTTTATACAGGACATCAGGGTATACTTTACTATAGTTGTCAATATCCTCTGTGGAAACTTTAGTTTGGAAGAAGATTATACCATCCCTTAGGATGGTGTAGTTACCTTGGAAGATGTATTTTCAGCTGAACTCTCATTTTGTAATCCTATTACCTATTGCAAATTATAAGAAAACTACTTTATGGTTGGATTGAAAGAGTGCAGGGGTTGCAGTGGTCAATGCTATTTAAGATGACCATATCTAGAACATAACAGACACTTGTGGGGTGATGCAATCTTATTTCCATGGCATATGAGTTATCAAAGTCCAGAAATTACTGTGCAAGTGAGTGTGGCTTCATATAAGTTTCATAATCAATGTAGTTATAGTTGAAATCATACCTGAGTAGGTTGTTTTGCTTAACCTTAACTGTTACAAGTACTTATAAATAGGCTGTGTAGCCTTTCTTATTCATGGAAGGAGATATATAACTGACAATAACTTTAAGGGGTTTCTTAGTCACAGTAAACTTGAGTTATACTAACTCCATAGATTTATGTTGTCTAACCCCTGTAGAGGAGGAATTATCTTCAGTGAAGAAAGATAATCTACCTCCTGTGATTCACACAACTTCAAATTGCAGTCTGAATGTGTGGAAGGCATTGTAGCTTTGCAAAGTCAGGTTACTTACTGTGGCCTTGAATCAGGCTTCTGTGACTGCATAGATATCCACTACTTCCATTGGGAAAATGTTTGACCGAGTTTAGGTTAGACCCTTACTTTGTTGGAGATATATATTTTCACATAGTAACTTCTGTTTTTGTGACTTTGTTTAATAAAGGCATTATGGTGGAAGCAAGTGCTTTAGCCAGCAAATAAAGCCTAGAAGTGTCACGTGAAGTCCATGACTTCCCAAGCAGCATGGTCTATCCATAATGTCATCCCACACTGACAGGAACTGGAGCCCCTTAGAATTACATCAGACACATAACCCGTTTCAGAACATCATTTGTTCTTTATATTGTTATCTCATCCTAGGTGAGCCAGTAATGCTGATCAAACATAGGGACATACATGTCTGGGACATATTTGCTGAGCTCATTCATGTCTGTCTCCATATATTCCCAAGAGATACATCTCAAGTTGCACATACCAACACCAACTAGGATGAATTAATAGTGAGACTTATTGTGGTAGACTTGATTGCATGTGTGATGTGACAACTATATGTCACACAGCTGACCCTAAATTTCACCTTGTTTAAGCTGGAGAGTAGGGCAAGTGTATGTCTCACTGTACAATCAACTATAAGGACAACATTTGCAATAGAAAACTATTGCCTTAGGCACTTCCTGGGTGAGACACTGTTGCTCCTTTTTTATGTGCATTATGTGCTTTGGGTTTAGTGTTAGGGTTACCATACATCTGTTTTGGATGTCTCTGCTGGTTATGTAGGTAGCTGGGCAGTACCTCTGCCATGAGGGTACTTAATTAATGTCATACTACAGGCCTGAGGCATTATCTTCACTGAATCAATAAAAACATATCAACTAAGCTAGCAGAAGAAAAAGAGGGGAACTTACAGCTTATAATGTGAGATTTCATCCTGGTATTTGCAGAGAGAATGAGAAATGTGTGGGAGTATGTGATATTGTGCTATTTTAGAGGAACTAACATATGGTGTGTACAGTAGAAGGTGTATTCAAAGTGGGATATATAGTTCTGCTGTGCAAATATGAGATGTGACATTACTGCTTATTTAATTGAAATTTGACCAGCAATGTTGAGCTGTTGAAGATCTGCTCTGCTAGATAGCATTGCCTGATTGCAGTGGAAAATAATTGTATTGTTTTTTTCCGCATCTACAACTGCAAAAAGTTAAGCTGTCTTCACACAAACAAGAGCAGAGCAGCTAAGACAATGAAACACTGTTAAAGCTCAAAATGACACCAGAAAAGGTTACCTTCAAATACAGCGTCCTGGTGTACACTCCAGGCACAAGAGTACAGTGGTGTTTTCTCAGAAATCATGTGTCTTGATGTTTACTTATCAATAGTTGAACTGAACTGAATTCATTCAGTATGAATCCAATGTATAGTGCGGGCAACACACCTGCAACAAAATAAAAGTAGTACTTGACAATTTGTTTGTTCATAACAATACATACACAACAGAGTCAAAAGCAGCACAATATTTTCCACAATTAATCATAGCAACACATAAAAAATGAACTATACTTTTTTCTTATATACGTAAAGGCAGACTGCATGGCCTTCACTCTTTTGTATGGATGCATACACTTGACTTCAGTGAGAACAGAACCTCTATATAGCTAAATACATAGACTACAAAACACAGTATTTAACATGCAAGTCACAACACAAGTCTGATTTACATAAGACTGCAGGTGAACAGAAGTTGGAGCCCTGCTTGAAATGGATAATTGTGCAAGCAGCAAAGCACTGCAAACACATGCCATTGGAGAAGTCAGTTAGGGATATACACTTCCACTCTTTTTTATGGACAAACACACACACACACACACACACACACACACACACACACACACACACACACACACACACACACACACACACACACACACACACACACACACACACACACACACACACACACACACACACACACACACACACACACACACACACACACACACACACACACACACACACAGTCAACTGCAGTGAGACTAAATCCCCTACTTATCTATGTGCAAAGATTACAGAACACAGTACTTGATGCATGCACAACAGCACAAGTCTGATTTATATAAGACTGCAGGTGAACTTATAGTAGATGACATCAGCAAGCTATGTGGGGGACAAGAAGTTGGATACCTGATTTAAATGGATGTTTGTGCAGGCACCAAAACACTGTAAAACCATGCCATTGGAGAAGTCAGTTTGGGTACACACCTCCACTCTTCTTTATGGACACACAGACCCAGTTTACTGCAGTGAGAATAGAGACACTACCTATCTAAGTGTACAGACTGCAGAACACAGTACTTAATGTAAGTACCACAGCACAAGTCTGACCTAAGACTGCAGGTGAACTTATAGTAGATAACATCAGTGAGCCATGTGGTAACAACAGCTTGGGAGGCCTGCATAGGCACATTAATTCTTAGTGTCATCTGAGGCTAGTAGCCTAACAGAAGCATACTCTTTAGAAGCATAGCTGTGTAAAAACACCAGTACCCTTATTGAACATATTTGGCTGATTGAGTTTGTCAGAGAAAGACTGTGAGCACCACCAAATGGCCCTATCAGTGAGGGAGCACACCACATTATATATTACACTTTGTATTGTGGTTGATATATATGTTTAAAAATTAAGGAGAGCCAAAGTTTCTACTGATTGTTGGTGTGGTTGGTGGTGGGAAAACTAATGTGTGGATTGTAAATATATATCTATATATATCTATCTATATATATATATATATATATATATATATATATATATATATATAAAATGTAATAGCATGAGAAGCATCGGATGTGGTTTATGGTTAACTAAGTGTATACACATGCGCATTTGCCTCTTTCCCGGTTTGTGCACAAGTAAATAGTGCACAAATACACACCACATTGCTAACATCTGAAACTAACTGTTATGTAATATATACCTGCTACTACATCCCACTCTTATCTCCACTCCAGACCAGATTTCCCAATAACTAGAAGCAATAATTGAATGTATGCACTTTCTGTTGTTGGCCGTCTGATATAAATCTTATCTGTTTTTTCCCCGTTTCTGCAATGCTGCACTTCGTGCAAACTAGATAAGCCTTCTTAAAGTGTTCCTAGACATGGTGCATCATGCAAATGTGGAATTAAAACAAGACAAAAAGGATAAATTTTAAAAGTATGGGACACATAAGCAAAGTCTTTAAAAGCACACTACCGATTGATAGTGCATATCCAAAATTTTACCTTATGTCAGGATTAGAACCCTCACACCAATACAACTTCAGTAAACAGGATGGGTGCCTTAATCCTCTTTGCCACAGAATCAGCTTGCCAGCACATAACTGGGATCATTCATCACACAACCAACTGCATAAGAATGTACACTGCTATCAGACCATGGACTATATATTGTACAGTTAATTCTCTGAATTGTATTTGGACATATAACTTTTAGCAGTCACACAACCTGTCATAATTATGGTTACAAATATACATTTCTCTGTCTTACATGTGTATGTTTGTTGGTGATCATCAGTTATGTAACACATGCAATGTGTAAGTAATTCTACATAACTATCCTTAAAATGTGAGATGATATTAACTGTGGCATAAACATGCATAGACTGTGGGTTTGGGGGTAGCATAGCTGAGTTACTGTTATGTCAGGTACAAAGGTACACTCCTCTTTTGGGGTGTGGGGGAACAAAGCTCACTTAATTTTATGACACAAACAAGTCTGAATTCAGAAACTGCAATGTGTAGCCTCACTTTTTAATTTCTCTCTTGAATGATTTACCAGTATTTGGCAGAGGTATGACTGTTTGAATGTTTCATGTCTGAGGCCTACTAGTTATAAATGGACACATATTAGTAAAATTACTGTCTGTAATCCCATGTTAATGTAAATTATGTACAAATCCACTACTATTTACTTGCTTACTGTACCAAGTTAAGAGATACAAGGATATGTCATAATAATCTTCAAGAATACAGTCTAGGTTCAGGCCTTACCTTGCAAATGCAGCCATTGACACACCTTTAGTTCAGGACTGACTCTATCTGATGCAAGCAGTACACAGCCAATACATGGATAAGTTTAGGTTGTGTGAGTTGTCTTGCATCAATTTTAATATATGTATGTGAGTAGGAGAAAGGTATTAGGTCCCTAGGTGGCCAGTGAATGTGCTATGCATTGTCTCTTAACCAAAGCAAGGGCAAACTGAGCATGGCTATGTCTTCCTACAAGGACAGCAGCAGGTGGTTCCTCCTCAGAGTCCTCCTCTGACTGTTGCTGTAGTGACATAGGCATTGGTGGGGAATACATGGCCCTTCCCCTTGCTGACCCTGCTGCAGCTGTTTCTACAGGATCAGATTTTGGAGCATAGCACATACTGTGAATATCTGTGTACATGTGCATGGATTATACTGCAGGGCTCCAACAGATATATCTAGGGCACCGGAACCTTGACTTCAGTAGCCTGAACACATGCTCTGTTATGTTTCTAGTTTGTGCTTGTGCCTCATTATGGCATTCTTCCATGGGTGTGTGTACACTTCTGATGACTGTTATTATCTACAGTTCCAGGGTGTAGCCAGCATCCCCCAGTAAATGGCCATGTGGAATGTCCATCCTTCCAAAAATCTGGTGCATTTGTGTTATGTGCCAGATATGAGTCATGATAACTACAAGGTTTGTGAGCATGCACATTCAGGATAATCCCCTGGGCACTGCACATGACTTGGCAGTTGATGGAATGGTATCCCTTGCAGTTAATGTAGATTCTACCTTGCTCACCAGGTGGTGCCTTGATATGTACATGAGTGCAATCTATGGCACCTAGTACTTCAGGGTAGTTAGCTATGTGGTAGAACTGTTGCATATTGTTGGCCCTGTCCTCAGCAGAAGAGGGAATATATATATATATATATATATATATATATATATATATATATATATATATATATATATATATGCTCACTGGCATGCATGAGCATAGCAACCAGGAACTGGTGGAGAATCCTGGATGCTGATGATTTCAACACACCCATCATGTCCCAAGTCGGTCTTTGAAAAGTACCTGTAACTAATTTTCTAAGGGCTACACATACCTTAGTTTGCAATGGGATGGGTTCCCCTTGGATGCTTCTGCCTCTGAGTTGAGGGAGGCAGAACTCACAGAGTTCTTGTAATGTGTCCCTGTCCTCCCTGTAGTGCTCTTCAATCTCCAGCTCATGTATCACCTGTAAAAATTCCTTGGACCTGAACACTCTTCTCCTTCTCAGCCTAGGCCTAATGTCAGCAGCACCAGCAGCACTGGCTTCAGCCACTAGCACATACAGATGTAGAATAGCTACAGCAGCCTCTAGCATTATCTCAGTTAAAATTTCCAAGTCTCCACTCCAATGGTATTGAAGTATTCAAGGAAAATAAGACTGTAGGCTACATGGATACTTTATACATGTGTTGAATAGGTCCACTGTGTGGGATTGGCTAATTAAGATGCAATTCACCTGTATAGCTATAATTAGCATGAACGTAACACATCTGCTGAGTGTTGAGTAGTGAGCTATGAGCACCTTCGTGCAGCTCCATGCACCATCGCATAAATCAGGTAAGCATAAGCAAAATTCCTATTTTTATTTCTATTTTCCTGATATCACGCAAACATGGGGCATAAAGTGTGAGGTAAAACTTGTACATCCTATACTCAAACCACAGACCATCAAGACTACAGCCCTAAACATATAAATGCTTCCATAGAAATGGTCACATAAGCACACTAAACCTTGCCTTTTTTTGTTTTTTCTCTTGTGGGTGCACTGTGCACACCAATGAGGAAACATAATGGAAAAAGAAAAGGAAGCTGACACACCCCTCCAGATGTCATCATTGACTGGTGACATCCATTGGAAACAAAAACATGTGGGTACCTACACAATGTGAACATCCCTACAGGGTTACTCTTTTTTGTGATTTTGTGATTCAACAAATGTGCTGAGTTTTGGCCTCACCCTCATTTGATAATGACCATGCTGACAACTCTGGAATCTACACAGTTAATAGCCATGTAAGCAGGGAAATTGCATGGGAACACAATGTTGTAAACACAAGGCAGGGTATTACTTTACCTAAACATGTGATACATACTACATAATGGTTAAAGTGCATTACAATACTCTGGCTCATGCATTTTGGCCATCTTAACAGCCTGCATTGTGTACAAGTTTATCCATTTGGGGGTGTAAGACCAAAGGTGCATTTATCTTATGGCAGTTAAAGTGAAATTTTTTGGAGGAGAGAATGTTTTTCTAGGATCCACAGTGTATGCTTAGCCCATAATATGTGTGGTATTTACCTGTTAGGGTCAGTTTAGTCAATATTTCAGGACTTTTACTTGCTCTTGTTTTTGTGTAGACTCCTGTACTTAAAAATTTCCCGAGTACACTGCCAACAGATACATGGAGTCTACACGGCTTCATTATAAGTTGTTGGATCGCTCGATCATGTTGATTTACATTACCATACATTTCAGTTACTTATGCTGAAATTTGCACTCCGCAAAACTTTCCATACTTGAGCATGATTGAGTGTGATTGTGTGCCTCTACACTGTGCTTACTGAATCTAAAACTTGCTATGCCCATGTAAGCATTAAACCTTGACACGCACACAATAAAAATTATCATGTAAGCTTTACTGAATTCCCACCCATATCTTTTTGTGCTGGTAATGAATGCAATAATTCAAACATGGATATTTGAAATAAAAGAGGTAAAATGGGACATGGGAAAATCAGTTATAATACCAACTCGCTTGCCATATCCAGATAGTTTAGTGAATGTGGCTAAAATAAGATATGGGTAATTGCAGAATAATTATAGACAGCTGGGTTAAAATTAAATAAGTTAAAAACCAAAAGATTTGGTGAAAATACAAAAATAAATGCACCATATACAAGAAAAGAAAAATACTATTAGGAATGACATTTAAAGAAATAAAATGTAAAAGAAAACAGAAAAATAATGATGGTAGAAATAAAATATTACTATCATGGTGAAATTGTTTACTCAATTATATAAAAAAGAAATGTATATGATAATTATGTACATATTAGAACTGGCATATTTAGTGGTCTATAACTTTCCAGCTAAAATGGAAAAAATGTTCAAAATATATATATATTTTTTTATTTAAGGATCAAGACTGAGCCCAGTGTGAAAAGACAGGTGATATACAATAAAAATGAAGAAAGAAGTTTGAATATATGAAAATATAATGGTGTAATAACACTACATGCACTTTTCTGGGTAATAAAATAGGTAAAAGGGGGATAGTCCACATGATGGAGAAAATGTTATATGTAAAGTATAAAGAAGTATGAACATATAAAGAAGTAAAAAACTGATAAGAAAATATGTGAGGAAAAGAATATGGGCTGCATTCTATAAAGTTTGCAGAATTTGGCGCATTCCACCAATATCAGAGCTTAACTTGCTGATAAGCCTATGATATGTAAGTGTGCCACAGTGAACTCAGAATACCTTGGCACACAAGGGAGCATTTCACTAGCAATGGTGCACCCACAAGTAATCCCTAAGTAATGAAAACAGCTGTCAAAGTGTGGTGTATATTAACAAAGTTGCAGAAAGATTATCAAAATTCCAGCATACTGACAGTCTTACATACATATCTGTAACAGAATCTGTCCAGTAAGCGTAAGAACAACTACAGAATATAGCTATCTCTGTTATTCTAAAAAATGCTTATTCTAGAAAAATGCTAACTATTCCAATGTAAGCTGCATGGCATTCATAACACCTATCTGCAGAAATCTGTCCATCAGCATTAGGGAAAACTGCAGATATTTCCTTAATTCTTGCATGCCATTTGTAATACATAGCTTCAGCAATCTTTTCAGTAAGCGTAGAGACAACTGTGGATATCTCCATAGGTCATGTACTAATAAAATATGCTTGCATGCACTTATGGATTCCAAAGGAATCCATAAATGTTTTCATAAAAGAATTAATAAAGGTGATGTGCAATTACGGTCACATTGCTCTAGCTAACATTAGTTATAATCAGTGCAGGAACTGTATGTGGACTACAGGTAATGCACACACCCAAGGAAATTGGGAAATAGAAAATCAGGTGAGGGGTATGGTTCATAGGTTAGTACTAGGCTAACTGCCCTTGTAAGCCATTTTTTAAACCTAGCCAGTTATCCCCTCTGAGATTCAAACCCTGTGTTTGTAAGGCAAACACCTTAACCATTAGGCCACCCTCCCAACCCCTGGGTGAAGAAGATGGACATAAAAGAGGGATGTTAGAACAGGAAACTGAGGGAAAGTCAGAGGAACATGGGCATTTTTTTTTTGGTGGGAATAGGCTCCATTTTTTTAAGAATGGAAGGAATGGTAAACAAAGGGAATGAGTAGGAGAAGGACATTACATCAGATATACCCATAGAACAAATATCACATCACACGACAGACAAAGGCTGGAAAAAACTGTAATGACAAGTAAGTTAAACAGACTTTAAGCTACACAACATGAGCAATGGAAAGTTGTCAGACAGGGTGATGATGATACCAGCCATAGAGAAATGTAAAAAAAAAATACTGTATCTACCTATGCACTATCATATGGTGAGAAAATCATTCTATATTGCACATCTTATAAACAAAGGTATGGCATCTAAGTCCAAGGAAGTCATTGTTCCACTGTATTCAGCATTCATCACACCTATCATTGAGTACAATGCCCCCTTTGGTATGTACCTAACCAGGCATATCCAACAACTGAAACATCCACAGAGGTTCCTCACTAAAAGAATACAGGGTGTAAATAATATGTCCTATGCAGTCTGCCTCAAGGCCCTATCCCTGTATTCTGTCTCCTACAGGCTTTTGAGGGGAGATCTATGCCTGGCATACAGGGCATTGCCAGACCCCACTCTGATGGACCTCCTGCATATCCAAAAAACAAACAGTACCAGAATTATCCGTTCTAAAGACTTAAACCCTGCCTGTGATATAAATAGGACCTGCTGGAGAGATATATCCAGAGACTACCCTGTCTGTGGAACAGGCTCCCCATCCATGTGAAGCAGAGTTCCTCCATAATCCAATTCAAGTGCAACTTGGACAATTGGATGGGAAACCAGAAATTCATCCCTGGTTTGATACCTATGTCTCTGATGCAAACAGGTAACCTGCAAATGGTTCATCTCCCAGGCCCATGCTTACACTTATCAAGGGTATCAGAACTTGTCAGAGATTTGGGATGCATGGATAGGCTTAAAAAGGCCCTTGTGGTCATTAGCCTAATAAGCACCTATAAACCTATAAATCTGCATTAAAAAGTGTTACAAACTGTGTGGCAGTCATACCTGGATATGTATGACCAATGGGAGATGTGTGTTGTAGGGTAATTAATAAGGATCGCAGTACACATTGGATAAATAAACACATATCCAAGTAACTTGTCAGCAGTGCAAGTGTAGGCCAAGCAACATCACAGATGAGCAAATGTAAACTTAGAAATGTTAGCAGAAGACTCCAGCAGAAGACAGAGAACCGAACCACTGACCATGCATGTGAAAGGCAAACAACCAAACACAATGACAAACAGTAGTACAGCAACAAAGCAGCAAAATGTCTGCTAAATATACAAGTATACACAACCCAACAAATGTGTAATGGAATGCATATATGTCACACACATATGCCGTGTCAAAGGCAGCACACAGGCATAGGCATACATGTATGACTGTCAGTGGCCTAAATGGAATGTATGTGAAAGCAATTTCAATACACATACACACACCAATGACATATAAGAATATTTACAAAACTATAACACTACACCTTAAAAAGTATATCAGATTGTGTACATAGAATTTAACAATGTATACAAGTTAACACAAAAGTGTAATGAGAACAAGGATGTGTTGCAAGCAGTAGTCAGTGATTTGTGTTCAGATGTCCTGCATCCACAAAGTAGATATACATTTTGCTCATGTTTACCATATTATCAATGTAATACATGACAATAGTCAATAACTGCAACAAATTCAAACATATCTTCAGAATATAATATGGAAATATGAAGGTGGAAGGCAGATGGCAAACCAGGGCCAACATCAGGAACAAGCAGGACAAGGTAAGTTGACACACAACAAATGCAAGTGTACAACACACAGAGTGCTGGAGAAGCCAATCCAAAATACATTTAAGCAAGGCAAATGTATGTCACATGGGAAGAATGATTTCTAATATCCACTAAATGGCCAAGTGTTAATCACACATACACAGTAATATGCAATCATGTTACAAAAACATGCATAGGTAAACAAGCTAAGAATTTCCAGCACATACACATATACTGCCATGCAAATACTAAACAAACAACCACAGATATATGTCATGCACTATGCTCATTACTGAGCAGAGGAAACTCTGTGAGCATCTTTACAGCACATCAGTGGTATGTCAGGGAATGCTAATAACTGAAAGGTACAATTGTGTGTCACTGTTGATCAGATTATGTGCACAGACATGTACAATCTGTTAATGTGTTCAGCTATTTAATTGTATGAATTTATGTGAGTATATAATAGATGTAAAAATGCAAGATACAGCAAATATGGTACAATTAACTGTTATGGAATACATTGTCTATAATACTGTGTATACATTGATGTTATATTTGTGTTGGATGCAGTCAGAAAAGTAGGACTGCCCATAGCTAAGACATACCTATATATGACCTCACATGGTATCAGTATTGCCAGGACATGGCATGTAACAACACACCATGCCAGTGGGACAGCATAACAACTGTCATCCAAACCACATGGGAAATTACATGTTTTTTTGTTGCACATGCATGATATGGCAATACACATATCCAAAACATGCCACAGTGGTAGTGCTGGTCTATGAACAACATCTGTTGTCTGTCAGTTGCCCTCACTAAAACATATGTTTACAGGCTAATTGTTGCATCAGACACAATGCACGGACAGTGGAATATTGGAGGAAAGTGTAATTTGTTAATGTGTGTCATGCACACATTGAAACATAATTAAATGTCACATGGTGATAACTCATAAGCATGGCAGCTACATGGTATACATGCACAGAAGTGCATATACAGTCCAGTCAGTTATATGGCATTTAGTATATTGGCAGCATAACACACTTGGATCACACAGACAATACTTACGGACCAGAGGGACAAGTCTGATGGGGCTGAGCTTCATGAATGACCTCATTGGCTGTCTCCCTGAAAGAGTCAAGCATAGACCATACCATATCCTGGAAGAATGTCGCCAACATGTCCCTCATCTGTGCTCAAAACACATTGGTCACAACCTCCTGGATATCCTCCCAATAAATGTCTCTGTTCTGGTTCTGAAGTGTTTCCTTTGGGGTGCTGTAGGCATAATGGCTCTTGGAGGTGCGGGTCCAGCTTCCTCCTCCTCATCATCATTGCCATCAACTGAGATTTCCAGCAGTAGCCTGGAATATGCTTGTCATCTGTGTATGCTAGGCGAATGTCCACAGGTCCTATGCTCTGTCAAGATTTATTTTATTTATTTATTTTACATTTGTTGACCGGGCTAATCTAACTGGATACATGTCCTTTTTCAGTAGAGGCGGGGAGGAAAAAAACAAAAAAAGAGTAAAGTATAACACATTAGATACAAGAAAATTAAAAAATTAAAAAAACCAATAAAAAAAACAAATATATATAATACAAGTTAGTAGTTAGTTGATAGTTGAGTTGGTCATATGAGAGAGAGGAGATGAGTAGGTAGTAAACTTAGAGAAAGAGGAGAGAGGGGAAGAGAGAGATAGGAAGGAAGGAACTGTGTAGTAATTAATCTGCTAGGGCAAGATGAATTGTAAAACATAACAGAAATGAAAAGCAAATGTCTATCACACAGCACATTCTCATGAAGATCATAGATTACCTTAATGTAAAACTGATGTGCATATCTGCATTCTAACATATTTAATTAACATACCATCCACTGATGACTTCTGCAAATGCAAATATGAGACTGAAGGTGCAGTAGCATTTATCATCAAACTTATTTAAAACACTGCTTAATTTTAAATGATTCAATCATTAGCAAGTAGCAGAATTATAATCAACACAATTGCTGCTAGTGAATGATTCCTAATGCAGATAACACATTCCCTATATCACTTTATCTATAGTTATGGACAGGACCCATAACAGAACATGTCAGGGAAGATGTATCCATCACCAGTGTGAGCAGTTCAATCAAGCCAAGGAATGGCATGCATAACACAGCTTACTACTGGGAATCAGGCATCACCTGAACATTTGAATACTGGCCAGCATGAAGCATGGTAAGCCCATGCAAAGCAAGCACATCTAACACATCCTGGCATATGAATGGAAGCATGCCTGACACTGTCTTGTGCCACATTAACATGGCAGAACTTTGAAAAAAAAAGCTTGTAGATGTCAACATAACATTATTGTTGTGGTCTGCACTGTTTAATAATGTTGTCAACCTCACTAAACTGTTCCACTAAATGTATGGAAATATGTCATTATTCCATTTCTTTTCCCTTGCATGTGTTCCCTGAGCAGTTATGACTGTGTATCAATGTAAATGTGAGGTTCAGCTGAAATTTCACTCCCACTCCCCATCTGATAGTCCTAACCTGACTCTTGCATTAACTTGTATGGGTTTATGCAATTTATCTCTGAGCCAACACATAGCAATAATTCCCACACCCCTGGCACTCTTATAGATTGGATACCAGTCTCTGTCCCCTGCAAATATCATAACCCTAAAACACTACCCAGATCCCTAAGTGACCATTCCCCAGTAAAAGTCCTTAGAGTCACTCTCCACTTCATTAGGCCACACATATATATAACCTGCTGCAAACTAACTAACCTCTGCCCCCAGACTTTTAGAGGCCATCACTCTAGCATTAACTGGACTAACCTGACCCAACTCCCGCTCGTTGAAGCTGTCCAGTTTTTCAACTTTAAACTTCTTAATATACTCAATAGTCTTGCACCCCTGCGCACAGTTTGTATACAATTTAATGTCTCTCCATGGCTAACTTTTGCGACTTGCACCCTAATAAAATAGAGACAGGGTGTGGAAAACCTGGGTGAAAACTAAACTCACCACCGATTTACAAAAGTATAAAGAACTCAGAAATCTGACAAAAAAAACATATCATTGAAGATAAAAACAAATTCTACTCTAACCGTCCCACCTCTCAAAGATCAAATTCCCAAAAATTCTGGAACTATATTAACCAAATATTACATCCTAGGAACCCTTCCTTCCTCAATCCCTAACCTGGCAAGAAAACCGAATAAACTGCTACCATCCTTAACACAAATCCATTTCTAAACTGATTACTCTTGACCCCTCCCCTTCTAACATAACTAACCTTAAAACCAACCAGACCACTAAATCCTCTGAGCCCTCTACTACTCTTAACTGTTCTACTACTTTTTCACTCATCTGTTCTTACTAGCTACATCGAATCTTTAGTCTCCAAACTAAAACTGTGTCCCACATCAGCAGACAATATTCCTTCCTATTTTCTTCAGCAAGCTGCTGATTCACTTCCTTCCCATGTATCTAGCTTGATTAATCACTCTATCTCTGAGTCACAGGTCCCCTCTATCTGGAAGGAATTCTGCACCATACCTATTCATAAAGGAGGTAACTCCACAGAAATCACAAACTTTAGGCCTATTGCAATCCTTTCCTCACTCTATAAAGTATTGTAAAAATGCATACACAAGGAAGTCATACAATACCTCCTATAGGAAAACCTCCTTACACCCACACACCTCATTCTTATGTACTGCTGTGATGGCTTGGTGGTTAACTACTGTGACTATAGGGTCCTGGGTTCAAGACCTGCAAGGCTGTTTATTTTGTTGCTGGGCAGTACAGCGGTTGCTGGATACACAGTGATTAGGGCACCTTTAAGCACGTGTAAGTGGGTCTGTGTGGGTTTGTGCAAGGGTACACACTGCTAACCTTTGGTTAAATATGCTTACAAAGGGTTAGCTTCAATATTACTTAACCTGTGTGCACATTGCTTACCCCCCCGCAAATGGGCTTAAACCCACTTACTAGTGCTTACATATGATTACTCCCACTTACTACTGCTTAATAGTGCTTACACTTGCTTACTAGTGCTTACTCTCACTTACCACTGCACTAATTTAGACAGTAATGTGTAATGGTTCTTGGGAAGGTGGGGGATTTGGAAGCTGTATTGCGTTATCATTCATTACACATTTTACCTTCCATTTGTATCCCTGATTCCTTTGATTATCTGTGGACTTTGCAACATTATGACACTGACACCTCACATCTGCATTTAATGCATTACTCCACTTCACAAATATATGCTATTTAGTAGGTTATGCAACTAAACATATTGGTCATAATGTGATTTGACATGGAAAATGTGCTGCAGTAGGACTCGAACCGGGAATGACTGCTCAGAAGGTGAATGCTCTGCCCACTACACTATTGCTATACTGCTTCATTTGCATATATCTTCCTTTTTATCCTGTTCTGCCATTCAAGCTGCATTAACCATAGCTAAACAATGGGCAAACCCACACACCTACAGTTAAATTTAATCTGTTTCATTAAAAAAAAGTATCTTTATATAGTTTGTGTTTACTATTGCTCTTGTACATCTGGGGGGATGTTGCTGGGGGTATGTGGATACCTATGAGTGGTCTCGCTCATTCTTTTAGGGATTTCTGCTGTTCTTCATTGCAGGGGCATGTATATTCTGAGAGCTCTGCTCTCAGTCACATCCCCTGCACTCTTACAAGCTCCATGTAAGATTAGGAGCTCAGGCAGCCTGCCTTCATTAATATGCATGGCTAGCTGCCATCCTGCTCCTAAATGTCCGCTTCCATGCAGGGCTAGCTTAGATTAGTAAATCCAGGGGAGGGGGGTGTTGTAGACAGATACAATACCAATATTGAAGTGAAGAACGTATCACAAAATCTGCAAACAAGAGTACAAACACTGACAGAGCAAACACTTACTAAATCTATGAATACACAAACAATGCACAGCAGACCATTCACTGGAAAACACATCAGCAGATACAGGTGTAGTAAAAATACATTATGAAAAACAACCAAACTGCTACAAACTTGCATACAAAACAGGGAAATTAACTGCTGCCACAAATGCAGAAGCAGTGTGGTAAATACAGTAAAAAAGTAACCAGAAAAATCAATGTCTTCTTGCACAAGAAGCAGTCACTTTAATAAGATAAAATCACCAGCGACTGAGCACTTTCACCTTTTACAATCCAGGCATCGTCAGAGTCTCTGGTGATTTTATCTTATGAAAGTGGCTGCCTTTTATGCCAATAACATGTTGGTTTGTCTATTTACTCATATACAAAACACCTAACTTACTGGGTGTGTGACAGATATACCAACCCAACTGTCATTTAAGTTCCAGAATACATTTCAAAAAAATTGTGCAGAAAAAATGACTAAATGCAAAATTATATTTCAACATTTTTTTATTTAAATCAGAGTCTATACAGTGATTATTTCACTTACCTTACTGATGCATGATGGGTATTCATGTATTCCTATCAATATACATGATATTGTCAAAAATACGGACCTGGGGGTGGAGCCTAAATGGCAAACTGAGAGCAGTGAATTTTGAGAGCTCCATAAACTAGTATAATAATATAGGAAACTTTTTTATTTTCAAGTTTAAAATGTCGGAAATCTATAGATAAATTACTAAGCTACATAAAAATCAATTTTGGTGGAGATATACAAAAATTTTCCTGTCAAGTAACTTGGAGATATATTGAGTCACTGAATATGAATAACTCAAGGAATTCTCATCCAGATGCTGCTTTGAAAAAAGAACTGCAATTAATGACATCTACCTTACAGGAACTATGGTGCTGCAGTAGCGTTGTCGCCTCACAGTAAGACGCTGTCCGGTTCGATTCTCAGCTAGAGCATCTTCTGCGTGGAGACATGCATGAATGGGCGTACCTTCGTTGAAGGTTGTGCGTCAGGCCTGGCAAGCCGATACGTAAAAATCAACTGCCAATCATTAGCGGACCGGAGTTCTGCTGTGGCGACCCCTAACCGGGAAAAGCCGAAAGACACAAACAAAAAAACCTTACAGGAACTATCTTTGAAGATGGTTGGCTTTAAAAATAACTTAGAAAACCTCAAATTAAATTCTCAAAAACAGACTGATACTCTTAAGGAACTATTACAGCAACACCATACAAAAATAAATATAGAGACTTCTCTAAATGACATTGAAGGAAGACTCAAAGAGGAAGAATTCCAAAAAGAATTTCTGCTTATTCAGAATACATGGTTGCTTAACAAAATATATGATTTGGAAAATAGGAAAAGGAGAAACAACATAAAGATCTTTGTTCTGCCTGAACACACTGAAGGTGAAGACATTATGTAATTCTTAACAACCTGGATTCCTGAATTTTTAGAGTTGAAAGAAGGACTTTTATTTGGAATTGAAAGGGTGCATAGGGCACTGAGGAAATCTGCTTCTAACTTAATAATTACTCCACCTAGATCCTTAGTTATAAAATTTCTTTCATTTCTGGACAAAGAACTAATATTAAAATCTGCTTGGAGAAAATCACCCTTAAAATACAATCAAAGGCTGACAAGGTTTGACAATGATTATTCTTCCAGAATACCAGAACAAAGGAAAAAAGTCTGGCCAATAATAAAAGTGTTCAAACAAAATAATATTAAAGCACAGCTGGCCTTTCTAGCCAAAATAAAAATACTTTTGCCAATGAAATGAGAACCTTTAATGACTTAGAAGAAGCTACTATATTTACCAAAAACAACAACATAGTCCCCCAGATTCACTAACCTTCCATGCAGGACTAGTTTAGTCCTGCATGGAAATGGCAGTTTAGGAGCAGGATGGCAGTGTGCCATGCATATTAATGAATGCATGCTGCCTGAGCTCCTAATCTTACACAGAGCATGCAAGAGTGCAGGGGGCGTGTCTGAGAGTAGAGCTCTCAGAATATGCATGCCCCTGCAATGAAGAACAACAGAGTAGTAATAAAAGAATTAGCAAGACTGCTCATTGGTGTTCACATACCCCCAGCAACATCCCCCACGTGTACAAGAGTAATAGTTAAAACAACAAATATAAAGATTTTTTTTTATGGAACAGATTAAACTTAACCATAGGTGCACGGGTTTGCCCATTGCTTAGCTCCGGTTAATGCAGCTTAAATGGCACAAGAGGATAAAACGCAAGATATATGGAAATGAAGCAGTATAGCAATAGTGTAGTGGGCAGAGCATTTGCCTTACGATCAGTCATTCTTGGTTCGAGTCCCACTCCAGTACATTCCATTTTCCATGTCAAATCACTTTATGACCAATATTTTTACTTGCATAACCTACTAAGTAACATATATTTGTGAACTGGAATACTGCATTAAATGCAGATGTTAGGTGTCATTGTCATAATATTGCAAAGTGCACAGATAATCACAAGTGCCCCATACAGTATATGTACACAGGAATCAGGGATACAAATGGAAGGTAAAATGTGTAATGAATGATAACTCCATACAGTTTCCAAATCCACCACCTTCCTAAGAACCATTAGACATTGCTCTCTAAATTAGTGCAGTGGTAAGCGTGTATAAGCATTAGTAAGCAAAAGTAAGCATATTTAAGCAGTAGTAAACAGGAGTAAGCATATTTAAGCAGTAGTAAGCTGGTTTAAGCTCATTTGCATGGGGGTAAGCAATGCGCACACGGGTTAAGCAATATTGAAGCTAACACTCTGTAAGCATATTTAACCAGAGGTTAACATTGCTTATCTTCGTGCAAACCCACACAAACCTGCTTACAATTGCTTAAAAGTGCCTTAATCACTCTGTATGCAATAGCCTCTGTTCTGGCCAGAAATAAAAAAAAACAAACTTTGCAGGTTTTGAACCCAGGACATGGTACACTATAGCCACGGTAGTTAACCACTAAGCCATCACACCAGTACATAAAGCTGAGGTATCACCAAACAAATCCTCATTATAGGAAAATCAAACTGAACATGTGAAAGGAATCTATATGCAGTCTTATGTTGTATAACCTACTACATAACATAAATATATGAACTGGAGTACTGCAGTAAGCCCAGATGTGAGGTGTCATTGTAATAAAGTGTTGAAATCCCCTAATAAACACAAGGACCCCATAAAGTGTATGTACACATGAATCATGAATAGCAAACACATATATAACATGCAATGAATACTAAATCAATGCCAAAAAGCAAATATAATGCAAATTAAATATTAAGCAAAATTAAGCATTGCACAGCCCAGCTTAGTAGGTGTAAGTAATGTGTAAGCCAGCTAACTCAATTTGCCCATTGGTATACCCTTTTAAACAATGCCAGTCTTAGGTAAGCAGGTTTGCCCATAGCTTAGCATTTCAAAACCATCCAATCACGCCAAAGAGTGGGAAATCGGCCTTATTTAAACCAAACAGGTGGGGAATACATCTCATAACTGGTTATAGGTTCTCCTTGTAGGCACTATGTTTGGAATGGGAGAGGGTGTGCGCTTTCAGGCGCAGGTGGGAATACATCTCATAACTGGTTATAGCTTCCCCTTGTAGGCACTATGTCTGGAATGGGAGAGGGTGTGCACTTTAGGGCACAGCACTGGGGCATCCAGGAGTCCAGAGTCATGGCAGGACTTCTTGTGAAAGACCATGAGCAGAGACTGCTGCAGGGCTAGTACCAGGATTTCCAATATAAAGCGGAAGCCTGGGGCCATCTTGCCATGACCTCAACAGTGCCACTGGTATACCCTGAACTGGTGAGCAGGTCAGGCATCACTATGCTGACCTTAAGCGGCGAAAGGGGGATCTCTTGAATTAGTGGATCCAAGAGGCTAGGAGAAGAGGGGAGGTCCCAGCCCAGCCATGTGTAAGTATCACTCCACTACCTGTTTAATAATTGCCAGCTCATGTATATTATGGATAGGTATGGCTAAATATTCCTCTTATGTCCTTCACAGTGACAAGTGAGTGGGCTGCGAACTAGGAGGACCATGGATGTGGCTTGGAGCGGTTGCAATGCGAGGCAGTTTAGTAATACTCTTGCATGCACTGTCATAGGAAATACATCTAAAAGTAGTAGTAAGTTAATTGCCTGTATAAAACCTGTATTGTTTAAGGCATGTACTGAATACACCAGAGAATATGGCAGGAAGAGTGTCATATAGGTTGTATGTAAATAAAAGCATAATAACCTGACAATAAAGGTCTAACTGCTGGAATGCATGTGTTTACTCTGGTATCATATGGTAATGTAGATTTCCAATCACTTAATAGTACTGTTGTATTAAACACTGTTACCCACACTATGCAACATAAATAAAATGTGTAGGAATGTCTGTATATGACTGGTGTAGTCCCAAGAGGTCATATAGTACAACTGAGAGAGACATAGACAGAAAACAGTGAAAAGACAGACAACAGAATCCAAAGAGCACACGCAACTGAGATGTGAACTGTTGTATTTTTAGCACACACAGCCATGGTTCAAATCCTGGGAGTGGTAGTAGGCTGCATACAGAATCATACCCCACAACTGTACAGATAAGTCCAGAATGCCCAGTAAATTGGCCCATATCTGCTGGCTGTCACCCTGTCCCCCTGGAAAATCAGTGGGATTATCCCAGACATGTAGGCAGCATACAAGAAATGCAACTGATTGTCACACATCTATAAGAACAAACCTGTCACTCTAGCAGCTCCCCAAAATGTTATGTGAGTAATAAGGAAAGTATGTCCCATCTACACCGCCATGTTGTCTTGCTGTGACCAGAGTGTGTACAGTGACAGAGTGAGATGTATGTGCATAATACTAATGTGGAATCTGGTAATTTGTGTGGTAACATTTAGGTAGTGCTAGCAAACATTGCTCACACAGGTCCGTCAGATACGAACACTGTGCCTAGAAATAAAAGACTTATACCCTGTACTAGTACTGTTTACTCTGGTATTGTATGGCATTGTGAGTGTTGCAGTTGCTCTGAATAATAAGGTATTGCTCATCACTGTCACCCACACTGTGCTACATAATATAACTGTCTAGGAAATCCTGTATAAGAGTGTTGTAAGTCACTAAAGGTTTAAGAGGGCAATAGTCTAAATATGTCCCGGTTCACCTGCATGTGGTCAAGACATGCCCAGAATCTGTGCAAAAAGAGATGGACAAGTATGTGCATAACATCAAACTGGAATCTGGGATTATGTGTAGAAACAGTTAGTTAGTGTTAACAAACAATTCCTCTACAGGTATACCAGGTAAGAGGTGTATACTGCAGGTAAAACCAGTTCATGTATATAGTTGTTGACAGCCATACCACTGTACAAAGTAAGGCAATAGGGTAGTGCACTAATACTTGTAAGGTACAGATAACAGCACTGACTAGGAAAGTAATGCAAACTACAGGAATATACTAGTTGTTAATTGACATCTTTCTCCCCCCCACCATATCTGCAACAATAAACTAAATACCCAACTCAATTGGTATGTGCTGACTTAACTTTAATGTTGGGACATATGTCCTATTGTTTGATAATTATTTAAATCTGTTTCTATGCATGTGCTATGTTGAAATACTGCAACATTGGTAGCATGGTGCCATCAATGTACCTGCATGCTGTTGTAATTACCACTGTGGTCCCATATATGCATGTGTTCTGTTTGCTATGCAACTGTTCCATATATGGTGTCTGGGTTAATGGGAATATCTATGCATGTTGTTATACCTAATCCTGGAATGTGTTGACTATTACTAACCCACATATCATAGACACGAATGAAGAGGAAACCCGAAGGGGAAGCTACAGGGACACCAGTGCTGAAGACATTTTGGAACAGAACTTAGAAAGTTTGTTCTGGAACTTATCCAACCATAATTTATCTGCAGCTGAAGCCAGCGTTTTGAAAAAAGGATTATCTTTTATTCCAAAACAGAAGCAAGACTTCTCAGAGGTAATTCTGGACTTTAAAATGTTTATCAGAAATGTTCTTTTGAAATAAGCTTTTAAAAATGAAACTGGTAAGCATGATAATAATAATATATTTAAAAAAACGAGCACTTACATACCCATTCCACAACCTTTGATTACAGCTTTTGAAAAGCTCTGTTTAAATGTTTTTTCTTAAATTGCATGCTTGTGATTCTTTCCACAGTAGACATAGAGGGAAATTCAATTTAACTAAATCTGAATATCAAGCTATGAATAATTTACATAATAATAATCAGTTAACTATTAGACCAGCTGATAAAGGTAGTCCTATTGTGTTGTTTGATACACAAAGATATAATAATGACATGATTGCAATGCTTTCAGATAGCTGCTTTTATTCTAAAATAACTTCTAAACAGGTTGATTTAATGATTTAAGAAAGTTAATAATGTTTTTAAAGTATTATTTGATGATGATTTGATTGACATACAGTTGTTTAGTAGTCTGTTAAAGATGCCTTAGTACCTGTTATTCAAGACCTGCCAACATTACACAAGGACCCAATGCACCCTCCTTTATGCCCTATTGTAGCAAGAAGAAACTGGTGTACAGAACCTGCTTCCATTTTATTGAAAAACAAATGAGATCTGCCTTAAACACATGTCCACATATTTTAAGGGATACTCAAAATTTCTTAAGCAATTTATTTTTATTTATGAATACTTATGACAAACAAGGTAAATCAGGTAGTTTGCATTTAATGACTTTAGATGTCACTTCTTCACAGTTATTCCGAATAATGAAGGGCTTGCATATGTTAAACAAATTTTAGAGAGATTTACTAGCTTTGATGCTAGAAAAATTCAGTTAATATGCATACTGTTGGATTGTGTTTTAAATAATAATGTGTTTGTTTTTGGCAATGACTTCTATTGGCAGAAACATGGTGTAGCTATGGGCACATCCTGTGCCAATAGCTACGCCAATGTAGCCATGGGAATCTGGGAAGAGCAGTTTGTTTTTAAGGGACCTTTCAGTAAGCATGTTATATTCTATTGTCAGTTTGTGGATGATATTTTTCTTTTATGGGAAGGCCCCATTGAAGTTTTATATGGGTTTATTTTTTATGTCAATAATACCACCTAATTTTTGAATTTTTCCCATAAAATTTCAGCTGATTTTGTAGAATTTCTGGATGTTAAAGTAATTTATGATACCACTGGCTATATTACAACTGAATTATATAGAAAGTCCTGCCATTGTAATAATTTCCTATATAAAGAAAGCATGCATCCACCACATGTGTTTAGAAGTGTGGTTAGAAGCCAAGTATATAAAGCCTCAAGGCTAAATGTTAAAGATTCAGAATTTGTTAGACAAGCTGATTCCTTGAAAGATGCCTTTGCCACCAGGGGCTATACACACAAAAATGTGCAAGATAGTATTGAAGTAGTCTCTGGTTTAAGAACTAATAAAGTTAGGCCTTACTTTGGTAAGAAATACACTGATAATTTGCAGGTACAGAAAAATAACAAATTCAAAGTGTGTTTGTTTTATTCAAGTGACATTAAGCAATATAAAGACATTATTGAGAAACACTGGAATATCCTGACTACAGATGATGACATTAGAGCTATAGTAGATACTAGACCAGGGTTTGTATATAAAAATATGAAGTCCCTAAAGAGACGTTTATGTTATCCTAGGAGTGTACCCACAAATTTGAGCCAAGGAAGCACTGCTGCATGTGGACATTGTCAAGTTTGTAAATACACTGACAGTACAGGTAAATGTAATCATCTTAACCAGAATTAAGTGTATATCTTCAATGTCTCAGGGATATGCCGCAGTGCCCATGTGGTTTATTTGGCTCATTGCTCACTTTGTATGAAATGTTATATTGGTAAGACTAATAGATTGCTTAGAGACAGGATTAAAGAACACTATTACCATAAAGGTAAAGGTGACACAGTTAGTGCCTTATCTAAACACACTGTAGATACAGATACATCCCATATCTTTAAATTTATGGTAATAGGATGTATATATGAGAATATCAGGAAAGGTGATATCAGGAATCAAACTGAACAATTAGAAGCCAAATGGATATTTAAATTATGTGGAGATTATGGTCATGGCCTGAATGACAGAGTACCTTTGAGACCTAAACTTAAAGCCAGACCTTTAAATAGAAAATAGTCGGCTTTTATCTTGTACCATTATTGTATAAATATATACAATAATAATGCTTTTTTAAATATATATATATATATATATATATATATATATATATATATATATATATATATATTTTTAGTACATTTATTTTTTAGTATATATGTGCATATTCATGTGTGTGTATATATATATATATATATATATATATATATATATATATATTTATATATATATATATATATATATATATATATATATATATATATATATATATATATATATGTTTTTTTTATATCTATGGTTTTGCACAAATGTATGTATATACTTATGCTGCATAAAATAATTTAAGATGGTTTATATTTGTAGAAGGCTATACATTTATGTGTGTGTACATTTGTTTAATGAGTGTATTTTAAGGCATAGGTCTTTAAGAAAGTTAATTAGTTAGTCATGTGATTTTTCAACTAGAGTATTTAATGGACTGATTTTTTAATTGTTTTATGCATCTGAAGAAGTAGCTTTGCTACGAAAGTGTTTATGCTTTTATTATTTGTACAATAAAAATGGATTTAGTTTGGAGTTCTTTGGTTGTCCTCGGATCCTGTTTTACATTTTTTGTGCTCTACAATTTCTTTGGTGGACCCAAGTTCCGGTATTGGTTGGTAGCTGTTGTGTTTTACTAACCCACATATGTTGATAAAACATAAATACCATAGCACGTATGGAAATGTGATTCCCAGCGGACCCATCTGTCCCACCTCAGCTGGCCATGGCACCAGGCACCAGCACGTCTGGGGCCAAACCTGGGACCTTCTCGTCCATTGGTCCTGCACCACCTTTGGGTGGAACCACCTCAGGGGATGGGGCTCACCTCCCCCCCCTGTGAGCAGGCATGAACAGGAACCTGTCTCCCGTCACCAGATCCGGGTCGTGGTGCATAACGAGCTCAACCAGCTGTTTGAAGATCTGCTAGACCAGCTTGAGGGCTGCATGTCATGACTAGAGAGTTGGCCTGGCTCTCTGACTCAGCCCCCAGCACAGCCAGCTTTGGGGTTGTGAAGATGCAGTGGTGACTGCCCATGGGTGGGGACCTCAGTCCCACTGTTTACACTAGGGGGCTCATGGACTTCCGATTTCCCAGCACCCCTCCCCATCAAGGTGTTTACCCCCCACATGTGTCATATACAGCCCTTATATGTGTCTTGTTTGTCTTGTCTATTAACCTACCCAAACTACCTCCCCAAATATACCTAATATCCCTCCCCAGCATCCCACTCTCACATGAAAAAATAAAGGGCACTCTGTACCCAACAAAAAATCTTGCCCCATACATAGCTGACCATTTCACACACTTACCCACTGGACACATGCAGTCTGGTCTAATTGGCTTCACAACATAATATTGTTGTCCTCACCCCTATCTCAGGGGTTTGAGTGTCCATATCTATCCCCAAATTCAGTGTATATGCACAGCTGTTGTTGTAGAAGAAATGGGCAGCTATGGACCTTCCCGACACCCTTCCTGCACATCCCTAGCTATTTTCCCTACTGTCTTTCCCTCTTTGTGCCCCTTTTTCACCACTTTCCTATCAACCCTTTTTTCTTTTCTTTTAAAGAAATTAACATGATAGTAAGTGGCAGTAAGCACTTTTAAGCAGCAGTAAGTGGGTATAAGCCTGTTTGCATGGGGGTAAGCAATGCCTACACAGTTTAAGAAATTGAGAAGCTAAATCAGTATAAGAAACTGTAACTGGAAGTTAGCAGTGCTTACCTCGGCGCAAACCCGCTCAAATCCGCTTACAACTTCTTAAAAGTGCCTTAATCACTCTGTATCCAGCGGCCCTTGTGGTTGCCCAGCAACAAAATAAACAGCCTCTGCAAGGCTCGATTCCAGGATTCTACACACCATAGCAAAACTGATTTACCACTAAGCCATGTCAGATATACATAATCCTGATGTTTTCACAAGCATATCATCCAGCACAGTCATTCAACAGTACAGGAAATGTATTTATACATGTAGATGTATGTGTGTGTACTTATATTTATATCTAAACAGATACATACAGATCAATACACACACATATATATATATATATATATATATATATATATATATATATATATATATAAAATATATATATATATCTACATATATATATATATATATATATATATATATATATATATATATATATATATATATATATATATATATATATATATATATATATATATATATATATATATATATATATATATGCATTTGCATGCATATATAGATATATATATATATATATATATATATATATATATATATATATATATATATATATATATAAAAAAAAAAAAAAATATATAATATAAAAGAGAACATAGCAAATACATATATGATGACATGCACCGTTAATGGGGGTGAGGGGGCCCAAGCAACATATGTCTTGTATGTATTGATACCCCCCCCCAGCCAAAAAAGTCTGCCCTGCATTACAATACCAACTACTGCAAATCCCATAACCAGGAACTGACACAACATGGGCACAAGATGTTAACAGTAATCCATCACACCTGTATGATGTCAGGCTGGTATCAATAACATATCATGCAGTACAGTCTGGCTACCATATAGAATGTACAATGTGGAAGCAATAAACATTCCTAAGATACATGTACACAGACACATATATAGGTTCATAGGTAGGTACTAGGTTATCGGCCCTAGGGTCCATACAAGCCTAGCCAAAAAATGTACCCTGGCTTTCGCCACCCAAGATAATTATTTTCCTGTGCCCCTGTCATGCAGAGCCACAGAAGTGATCCCTGGGGTGAATTTCCCATTTCCCATCCAATCATCAAGATTTTTCTTGAAGAGTGCTAATGAGGAGCTCTGTTTGATATAGATAGGTAGTCTGTTCCAGAATATGGGATGTCTCTGGGACAGGAATCTATCCCTCCAGCATGTTCTGTTTATTGTGGTGACAAGGTTTAGGTCCCTAGAGCGTGTAGCTCAGAGGGATTGGGATTTCTTTAAGTGGAGCATGTCCAACAGCTCTGGGTTTGACATAGCTTTGTATGTTAGGCAGAGATCGCCCCTGAGTAGGTGATATGCGATGGAGTAAAGCTGTAGTTTTTTGAGACAGTCTGCATAGGGCATCTGTTTGAGGCCAGTAATCCTCTTTGTGAGGTATTTCTGTGGTCTTTTCAATTGTTGTAGATGTCTTGTGAGGTACATACCAAAAGGGGCATTGTACTCTATAATGGGTCTAATGAGTGATGAGTAGAGGGGAACAATTTTCTGGATGAGAATCCTTTTGTGATGAGATGAGCCACGTAGAAGGATTTCCTGACCACTGTGGCGATGTGATTATCAAAGGAGAGACTACTGTCCACCTGTGTCCCAAGGTCTCTTATCACATTTCCGGCATTAAGTAGACTACCAGCTATGTGGCAGTTCATGGGTACAGAGTTTTTACCAAAGGGGATGACAATATACTTTTTGGCATTGAGCTTCAGGCCATGGATTTGACACCAGGTATCTGTTTCAGTGAGGCCCTTTTGTAGTTTGTCCACATCGTTAGGAGTTTCGATTGTGGCTCCTAGTTTGCAGTCATCTGCAAACTTTGTTAGCCAAAGACCTTCTGTGTTGGCTTGCACTTCAGAGAAGTAGATACCAAACAGGAGAGGACCCAGGGCTGAACCCTGTGGTACTCCACTTGTCACTGGTCTGATGTCGAATTTGGAATCCATTACTTTCACAGTGTGGGTTCTGTCCGTGAGCCAGTTAGCACATACATACATATATATTTATATATACATATATATTTATATACATATATATATATATACATATATATTTATATACATATATATATATAAATAGATATATATGTCACTACACATACACACACACAGATAGTATAGGAAGATACATATGTAGAGGGTGCACACCATACGGAACAGCTAGTATGCCTACAGTTGCCACCTTACCACCTGGACACTGTCTGAGTCACCCATTCAAATGATAATTGTTGCCTGCAATCTATACCCACAGAGAGGTCAAAGGATAGAACGTCACACACAGGTTTACATACATGAGAAAGCTTTATTTGTGTACTATTACAGTTGTATATGCCATGTCATATAGCTGTTTAGACTCTGAAATGCATATAAACAGACTAATGCAACTGTCAAACAGATAAATGAATACAGTATTCGGGAAAGCATTACATATGTTGCTATCCAGGCCAAGGCCTTCAAGTAGTACAACAGTAAAGACAGACTGGGCCACAGGGTAACAATCAATCAACAGTAAGTAATGCAGATGTATAGTCCAGCAGCCTCTATCTACACTCTTTACACAATGCCTAGGGGGTAAAGACATCAGTTGATACAATGGGAAGTATCTGTTACATAACAAGGCATAACCAAAACCATCACAATCACACTGACAAACAGAACAGTCTGTATGGCAGGAAGCAATAAGCCTGCAATTACCCAAGGTGAATTGTATGGTAATGTATATCCAGATACCTTAAGGCAGCTTACCCCTGATACCCCCATATATTGTAACAGCCTAGGTTAGTTATGCTGCATCCCCCCCATAGACTGACATACAGGGCCATATACCAGTGTTACATACACTGGCCTCTGACTGCATAAGGGCACACATGTATTGTGCTGATGAAGCCCACACATATATGGACCCAACCCCACAATATGTGTGGGGGCCATAACAGCAGTGGAATGATGGCAGGAATGGCAGCATGATGTACTCACAGGCCACTACATAGCAACTCCTCACAGCATGTCATATGGACAAAGCTTGGTATGTAGGTGGAGGACAGAGGCTGGAACACAGGCCCATATGTGAAATAGTATTATTTTTATATGGTATGCAAGCCGCTGGTGTTACAGGATAGTCTGCAACATACCCTTAGTCAGGAATATAAAATCAGAAACACAAATGGATGTAGCCATGTACTGATAGCACTCAACACATACGCAGCCAGTGATATATCTGACACAAGACCTGTGTAGTGGACAGGCAAAACATAACATGCACACCTCTGGCCATCAAGTGGATAGGCACACAATTGAAAGTTAGGCAGACAGACGGCAGTCCATGTTAAACTAGTATGTACACACAAACCCTGTAACACTGGTCCTATACAATGCATACAACAACAGTACTCACACTCTCTGTCTGTAGTTCTGGAACCTCATACAAATATGTAGCTGGCCTGAGTGTGCAAGTCCTCTTGTAAGAGGTATTGCTACCTGCTGTCTGTAACACTGCTGCCCACACACAGGAAGGATGTCCACCATACAGGAAAGGTAAAGGGACCACACCCACATGATGTAGGGATTTATAGTAGTGTGTTGCTATGACAGTGGTAACTGGAAGTACTACACAGCATGCTGCATATAGATAGCAAGTAGAGGACACTAATTTGTGCAGAGGCCATCACCTGATCATGTGCATCCCCCACAAAAGCCATGCTGCAATCTATCCCAGGCAGCTCAATCCATGTACTGGAGAGAGAGAGAGAGAGAGAGAGAGAGAGAGAGAGAGAGAGAGAGAGAGATGCAGAGAAATAAAGTGAAAGAGAAAACAAACAGAAAACATACAACAGCTCCTGAACCGCAACAACACCAGAAAATACAACAAAGGAAGCAGGCTAAGGAGTGAAAAAAATTGCCTCCTACAAGGATACTATCCACAATAGACCTCATCCCCACAACAGGTATGTGAAGAATATATGCATGTAATTGACTGTTGTACCTGGTCCATAATACTAGGGTAGATGATGTGGAATGATATACATGTGCCTTCAGGTGTTGCTGTTGTAATGATCATCAGCTGAACAACTGCTATAGATATTAGAGTCTGTCCCTGTGGGTAGTAGGCCATACCCATCAACTGTGTAGAGCAGCACCGACTGACAAGATGTATGCCATCATAGTGTGTGGTGTGTAATGTAAGGGATGTATATTACTGTGGCCAATAGGTGGTGGTGGAAGTAATGCCATAATGATGGACATGTGGATTCCACAGCCCACCACTTGCAGGACACACAGATTAACATGTATTGTAGCATGCTGAAATGCCATAGGTGTGTAATAGGGTTACCTGCAATCTGGCCCTATATATGCCCCCCAATGTTAGGTTGTGTCCATATGTGGCATCTGTCTGTGTTGTAGCAAGGCAGAACAGTTCAGCTGTGCAGGAAGGTGTTTTGAAAATGAGGACCTGATGTCTGAATGTACCCCATATATAGGTATGTATATATGTGTATGTATATCTATATCTATATATATCTATCTCTATATATCTATATCTATATATATATATATATATATATATATATATATATATATATATATATATATATATATCTATATCTATATATATATATATATATATATATATATATATATATATATATATATATATGTCCACAGATATACAGATATCCATATGTAGACATATATATTTAAACACATATATACATCATATATATCTACACATATATAGATATATATCTATATGCACATGTCTACATATATACAAACACACACATGCACACACATATATGTATGCAAATACATGTCCCCTATATTACCACCACAGTGCTGCATGCTATGTGTGAGGGAACAGCACACATAACAATACACACAGATATATATAGCTGTAAGTGTGTGCAACATGGACGGGTATGTCACATGTGAACCCCTTATCGGGACCACATTGCCCTTGTCTGTGAAGTAGGGAATGGGAATACTGGGAAGTATGGCAGGTATGTTTGTCGAGGTGGTCCAGGTTGGTAGACATAAGGGACAGCCTACAAGGGTTGTATATGACACATGTGGTGGGTAAACACTCTGGATGGTGTGTGTGGGCTGCAATGTGGAAGCCCCATGGGCCCCAATATGGAAACAATGCGAACAAGCCTCCCACCCATTGCTACTCACAACAGCAGTCCATAGCCCTGAAGGTGCCTGGCCTGGAGCCTGAGCAGGAGGAGCATGTGGTCCCTGTGAATGTGTACTGGATGCTTCAAGGTGATGTACCACATCCCACATGTGTCTGTGGAGCCCGCTATGGAGCAGTCCCTGGACCTGACCTCGGGGGACAGGATCATGTTTGTGTGTGCCTGGGGGGGGCAACATCCCCTGAGGTGGTTACACCTAAAGGTAGTGCTGGACCAGTACATGAGGAGGCCCCAGGGTGGGTCACACATTTGATGTGGCCTGGTAACGTGGCCAGATGAGTTTGGAGAGGTGGTGTCACTGTTATAGAACATATGTGGGTAGTAATAGTCTATACAGTCCCAGAACTTGTCCAACAGCATGAATAGATATCCCCAATAACACAGAATGTCATATGTGCCCCAATCACTTAGCAAGCATACTGCATGCATATATGGAACCATAGTGGCCCTGACAATGGCATGCAGGTGAATAGTCCATAACAGGCCAGCAATGATAATGTCCACACAGAGACAATGGCTGCAAACACATAGCACAAAGTGTGGTACAATACAATATATGTCCCATTGGTAGGTAAACTGTAGCCATACCTATTGAGTTGTGTGTACAGTTTGTTGTCACTGATATGGTGGGGGGGTGACAGAGATGTGTATTAAAAACTATGGTACCTTGCTGTATGAATTGCTCAGACCTGTTTCCGTCTTTGTGTCTTTCAGGCAAGATGTCACATGGATGCCTACCTGCATATTCAGCAGCTGAAAATTACATAGTGCTGAACTATTTCATCCAGCACTACCCTGTCCTATTTGGCCAGGACACCCATGAGCAGGAGGAGTGGACCGCCCTGTGGAACGATCTAGTCCACAGGGTCAATGATGTCGGACTGCATAACCGCAGTTATGAGCAGGTCCGGTATCATTTTTCTGATCAGCTTCGCAATGCCCGTTGGTGTGCTGCTGCAGTCTGGGGATCACCTCACAATGGGGGGGCATGCCATCCATCTCCCCCGACATGTGTTGAGGAGCTCCTCACCAGACTTGTAGTACCTGCCCATCCACACAGCCAGCAACTGCCAGACACCATTGTGGAGATTAATACTACCCACACACCGGCTGAGGAGTGTGCAAGTAAGGCCAGAAGACACATCAGTAGACCACTGTTGCATATGCATCCACATCTGTACCAATAGATCATGCATATCTGACATGTCATATATATAGTTTGTTGCTGCATAGTATTAATAAACAGATGTGTATAAGTGGTAGTATTGTGGACTTGTACTGTTTCTGTACTGTAATGCTGCACCCACCCTGTAGCAATGCCACAGGTGTGGCCACTGACTTTGCATCTTTCACACTCTTATGTAGCTTCCTCCGGTATGCCACCAAGGCAGCTGCCTATAGCTGGTGAGTATGATTTATGTTGATGCTTCCCAATACACCAGACATGTAATGGCTATGGTATATTCCATGCACACATCTAACACACCTACCCAGAATGCATGCTGTACATGTCCATGTACTGTTGCTGTTAAATGCACTGCATCAAAGTGGTGACCATGATGGGGTATTGGAAGGGTATGTCAGACACCTGCAAGATAACTAACATCCTGACATTGCGAAATGTGTCCACAGGGATTAACATAATGGTGGGACACATGGCCTACAGTAGGGACATGTGTGAAACATCACCCTTATACAGTGCAACAACAGTGTATATACCAGTATTACAATGGCAGCTATTACAGATGTACACTATGGCATAGCGTAATACTGTGGTCCACATTATTAGCTGGGACTAGGCTGTAACACATGGTGTTCAGTGTATGGGACACTGCAAACTGACACACATGTGTAGGCCATACTTGCCAAGCATCTGCAAAAAGGCAGAAGGTGGGGAGGGGGTGTCAGCATGATACACCAGTGCACTGCAACAGGGATCCTAAGGATGCTAAGAATGGCTGTATCTGCACACAGTCAGGTTCAGGAGCTTTGGCAGACATAACCCTACCCCCACAGCAGTAGTGATGGCAGTTGTTCAGCTGATGACCATACACTGGCAAATGCAAATGGCCCATGCTAGTATACCCCTGCCAGGAATAGTAACTGCTGTAGTACACATAACAATAGGTGCAACAAACTGTCATGATAAGGGTGTGCACACATATGCACACACAGAGTGTATGCATCATGGTTAGCCTCTGCTCACCTAACACATTTCATAGACACTGCATGTGATTGTACAGGACATATGTCACATATCGAGGTCATGTACTGTTAATATATGTGGTGATGTGGTCCCATGGCAGATCAAGAAAGGGTGAGTCATATCAATAATGGTGTGTGCACTCCCCATAGCCATGGTATGGTCTGACGGTTGTCAGTGTAGAAGTATTGGATTGGTCATACATGGCCCGCTGATGTTGAGATCTGTAAACCAGACATCAGGCATTCACAAATTATATCTGTCCACATATCATCCCAGGTATGTGTTGCTGAAAAACATAGGGGATGTGAGCATTAGAGCTGACATAACTTACAATGTACTACACATTCAGCAATGGGTTGTACACCTGTGAGGTTTGGTGCACAGTACATGGTAGGGTGCAGAGCAAATGCACAGCAATAATGTGTACATGGGTGCAGTGGTATCCAGGGGCAGGGGCATCACCTACTAACACAGCCCATGCATCACACACATGTATTCTGTTGCTAGCATGGATTGACTATAGCTGCACTGCATGCTGTTGTGTACAATATGTTATGCATGTTGACAGATGGGTAATGGGAGGACTGTGTGTACTATCTTTGTGGAACCTCATATATGTGTGTGTGGGGGGGTTGGTGGTTATTTTGTCTATAGGGTCACTCTGGTGAAGTGGAGGGAGGTTGATGCATGTAGGATGTGTGTGTGCATGTGTGTCGGTTTGTGTGGGTGTCCCTGTATGCACATGTGTGATTGTGGGGTTGTTCATACAGGATGGTGCAGTACATGGACATGGAATGACACATGACACACCAGGAATACTTATCTGATATGTAATCACAGGACAGCTGATAGTATAATAAGGTCTGTAGTATGGAACATGCATTGGGAGGGAAAGTAGACACCAGGTATACCCTTAATATCACATTCAGCAGAGAGGTGACCGAGAACCCATGTATGCAGCACTACAGGTGCATTGGGGAATTACTAGACATCACCAGGGAGTGTGTCCCTATATTACAGTTGTCACATGATAGGTTGATTGAGCAGCATATCTGGCATGTATTGAGCAATACTTACACATGACACTCCAGTGTGTGACATTATGGAGTGACCGTAGTAGTCACTCGCATATAGGGCCCATGCTCACGATCTCCGGACATACATAGGGTGAACACTAAATGACAGCAATGAGGCCATGTAAAACCTCTCCACTCAGGTCAAGGAGGTAATGGAGTAACAGGTCTTGTGTTGTGATCACTTGTCTAGGCATTTAGAGGAATGATACATTAATGAGTGGTATTAATGAGTGTATGTTACCAAGTGTGATGCAGGATGGGGAACTTATGGGAATAAACATGAGACTATCTGTAAATTCAGTTAGGTATTAAGGTGGAATGTGTGTGTGTGTGTGTGTGTGTGTGTGTGTGTGTGTGTGTGTGTGTGTGTGTGTGTGTGTGTGTGTGTGCGTACTGTTACACAATGCTGTACAGGTCTTAAAGTGCATTTCTTGTTTTCCCCCACAGGTGGCGAGGTGGATCAGGATCCCTCCTGCATGCAACCTGATGTTGGCGTCCATACAGACACCGAAGATGATGATAGTACTGTTGAGGCACAAGGGGGGGAGTTGTCAGGGGCTAACACGGGGCCATCATTTGAGATCCCCCTCTTAGCAACCCCAACCCTGCAAACAGTTTCAGTGCCTATACATACCCCATCACCAGTGGCCATAGCAGAGGGACAGCTGGCGGTTGGTGACAGTGCACAGGAGAGTGTGGTATCCATGCCTACTGTGTCTGGTCACAGCAGGTGTAGCCTGATGTCTGGCAGGCACCACATAGGCAGATGTCCCAGGTTGCTTGTGATAGGGCTGCTGGTCATCATGCCCCTGGCAGACACGCCAGAACTGGTACCACCAGGTCAGGCTGTCATGGTGGTGCAGGCACATATGGAACTGTACATCAGACAGGGCCTGAGGCTGCAGAGGACTGCTCTCACATCTGCAAGCGACAACATCCATGAACTGTCTGGTGCCCTCCGTGCTCATACCGAGGTCATGGATAGATGGTTTGATGAGATGATGGGGTTCATCGACCGTGGTTTGTCTGTGCTTGAACATGTGGTGGAAGTGCAGTGATGGCCGTGTTGATGTAGACAAGCAACACCAACAGCTGGCGGTCAACGTGGATGTGCTAGGACACTAAGGCGGTCCTGAAGTGGCAAAACCAGCCCTAGCATTGCAGTGGGGGTGCTGTCTACACCACACTACATCAGGCCACAAGCATGTTGTCCTGACCAGTTCCAGGAGGGACCTGGTTCCAGCGGACATCTGTCATCATCAGGGGAGAGTAACACATTGAGTTCTGTACCTGGACGTGCCCATGAAATCCCTGGCAGGCACAGTCCACATGTCCATGGCCAGAGGCAGTGAACTGCACACCCTGCCAGGTATGGTCTGCAGCTGTCCATAAACACCTGTATAGGGCAGCCACATAGCAGAACTGTGTGCATGCATACCCACACACTATACGAACACACCTAGGGCAACCCCATACCTACACACACCACATCACCATGCCCAGTTCAACTCATTACACCCCTCACCCACACACATGGTGTTAAATGTATGGCCCACCCTCGACCTCTGGCAAACCAACAGCACACCCTGTGCATATGATGATACCTGTGTCACATCCCTGTCATCCATAACATCGATGCAGGGACAGGCTAATATGGTTCTGATGCACACTGTGACTGTACTACAGTGTACCAAAGTACTGCAGTGTAACATGTTGTCAGAAGTAATGTTTAATGCATACATGTCAGGTAGTGTAGGCATCCAGCAATGATGCATTATAGCTGTTAGTAACACTGGTTGATTGTGGACTCCATAATGTTATCCATTTCTGTTTTAGGTGTACATGTGTCAGCAGGAGGATGGTCTGTAGTCATATTCCACTAGGGGTATGGCAATTTGGTGACACCATGGCTGTGACATATCCATGGTACCCTTGAACACATGTCACAGGTTTGCGTAACAGTTATTGCCTGTGCCACATGGACAGGTGACCCGCTGGGACGTGTATAATCTGCAACCTGACGTTAACCCATCCACATACATGCACACTCTTACTTGGCCACACTGGGACTAGACCCCTACCTAGGTATGCAGTGCTACTGAACTGTGTGGCTTCCATTGCACACAACACACAGTGTTTAGGGTGAGGTGTGTTCAAGGTTACACATTGCATGCAGAACATCCCCAGACATGTACAGTATGCTAATGGGGGATGTAATGGTTGTATATGGACAATACATAGTGTGACATACCATCATATACACAATAACAGCCACATAACGTGCAGACACACACCAGAGAGACCTGGGCCTATCGCTGCTAACTAACTTGTCCTTGTGTCCAATGTGTTACAGGTAGGCTGTACACAGCACATGCATAACTGGGCTGGATTGTGGTATCAATTACCTGTATGTTTGATGGTGACAGTGGTCACCATAAAGTGGTACATGGGACATATACTGGGTGTACCATGGTGTAATGACAGTGTACACAGCACCCACATCCCCCAGTGGATATTGTACTCCCTGGAACCCATGATGACACTCTGACATACCCATCATCACACATTGCCTACAACTGTGATACAACCCACTATATATCTCAACAGTGGTACTACAGGGATATGCATCTAATGCACATGCCACATGCACAGTATGGTGTTGCATTGTCATTTCTCACCTCTGGGCAGTAGCAACACTAGCTGTACTGTATGGCAATACGTATTGTAATAGGAGTATGTGGCCTCATAATGCTGTACCCTACAGATATACAGACCTGCACACATACACACACTTACCAGAACTCAGTGGGTATCCCATGCCTATCGACCCATTTGTACAACACTGTTGTGCTGGCACTGCAAAGCTCGTGTAGTCAGTAGGGAGAGGAGCGTAACAGGGTACAAGTAATGTCCGATACAGCAGCAGCCATAGCTGACTATGGCAATGGGTGTTACGGTTGTTGTGAAGCCCTCATGGAATTCCCAACTACAGGTGTACTAACAAACAGACACTGCTATCCTCAGTAATGCACATGTACACATGTGTCAGTACTGGGTGCATTGCTGCAGGTGGTCATAGCTGTGTACCTGGTTATTGTCCATGGAGAGGTGGGTTGTGAAAGGGATGTGCGTACAGTGGTATCATGCCACCTGCCATGTGCCAGCAGACAATCTATCAACAGACACCACTGTGGTGACCCTCAGGGTGAGAGTGACATGCATCAGCCAATCCTCTGGGTGCTTCCTGCACATGGCCAATGAGGTGATCCAGTTGACATGAATGCAACATATATTACAAGACACGGTTAAAGTCTGTGATGGAGACCTGTACCCAAGCATGTTCTGTTGACTGTGGTAGTGTAGTGGAGGTACCCATGGTATGTGGTGAGCACAAGGTGTTGTCTCCTATATGTGCCAGTTATTACACAGCTGGGCAGACATGTCAGTGTGAATGAAACATAGGTTGCCTGTACATATCCCAGCTGGATACCTGCCATCTGCACATCTGTACAGGGACTGACAGTCATCAGCTTGGCAAGTAGCTATGCAGTAGGATGTATGTGTCAACAGATAGACATTTGACAACAATATGTATGAAATAACTACATGTTTGAAGCCCTCACTAAGATGTGCTGTACAGACGGTAGTCTACAGTTGCATTCCACATGTCGTATCATTATCCAGTAGGGGATATATACTGTGACACAGCTCACACACCAGGAACACAACAGGGAGGCCTCAGAGTCCAGCTATGCCTGCAGGTGTGCTTGTTGTCAGTACTACATTAAGCACTCTACACTTGCCTGGGGAAGCACTGTCAACAGTAATAACACCATGATACACTACATGCCAGTGTGACAGCATGTACCCTGGGTTAATACCCCTGTATGTAACACATTTACACAGATAACAGTGCTGTACAGGTCTCATATACTTGTGTGTCCCAGACATGACACACACACCCCTTGCTAATGACAGCACACAGGCACATGTATTGTACATGGCATTACATACACTTATTACAGATGTCATTACCCTGCAATGTTATCAGACTGGGTGGTGACAACTGGTTACCAGGGCTAAGCCATGCTTAGCAGGTGTCAACATTGCTTCAATATAACAGCTAAGCAGATGTGCACACTGGTAAGTGAAGCCCACACTGCATAAGTGCCCATACATTTAACCGTATGTTAGCTCCACTTAGCTTTGCGCAAACCCAAGCAAACCCACTTAAAGCTGCTCAAAACTGCCTTATTCACTGAGTAGCTAACAGCCCTTGTTCTGCCCAGCAACAAAATAAACAGCCCTTGAACCCAGGACCCTGTACACTATAGTCACAACAGCTAACCACTACGCCATGACCACTGTGAACACAATTGTTGTTTTTCCAATATAATGTAATACACATATTGATTAGTACTGAACAATTGCTTTTACTTCCACAATTGTGTAGTACTTTTTATTGATATTACTGTTGCATCACATATGTTGTTATAACATGATGTACACATATCAGATACATATGGTGAGATACATCTGGGAAAGTATACAACCGTGATGTTGACACATGACAGGAATATGGATGCATACATATACATATGTTGATATATGTCTACATGTACATACACATGTATATTCATACATATGTCTGTCTACACATCTGTATAGTGCATCATATATATGGTCATGTGTAGATCTCTTTGTATATACATACATACATATAAAGATATATATATATATATATATATATATATATATATATATATATATATATGTATATATATATATATATATATATATATATATATATATATATATATATATATGTTTATATAGATATATATGTATGCACATCCTATGTGTACAGATATACCTATTTATGTCCATATATATGTAGATATCTATGACTATATGTGCATACATATCTATTAAGATATACCTATTACTTTCAATATATATGTAGATATCCATGAGTATATGTGCATATGTATCTATATCTGTATATGTGTAGACATCCATTGCTGTGTATATGTATATATTTGTGTTTATATGTATATATATATATATATATATGTATATATATATATTTATATGTACATATATATCCATCTATGCATGTCTATATGTATATGTGTATATATGTATATAGATATATGGATAAATATATATACATAAATGTTCACCATATGTCCAGAACATGGAGTGGAGTCCTACCTCAGCACCAATAGCCCCAACCTATTAGTACTAGGGGATGCCATGTATGTATTGCAGGTATATATGTAGACTGTTGCTTCTGTAATAGGGGTTGTCTTTACAGATATGTTGTGTGTGGAAAGTCACATCTGCTTTTGACATGTGCACCATTGGCCACTGACAGACATCCTAAGGACATTATTGTACAGTACCACTGCTAGCACAGTAATGATTCTGTCGACTACAGCATAGATATGACCAATATATGTGGACTGTCTGGCACTCTGTGGTCATTCCAGAGGTGTACACATATCCCTTTCATGCGAGACATGTGGACCACTCCTCCCAATGTGGATGTTAATAGCCATGTACATGGGTATACCATGTAAATACTGGACTGCATATGCCCACAGAGTTTATGCATGCACACACGCCAATCTGTCCTGACATATAATTCCTGGTGGTGCAGGAGTCACATGGCCACATACTACCCAGTAGTTAGTGACATACATCTGTACAGAATTCCACTGGTTTGTCAAAAATACACAACAGTTATGGGGGCCTCACAGCAGTATGTCTTGCAAATAACTGGACATAGCACACTGGGTAATTACACTAGGCTGCTAGGCATGTCACAAAGCACTGTGCAAACTACAGGCAGACTGCCACAACATTGGACTATATTTTGTATGGGGGAATACACATGCGCCTGCGATTATAGTGAGCTCTACACGCATGTCACAGCACAGAGTAACAGACACCTGTGTGAAAGTGCATGCCCACAACCAATGTAAACAAAGTCACAACCACATATGGTACACAAGCTTAATATGACACTATATGGACTGTCTGACAAACACCATCCTCATATGTGCCATTCACACACTGACCCTACATACACTGGGTCATGGCACTGTGTGGTCCGATGGCTGTCCGTGGTATGGGACACGTGTGTCTGGAAAGTAGAAACCAAAGTCAGCAACAAGTGAGCCATGTGGTGGATAGTAGTTTACTAAAGAACCACTAGAACATCATTTCAAGCTTGTAAAAACCAACTTCATTCCAAGCTTGTACAAAACAGACCGGTTTCGGCCAATATTATTCCTGGCCTTCTTCAGTGTTTTACAAAAGACACAAACAAAATCAAGTCTTATATAATGAGCAATAACAAATGATCGGTTGACAATTAGATATCTAATTGTTGAACTCATGAATATTTATGTAATGATATGTGATATAAACCAAAATGCATATACATCATAAGAAAAATTATTTTTCAATTCTTTTATAAATATTCATTGAGTCCTGGATTAAATAGGGCACCAAGTTTGGTAATCCATTTTTTCTCCCTGGCATCAAGTTTCCTATGCCAGCCAAGTTTATGAGTTCGGTCCCCAATGAGTTTATCTATAATGATAAAGTGAAATTGAGCTGTTTGATGTGTAAGTGTGTGTTTATATAGGGCATTAGTAGTTCTTTTACATTTAATGTCACTCAGGTGTTCAGACATACGTAACCTGAATGGTCGAGAGGTCTGACCTATATAAAATGCATGGCAACTACAGCATGCCATATAAATAGCCCAATCTGTATTACAATTAGCAAAAAATCGAATGTCAAAAACAGTACTGCTGTTTCTACTACTAAATTCCTTGGACTTCAAGATATATTTACAATTTACACAATGTCCACAGGGGAAACATCCAATCAGTCTGTCACCCAAAATAGTGGTATGATATAACTGAGGTAGACTGGACTCAGAATGATGTTTATAATGATTAAAATATCCTGCTAGATTTTTTCCTTTATGAAAAGAAAAGGAACATGTGTTAGGAATAAATGTTTGAATCTTACTGTCAGCTTTAAGTATATTCCAATTGTCTTTGATGATATCCATAAATCTGTTGGTGTTCCTGCCAAACGTAGTGGTGAAACGTAATATATTTGAAGGTGAAGATTTCTTTTTATATGTCAGTAGATTTTCTCTATGTAAGCCCTGAGCATAATTTTGGGCCATAGTGACATATCCTGAGCTGTATCCTCTATTGATGAATCTATTATGTAAATCATGTGCATGATGTTTGAAACTAGCATCATCTGAACAGTTACGTCTTATTCTAAGAAATTGTGATTTTGGAATGTTTTTGGCGATATGTTTTGGATGAAAGCTGGAGGCATGGAGTAAGGTGTTGTACTGGGGGAACTTCCTATAAACTTCAGTATTCAGAGTATTATCCTCATTTTTTGTGACCAAAACATCCAAAAACGTAATGGATTTTTGGTCATAAGTGATGGTAAACTGAATTCCCCATTTGTTGTTATTTAGATATTCCATAAATTCTCGGAGATATCCAATATCTGATCTCCACACCATCCAGCAGTCATCCAAATATCTATGCCAAATATCAATATCAGGCAAATACAAGTTGTGAGTATCATCATAAATCATTATTTCCTCAATATAAGCCATGAATAGATCAGCATAAATGGGGACAAAAGAAGCCCCCATTGCTGTACCTCTGATCTGTAAATAACATTCCTGATCATAGAAAAATACGTTTTTGGTCAGTACATGCTCAGTCAAATTTAACAGAAAGGTGTTAAAACCAGGTTGGTACATGTTGGATTTATAGAGCCAATATTCAATAGCATCAAGACCAGCCCAATGAGGGATGTTGGTATATAATGAGCTTACATCTAGTGTGCATAGCCACCAATCCTGTTCTAGTTGCATGTCATTGACAATACTCAAAAATTGGGTGGTATCCTGTATCCTAGATCTAACCCATGGTAGTAGTGGTTTTAAATACCTGGTCAGAAATTCAGAAAGTGGCTCAGTAAGTGATCCTATGCCCGACACAATGGGCCTACCTGGTGGATGTGAGAAGTCCTTATGTATCTTTGGCAGGAAATAGATGAATTGTCTAGCCGGGTCAGTGATAGTAAGGTGTGCTAATGTTTTAGTAGTTATAATCCCATTATCAACCGCAGAGTGTAAGAAATCATTGATTTGTTCACTAAATACTGGTGTGGGGTCTAGTGGCATTTTAGTATAGTATCGGGCATCACCTAGTTGTTGGTGAGCCTCCATGTCATAATAACTCCAATCCATCACCACCACCGCCCCTCCTTTGTCTGCATGAAGAATGACCAAATCTTTATTTCTTACTAATTCATCTAAACTAGATAAATCACTATCTGTCATGTTATTAGACATTGGTTGATGAGAATTATACTGAAAATGTAAATCACTGAGTACGCTATGTAAAAAAAGACTTACAGAGGGATGCATAGGGGGTGTAAATGATGAAGCATGATATTTGAAAACATCCATTTGTTGCTGTTTATCTTCCCCCTTATCCTGGAAAAATAATTTAAGGTTAACAAGTCTACAGAAAGAAAATAAATCTTGTGCAAAAGTATCCTCAGGAACAAAAAAAACAGGGATAAAAGATAATCCTTTATTCAATAGAGATATTTGTTCAGATGTTAATACAGTATTAGAAATGTTACAGACATTATTTATTTGTTCGTTAGTACCTCCATCAAATTTTGTAGACTTGTAACACTTTTTATGTTTCCTGCCACCTCTCCTCCCCCTGTTTGGCCTAAAGGGAATGTATGATTATTACGTTTGGGCGTGGGGGATCTCATGGTGTGCTGTGTTTCTGTGTCAGTCCCTGATGAAGTGTCATAATCAGTAGAATCTGTATTATTGCCACGTCCTTTAAGAATGGACGTGGGCTTCCTCTTGGAACTAAATGTATTGGTGTTGTGCACATTTTCAAATCTAACATGTCTAGTGTGCTTAAATGGTTGCCCCTTCTGATAATCAGACAAATCACAAGAACATTTTTTAAGTTTCCTTTCCTTGAGACTAGTATCAAAGTTCAATAAATCAGAACTAAGTTTAGATAATAATGGAGGAAAATAAATATCCTGCTGATGTTGATTGCAATCCTCTATTAGTTGTGACACCTTGGCATTTTCTTTGTCAATAATCCTAGTGTAATACTTGGACAAAGATTGGACAAACTTCATGGAGCATTCTTGTTGAATGGATAACCATTCAGTGGTAAGAGTCTCATCGGGGTCAGCTACCAGTGGCTGAATTTTGACCCTCAGGCCCCTAGGACAAATATCCTTTGCCAAATAAGCTTTAAGTAATTTATGGTGCCAAACACAAGATCTAAGTGTTTTCATATTTTTGTTAAGGTCATCAAATAGTTTTTCACATTGTAGTTCTGGCTTCATAGAATTGGAATTTAAAGAGCCTTCAGAGCTCTGACCAATGCCAAAAAGTACAAGATCATCCTTGTCAGACGATAAATCCAAAAATATTTTATTTAAATCCATGGTAGATGTAATCAATGGTGTTAATACCCTATTACTATAGTGGAAAGCAACCACGTCCTGTGTTAAAACTATTAAATAGTGTTATTCAGACAATAATGGCAATAAATTAGTTTATGCAAAAATATGCAAACTAAAGCCACGTCAAGCACAGGACTATAATGGTATAATAATGGTATAAACAGACCACAAAAAATGAAAATATGAAGTCAGATACACACTATCTATATCTGTAACTAAAATAGATCCAGGTTGGGCACCCTAAATATAAAAAAGAAAATGCATTAATTTTGATGTCCAAGGGAACAAAACCGAAAACAGTGGCAGTCAGATCCCTAATTATGTCCAAAGCCAAGTATTAAACTAGGTGATATGTGCCAAAATATGACTTCCAACATAATATATTTGTTATATAGGCAATGTCCTATGACCTATAAACAGTATCAACAGAAATATAGATGGAAATACCCAAATTGCAAAATGTGATTGATATAATCAGTATGAAGAATTATTTCTGTAAGCTTTCAATAATAAAAGTGGAAAAATCACTTATATTAGTTTGATTCCAACATACATTATAAACAATCAAATAAACACATATACCTAATGAAAACAGCATATCAAAAAATAAATTGTATGAACAATGTGTGAGATGGCCTATCATACATGAAATATAGGCTTATTCACTGTTAGAGATCATAATAACCAGATAGTTGCAGACATGATAATAAAAAACTATATTATGTGTAGTCATAAAATAGCGGTCATAACTACAATAAACAGTAGTTGAATCCCTACTAATAAGTCCCAAACATGTCATGAAAAATAAATATTAATGATGCAAGGACCAAAAGATTTTTCAGTTACTTGCAAACTAGTGTCCATCAGCCAATAATTCACTCCGTTCAAATAAAAGGACAATGATACTAGTATGAAGAATAAAAAGTTCACAATAGCCCTAGAAAATTTGTCTATTCCTGGTTCCTCCAAGTCGTAACTGTTCCACCGCCCGTTGGTAAATTCAGAAGACAGCAGCCAATGCACAAAAAAGGTGAACACAATGCCGACACCAAAGACGACACACTCCCATTCATAGAGGTCTTATAAATATCCACTGCGTGAATATAACACTCCGTAATAGTCCTATATACAATGGCGACACCAAAAAGAACACAGTCCCATTCATAAAGTTCCTATTAAATAACCCCTGCGCAGATATAACAGTCCTTAGTGATATTGAAACGACCATAAAAAGTTCTCTGACTTGTTTAATTGAATTACGACACCAACATCAAAAAAAGTTACTGTTCCTGATCGAAAAATGTAATATTAGACTGTTATATGTTAAGGACAAACGACTGGCTGAAGTTGACCAATTGTAACACACATACCATACAAAAAAAGCGTGTCTGGTAGCAACAACTCACCCTAAGAGTGTGTTTACCAGCTTGCTGTATCCAGTGCACAGATAGAATTGCAGTTAACAGCAAAAGACTTGCTGTAATGTTCCAACTAAAACACACATACCATCCTGTAGAGCGTATTAGATGCTAATGACTCGCCCAAAAATAATGTTCATCATCCTGCTGTATCCAGTACGCAAATTGAGTTGCGAAAAAATGCTCAAATCAGCTCAAGCAAGTATTTACGTAGTACAGTAACTAGTGCACCAGAACGAACTCAGTAACCAGTCGTTACACTATGGAGATATGTAATATGAAAGAAGATCATCCAAAACTTGGCAAAATAATATAAAAAATACTTGTCAACCATGTAGAGAAAGGCGAACACGCCAACACAGCACACCATGAGTCCCCCAGCAGGAAATGCAGCAACGTGTATCCAAAACAAAGTTCCCCTGCACGTAGGGAGTTGCACGGCAAAAAAACAGACTAAAAATTAGAAACCAAAGCCAGCAACAAGTGAGCCATGTGGTGGATTGTAGTTTAATAAAGAACTACTAGAACATCATTTCAAGCTTGTAAAAACCAACTTCATTCCAAGCTTGTACAAAACAGACCGGTTTCGGCCAATATTATTCCTGGCCTTCTTCAGTGTTTTACAAAAGACACAAACAAAATCAAGTCTTATATAATGAGCAATAACAAATGATTGGTTGACAATTAGATATCTAATTGGTGAACTCATGAATATTTATGTAATGATATGTGATATAAACCAAAATGCATATACATCATAAGAAAAATTATTTTTCAATTCTTTTATAAATATTCATTGAGTCCTGTATTAAATAGGGCACCAAGTTTGTGTCTGGCCCTACAGACATGTGAGCCAATAGGGTACCATATGCTGGAGCAGCATGTAACATCAGATAGAACAGGACCAACAACAATGGCATCTACCACAGTCTGTGCACAGACCAAGGTACGTATGTGCAATACACATACTGTCGACAATCACCCTAAGTACACAGACCCCAGTACTGTACACACAACCACAGAATGGCCAAGCTATGTCCTCAGAAACAACCCTTACTATATATAACATGTCTAACAGTCTGATATCTGACTGGCTCTTTATCAGGTATGATGTCAATAAATAATGATGTACAGGACATATGCACCTCTTACTGCAAGATATATGTACAAAGGTTGAGATACTTGTGGCTGGAGCTACGAACACTGCCCTAATATTGGCATGTTGCTGTGATAACCTCATACATTTACTGTCATATCAGGGTTTGTTGTGACATATGTCCTATGAGGGATATGACATCAGTAACTCTCATGGCTGTCACCATGTACTGACTGCAATCCTCACACTATGCTTCTGCAGTTCTCAGATAGGTTTTCTGTGAGTAGCAAAAGAAACAAAAGGCTCCACACACTTCCCAGTCTGCAGATTACCCTACAGATCGGAGTTTCCTCAAAAACATAGCACTATCATGACAGGTATTAAAACATGTAGACCAGCCATATCCACACACACCCTGTTAAACCAACATTACTCCAAATGCAGAATAGCAACACTTACATTCTGTAGTCATGTCAGGCACATCCCACTCCTGTGTGTTGGCCTGTTTCCACAGTGTATGTTGTTAGAGGTAAATCACGAAACCATCTGTGATGCTGTTTGCCAAACACCAGATCTAGATCCTCCTCACAGTGAATGGGTAGGCCCAACACCAACATGATGTTCCTAGATATTGGAGTGTGTTTACATGCAATTGGCTATGGGAATGTTACCACATCTGTTCCACATGCAATCAGCTAGGGAAGGGCTGCAATTCGTGCAGAGGCCATCAGCTGATCATGAGCATCACTTACAAAACACAAGCTGCTGCCTAAGGAAAGCAGATGTACTTCTCCACATCCACCAGAGAGGGAGTGAGAGAGACAAAGACAAAATAAGTCAGAGAGGGGGTGGGAGAGTAAAACCTAAGCATGTTTGTGTCATACACCTACCAGTACAGGGTTTCAAACCCCTGACTGACTATGTATTCCTATCACATGTCTATGCAGTTATTGCATGCACCACATAGCTTACATGTTGAGAAACTGTCCAAATGTATATGTAAATGTGAGAGATATCTGCAACAGTGATACTGTAGCGATATAGTAGGTGTAGTCCACGTGCCTGCCCACATGAACACATGTCAGTGTCAACACAGCCAAACTCTCTCAGGGACTCAAACACATTGACTCATTTGGCAGGATCAGGAGTACACTTCCTAACTAGTTAGTTTGCCACAATACAGTAATGCATAGGTATCACATGCACCACAAGAGGTATCCAGAGATTATATGGGCAAAGGGTATGTGAAGGTGTCTGACATCAGACAGCATGCTTCAATATGCCAATGGGAGTTGTAGTCAGTCTGAATGTTGTCAAAAGCATCATACACCACACACAGGGTGCCAGTACTGACATGCATGGGTGGGGTGCATTGCTTCATGGGTGTGTAGTGGCTGACTGTGCCAGATTGTTATCATCAGATGTGCCAGTCCTGGCCTCTTGTGACAGGAACTGGTAATGGACAGCAGGTTGACCCTGCACTTACATTGATAGCATGATACAGGTATTCCCTGGTCCATACAGGGCATGTGTTTAAGGCATGGTATGCCCTTTGTGGGTCATATTTGATGGCACCACAGGTGTTGTAGGTGTTCAGTGGAGAACATAGTGAAGGCACACTATCTGCACTTATGTGCCTATTGTACTGATGGACAGCGTGCCATGCCCTCTGTAGTCCACTGCAATCACACCATGGTTACCATCTATGGGCAATATGCAGGGTGCTACCAACATAGCGGTTGTTGCCTAGGCAAGTGTGTTTGTGTGTGAGACATGGGATAGGAGTGTTCTCTACCTAATACAAGGGTTGCTAACTTTGTTCGTCAGGTCTTGATGTCACATATAGGGGTATGGATTGGCACCCCAGCCTCTTGGCTATTTCACATCTGTTATCCTTGTAAGGTGGACATTGTGACATATGAAAGGGCCACCACAATGAGTCCAGTTGTTTCACACTCCCAGCCACCGCCACACAGGATATGAATGACCAACACAGACACACACACACAGTTGCCATGTTTGAGATTAGAACTCCTACCTAACTAGTTTATCACACTACAGCATTACACAGTTATAGGATGTGCCATGGAGATTACTGGAGTACTCCTTCCCCAAAGGTGTATTTCACTGAGAATGACATCAGCAGGCTTGCCAACATAGGTCAATGGAGGTTTTAGTGACTGTGAATGGCCGCAAAAGCATTGCACCCTACGCAGACAAAGAAACACACACACAAACATCCACACTTGCCATGTCTGGGAATAGAACCCATACCAATCTACTATATCACACTACAGCATTTCACTGTTATAGGATGCACCATGGTGACTACTGTGCTACTCTTTTTCCAAAGGTGTATTTCAAAGTGAATGACAGCAGCAGGCTTGCCAAAGTAGGACATTTGAATTGTAATGAGTGTGACTAGCCTAAAAAGTATTGCTCCCTACACATGTAGACACACACACATACAGTTGTCATGTCAAGGATTAGAACTCCTATTTAGCTAGTTTATCACACTACAGGATTACACAGCTATAGGATGTGCCACAGAGATTACTGACCTGCTCTTTTTCCAAAGGTGTATTTCAAAGTGAATGACACCAGCAGCCTTGCCAAAGTAGGGCATTTGAATTGTAATGAATGTGACTAGCCTGAAAAGCATTGCTCCCTACACAGTCAGACACACATACACACACAGTTGCTATGCCTGGGATTAGAACATTTACTTAACTAATTTATCACACTACAGCATTACACAGTTACAGGATGCACCATGGAGATTACTGGGCTACTCCTTACCCAAAGGCGTATTTCAAAGTGAATGACATCAGCACCCTTGCCAAAATAGGACATTTGAATTGTAGTGAGTGTGACTAGTCTAAAAAGCATTGCTCCCTACACAGACACACACTTGCCATGTCTGGGATTAGAACTACTACCTAACTAGTTTATTACACTACAGCATTACTCAGTTATAGGACGCACCACAGAGATTACTTGGGTACTCCTTTCACAAAAGTGTATTTCAAAGTGAATGACATCAGCAGGCTTGTCATAGTAGGGCTATGGACAGGGCAGTGTGTGTGCATGGGCCATAACCCATTCATCTAGAGTTAGACACACAACACTCAGGGACACCCAGGTTTATATTCCACAGGTATGTGTATACAACTTTTAGATGACTACTGCCTTGTACAGTCATGTTGCACAGATAGCACTTGTACCACAGAGTCTTTAATGCTGAAGGATATCAGTGGCTAATTTCTACAGTGAGTGACATTTACACATCATGTGGTTGTAGCCATTTGACTGTATGTTGGGTGGGACAGGCCTCATGAGAGAAGGCTCTTTGTCACTGTCACTCTCTTCCGCACATCTATGTATGTGTAGTTTTGGCATATTATAGTGTGTTGTCCTTGGATATATGTGTGTATTCCTATCCAATATGTGTGCAAAGCATGACTGGTGCATACCGAGGAGTGTATGCACTAACATCTGCAACTGTCAGATATGTATGGTCCACTGTTTTTGGCAGACATGGGCTTCATTTCTTCAAGTGTGCGACCATGCCCAGTATGACCTTCTGTATTGAATGTGTGGATCCATTCCAGGTAGTTTATACTCCAGTGCAGACCTTAGTGTTCTACACCTACAGCTAGCAAACTCTTTCTGTAGGATATCTGTAGATAACTTGACAATATGGGGTCAAACTGTGCAAGGGATAGTGTGTACTGTAGGTGATTGTGTCTGTGCTGCTTCTGCTACATAGTACTGGTGTTAGCAGAGATATTCAGACATATATACTGTTATACACTGTGATGTTTTATGTCCTCAAGTACTGTCAGGTGGACATTTTTGCTCGCAGTGATGTCCTGGGGAACACAGGGTGAATGTAGCTGTGTCCAGTATTGTAGTCAAACCCCTACATATTCATGGAAAGCTATGCCATTCTGGAGGGGGAGCTATAGACACTTGCTGCTGGGTCTGTGTATCCAGTTCAGCACCTTGGTACAGTAATAGCAGAGGATCCCATACTTGTACATCCATTGACGTGACAGTATGGCCTTATCTTGCTGTGGCAATACCTCACAGCTGTACAGATTCACACAGGTTACCCAGAGGCAGGGATCATAATTCAGGACATTACCCCTATTGTGGTGTACGGGCAAATTTGTAAACACCAATTTTTGTATTTGCTGCCAGGGATAGCATGTGCACATGGCTGTGTGTATTGGACTTTACACATTTCATGCTGTCAATGCTCCCTACCCCCTCTATTATTCTATCCTCTTCCATATATTATGCATACATTCTCTGATACTTTCCCTATAGTTATCACCTCATCACAGCTGTGCTTTGGTGTTGGTCCACAGTTCATGCGGTGGAACATGATGGACATGTTATTGTGGTTTATCAACATGACCTTGCATATGGCTTATGTGGAGTGTGTTATGTTGTTATTTGGGTGTCCATGACATAACATACATTGGCAGTACGGGTGAGATGCAGGCCTTTGGCAGAGGCTTGTAGGCCATTTGCTGGTGATGCAGGCCAGCTGCAGCAGGCCATTGCATTCTGTCAGTCCTACAGTCCCAGACTGCATTGCAGTATATTCTCCTGGGGTGACAGGGTAGGCATGCTAGGTGTTCATGTCAATACTTTCTATCAGTACTGATCAGGTGGTGTGGATGCTGGCAGGGTGCTGCTTACAGCTAGAGACACACCTGCATAGGACACCTGCACTGCATGCTGCATTATTTTTCTATTGCCATACACAGGTGGGGTCATATTGTACTCATTCCCAGCAGCAGGGATAAAACCGGAGAGTTACCTGTGGGTGGTGTTTGGGTGAGCTGAGTGCATGTGTGCTATGGACATGACTTGCATCTGACTCACAGATATGCATGGGGCATTCCAGTTATGCTGGCTTGTGCAGGGACACCAGCTGTTTCCCAATACATCAGTCCTATCACCTTTGTGATCTTCAAGTGTTCGGTTGATGACATCGGTATTCCCTACTACAAGCCCAAATAATGTGATGCATACCTGTAAGTACAGTTCCAAGGGTGTGTCCATTTCATGGTTACATATTATATACTGTATGTCTGGGGTACTTTCTCCTGTGTACTGCTTGTATATCTAGCCCAACAGTCATGCCATGTCCATCTTTCAGATGGTGACACAAATTACCGCCATACATTTACAATGGCTTACTGCTAGCATGTGTTATACTGGAGAGCATTGTCTTTGGCACTGCAGTTGTGAGGACTTGGCACTGTCATCAGCAGTAGTGGGCAATGGCCACCAGGTCAAACCTCAACATGCATACATACTGACCATTCTCACACGATATGAAACACACACCAACCTAACACACACATACCTGCATGTTGTACAAATGCTACAATCTATCCTGCTACCTTGACCACCTCAGGTCATCTGTGCTCCACTGGTATTATACCTACACATACATGTTACTACATGTCTACATCGGATTGGGGGGGCACACCTGACTGTTACTACATTTCTACATAGGATTGGGGGGGCACACCTGATTGTTATGACATGTCTACATTGGATGGGGGGCACACCAGACTGTTACTACATTTCTAAATAGGATTGGGGGCACACCTGACTGTTACTACAGTTCTACTTAGGATTGGGGGACACACCTGACTCTCTACATTTCTACATAGGATTGGGGGGGCACACCTGACTGCTACTACATTTTTACTTAAGAATGGAGGGGCCCACCTGACTGTTACAACATGTCTACATCAGCCTGGGGAGCACCACACTGTTACTACATTTCTACACAGGATTGGGCACCTGAGTGTTTCTACATTTCTACATAGGATTGGGGGGCACACCTAACTGTTTCTACATTTCTACACAGGATTGGGGGAACACACCTGACTGTTTCTACATTAATACACAGGATTGGGGGAGGGGGCACACATGACTGTTTCTACATTTCTACACAGGATTTGGGGGCACACCTGACTGTTTCTACATTTCTACACAGGATTTGGGGGGCATACCTGTTTCTACATTTCTACATAGGACTGAGGGGCACACCTGGCACATGTACACATTTGCTGTGACTATACTGGTATGTCAGCAACTCCATTCATTCTTTATTCTAACCTATCATGCTGACTAGAGGCATATCAGTGTACTACAGGTCTTAGGTTTGATTGACCTAGATATCAGTTTCTGACTTCCTACCCTTCAGAACCAACATCCCACTGCCTGACCTGATGTAGTCTTTCTGTGTAGGCCTGGCAGGGGCAGTTACCCATAGGCATCATTCAGAGGCCTTAGGACAGCCTTTGTTTATGTTTGCCCACACCTGTCCTGCTGGCTGAGACTATTGTTGGGTATGTGAACCTCCCTGACTGACATGTGTGTGTCATATGGACACACATGTGGCCCAGCACATTTCCTGCAGTGGGTTTTGTCACCATGTGTAGTACTGGCTACTATGGTGACACCACTATTTGTTACAGATCTCATGCTGCCACTATATGTCTTCTATCTGCTGCCATCCCATTCAGCCACCTGATTCCCTTGCATGCGCACATCCATACCATAGATATAAGTAACAAACCATACTACTCCACTCAGCAATAGATAAGGACAGTGACTTACCTTGTGGGTGTGCCAGTATTGAGAATGGTACTGGAGGGCTGTCTATGTTGGACGCATATAGTACACTCCCTATACGTGGTTGAGCACAGGTAGTGTCATGTTTGGAATCCATTTTACTGTATGTGCGAGTCAGAGAGAGGTGTCATTCCCTGGGTCCCTACTATGTCTGTGTATGTGCTATGCATTGCCTCTTTGCCAAGGCCACGGCATACTGGGCATGCCTCCATCTGCCTACTTGGGCAGGTTCAGGTTGTTCCTCCTCTGAGTCACTCTGTGTCTATGCAGGCCTTGGCATTGGCTGGGGGCTGTGTGACCCTGCCCCATACTGTTCTTGCTGCAGCTGTTTCCACAGGATCATATTGTGTAGCATGGCACATATGATGACAGTGTGAGTATATGTACCTGGTGAGTACTGCAAGGTTCCACCCGATGTGTTCAGGCACCAGAACCATGACTTGAACATCCCAAACACATGCTCTGTTATAATTCTGGTCTGTGCATGTGCCTCATTATGGAGTTCTTATTCGGGTGTGTGTGTATTTCTGATGGGTGTCATCGGCCATGGCTCCAGTGCATAACCAGCATCCCCCACTAGGTGACCGTAAGGGATGTCCCCATTGGCAAATCTCTGGTACAGCTGCCTCAGATGCCAGATTTGGGAATCGTGATAGCTTCCATGGCAGCCACCACACACATTCATTATAATGCCCTGGGCATCGCACACGACCTGGCAATTGATGGAGGGGAAGCCCTTGCAGTTGATGTAGACCATACCCTGCTCACTGGGTGGTGCTTTGATGCATATGTACGTGCAGTCCATTGCACCCACTACCTCAGGGTATTCTGCTATTTGGTGGGAGAGACGCATATTGCTGGCCAACACCTCACGGGTGTTGAGGAAATATACGTGCTCACTGGCATGTGCTGACATGGCATCCAGGAACTGGTGGAATACACTGGATGCTGATGCCTGTGAGATCCCCATGATATCCCCAGTTGGCCTTTGGAAGGTACCTGTGGTTGTATTCCTAGGCCTACACATACCTTGGTATCCACTGGGATGGGTTCCCTTCTGTTAGTTCTGTGTGTCAGGTGTGGCCAGCACAGCTCAAAAATTTGCTGTAGGAGGTCCCTGTACACCCTAGAGCACTCCACTAGTTCTAGCTCATGTAGCCCCTGGTAGGTTACCCTGGGTCTGTACATCCTTCTCCATCTCCTCACTGTGAGTTAGTCAACAGCATTCTCATCGTCGCCACCCTCAGCCTCTTTCACATGTTGATGTCTGATAGCTGCTGCAGCCCCTATCATTTTGTTGTTTTTGTTTGTTAAATTCTCCCTGCTTGTATACTCCGGTGGTGTACAGTATGTGGGACAAACCAGAGAGAAAGGTTTTTGCATAGTTTATAGTAATGTTCTGGGCTGGACTAGTCTGCTGCCTGTGTAATTGGCTGATTCTGATACATTTCACCTGCCAGCTATGCTAGTTCTGCTAGATTACTTTCCTACTGTTGTTTTCCCTTCCCATTGCCTTCCTGTTTAAGCACGGGGCACGCTGCACAAACACAGTGCTCAAATGTGCACAGAACTGCTATTTCCTGGTTTACTTTTTTTTCCCTTTAAAACCCGGTGCACGGCACGCACACCAGCTTAGGCAATGCAAACAGTGCTAGGCAGCCTCAGACACACCCCCTTGCTTAGCTCTGCTAAGCTAAGTGCAAACCCGAGCCACACACCCCTATGATGTCAGCTAACTCCTAGGCTTGCATCAGTCTATTCCTGCTCTTACACTGTTGGGTGCTGACTAGCATTGAGGGGACATCTGGGATTCAGTATCATTCCCTCATTTGCATAGGATTGCCTGCTGATGAATAGTTACAGGTCACACACTGAGCCTCCCCCTTTAGCAACCACTATTCACTGGCTGTGTTGTGTTCTGCCTGCCATTGAGTATAATGGCGAAATAGTGATTTTGGTTATAATGCTTATTTTAGTTTTCTTTTTTCACCCAATCCTGTTTGCATGTCGCTGCCCTATGCTTAAACAGTCAAAATCGGCAAAAAAAAAAAGTACATTTTTTGCAACTGTTTTCCATGCCAATGATCATATATTTGGCCAATGGCGGGCTTTCAACATAATAGCCACCCTTTATTTGGAGCTGACATGGCTCCATTTTGTAGTTTGCAGAAATGTACTCGGTTACTAACCGAGTACATTTCTACAGATTACACTAATCCTGCATGGCCAGCTGCCAGCTTCCTGGATCACAAATTCACCTCATTTGCATGGATTTCACCTGCAAATGGGGTAATTTGCATACAGGAGCTGAGTCCATGCAGGACTAGTGCAGGAGCGCTCATGCATGTCCCTATAGCTTATTCCTGGATCGCACGGCAGACATATTGCCTGCTGGAGCTCCTGCACTAGTGAATCCGGGGGAGTGTCTAACCCAGAAGAAATGGAATGGATGGTCCCTACTCTTAAAAGAATAAGAGAAATAAATCCTTGGACTGATGCTAGAAAGAAGAAACAAAAAGCTGATTCCAAGATAGCTGTCACAAAAAATAACTCTTACAACTACATCTCTCAAAGTATCAACTGATATGGTACATCACTTGTAATCTGTGTTTATTTAAAAAAAGGAGGGTTTCTTAAACAACTGAGAAACAGTAATGATTTATTCAGAATGGTCAAAGAGTCCAATAATTCTTCACAAACAAAGGTAGGTCAAGATGGGTTACTATTTACATTATATATAAGCCAAACAAAGCAACATGTAATAGAAACATTCAAAGTTTCTATTTCCCTGCTTGAACTCAATGAATACTTATCTTGTTCATTTTTCATTGTTTTTACTTATAATAATTTAAGTAATTATTTAACTAATTCAACAAGGTGCCATTCATCAGAGTTCAGACTCAAATGTAGCAAATTAACATTGTAGATTATATATATATATATATATATATATATATACATATTTTTATATATATATATATATATACATATTTTTATATATATATATATAGAGAGAGAGAGAGAACAGTAACAGTAGAGTGTTTTGAAAAAAATGCTGTCATAGAGACTAATTCCTTCTTCAGTTAAAGTATTATTTAGAAATGTCATGTATATCCTAGTTAAATAATAGTAGCAAGCTCTTAGTACAAATGTCATCATTATTCTGTCTAAATATACTTAATATAAATTATGGCAGGTATCACAGCTATGAGTGCTGTTTGATAAATCCTGATACGGTGTGCGTGGATGCAGCCTTGTCTGGCAGCTAATAGAAATGTCATTATTATTTTGTCTGAACATAGTTAATATTAATTATGGCAAGTATCATAGCTTCAGGTGCTGTTTGATTAAGTCTGACATGGTGTGTGTGGATGCAGCTGTGTCTGGCAGCTGTTGCATGTTGCCATTTTCTTCTCCGGGAAGCTGTGGGTTGTGGCTTGTGATCGAGGTTTACTGATGCTTGTGTATTAGGAAGAGACATTTGGTGTTTTAGCCTGGATCCAGGGGTAGGGGTGGATAAAACTGTGATTTTGGATATTTTGGAAGAGAATAGTTTGTTTATTCACCTGCTGACTGAGAGGTAGGAAGGCTGGAAGAATGTGTCATCTCTTGTTGTGGTGGCTTGTTGGGAGGTTTTTTTTTTTTTATCTGTTTGCTCTCCGTTCTTTTCCTGGCTGCTGCCTCGTAGAAAGGGAGGGAATTTAGGCTTGAAGTTGCAGTGAAGTGAAGCTTTTCTTCAGGTGCATCGCAAGTCTCTGGTATGCAGTACACAGACACAATAACAGAAACAGATGCTCCCTTGTTGCTATGGTATCGGAGACAGAGTGACGATAATGTTTAAAGGCTTTGAGAATCCTCCGAGATGATTCTCCGCAATGGAGTTTTTGGTTTAAAAAAAAATAATAAAATATATATATATATATATATATATATATATATATATATATATATATATAATAAAATGGCTGTTTTAAACCACATGTACACATACTGATGGTCTCCCAACACTTCGTTTAGCTCATTAAGTTTTTTCTTTAAAAAAATAAATTAGTGCAATTTTATATTTAAAATGTATTTTGGTCCAAACACATTAAGGACTTACATAAGAGTGGAAGTCTGAGTTATTGTGAAAGACTAAGAACACTTGGTCTTGTGCAGTACCCTTTGCAGTGGTCTGGGAGGTGAGCTTGCTCGGACGTGTTGGGCATATGGGGATAGCTGATTCAAGGTGTGTTTGGGGTTGCTGGGAAGTGTTAGAGAGTCATCAGATTTCCTTCATGGAAGTATCTGTGGGAATGGAATGTGTGTTGAGTGGTTCACTGGCAGAGTGGCCACTGCATGGAACAGGCTGGTAAAATGGAACAGGACAAATATTGGTTTGGATATTTTAAAAACAGTTTGGAAACACACCACATGAATTAGTGAATTGTATTATGGCAAAACTAGATGGCCACTGTTGCCAGTGCTTGACGTACTGATATGTGTGTATGTAAGGATGGAAATATCCTTATAACAAATAAGAAACTAGAAGGGTGCCATAATGTAAAGTCTATGGACTATGTAAACATGCTTGGAAGGAGCTAATAATAAGAATAAGCATTACAGCTTGTGATCTCTCAAATAACTAAGCAACAGCCAAAAAAAAAACACACACACTAGTTATGTAATGTATGATTTTAGTAACTCTAGACATAAAATATATAATCGTCATACATGATGAAGCAATCTGCTGAACTTAGACATTAAAGACAGGTTTTAATAACATGGGCTTGTGTATAATAACACTACTGTCTTAATTTGCCATAAATGACATACACTACATTGAACATCAAGGGGAAGCATGATGATTTTCTTATATAAGTAAATATGCAAAACAAGTCATGTAATTGCTTTAACTTGAATTGTAGTTTTTGTAACCCTTCTTGACAATATATAATACTTAAGTGGATACCAAGGTAACTAATGCTTTATACATCTCATCAAACTGACAAAGTTGTTCAAGAGAAACAATAGAAGCCTGAACTTGAAATGCCATAGAATGTAACAATCATATTCTGAACAAATAGTATTAAATTGACAATAAGACACTCACTTTGTTTTAGCTTGTCATAAATGACATAGACTATATTGAACATCAAGTGGAAACATGACGATTTTCTCATATAGGTAATTACATAGACTTTTGTATAATATCACTACTGTCTAAACTTGCCAGAAATGACATACACTACATTGAACATCAAGGGGAAGCATGATGATTTTCTTATATAATTAAATATGCAAAACAAGTCATGTAAATGCTTTATCTTGAATTGTGGTTTTGTAACCCATCCTGACCATACATAATACTTATGCTGTTACCAAGGTAACTAATGTTTTATACATGACATCAAACTGACAAAGGTGTTCAAGGGAAACAATAGAAGCCTAAACTAGGAATGTCACAGAATGTAACAATCATATTCTGAACAAATAGTATTAAATTGACAATAATCACTTAGTTTAACCTTTGCTGATTATACAAAATAGAATGTTGCCATTTAAATCTAAAAACTTTCAGTATATGCCATAAAATGGAAATTTATAAAAATGGAAAGGGAATTTGTAATCATTAATCACAATAAGTAAATTTTGTATTTCAACCTATAATTTCACTAATTTTATAATAAAAATGATAGATATGAAAATCCTTATGTATAGGAAATGGGAGGAAGAGGGATGCACTGATAATTAAAATGCACTAACTTTCATCAGTGTTCACATAAAACAAACTTGATGCTTTAAGTAAGTTAGCAACTAACAAAGTGATTACTTAAATGCTGGCAAACAATGAAATATAACTTCTGATATATCCAGTAAAATACATTGTGTTATAAACATTAGGCATAAATATTATTATTATCTATTTATATTATGCAATACGTTTTGAAAGATTTCATCAGTAAGGGTGAATATGTTAAATAACTGTGTGCTATAATCTTTTACTGAGGTTTTATATATGATACATCCTACTTTACTATGAGTGAATTGCTTGTCATCTATCTTTCATGTAACTATTAATTGCTTATACAATAAGTAGACATTTATATTGTATTAGCATTCTGCCTATTATACAATGGTACTATATCTGTTCAAAATAATATAAATATTGCTTATTCCTATTACAAATATTCTTCATATGATAATTCAATTTATGGAGCTCAGATGTTCTGGATTGTCAAGGTATGAGTGATAATCAGATGGACTTAGGTTTATCCAGCAGATAAGAAATTATTTTCATTCCAAGGCTAGTGCGGATCTTAGTTTTGTTAACATTTATTAATTTAAATTTGTTATTTCACGAAAAAACATTTTTAGTATGCCTGACCAAAACATTACTTTATTGGTAAACACTCAAAGTATAAAACTGATAATTTCCTTTAAAAGCTCAAAAATATACTTTATAGTTAGCAGAGGAAAATGTTTAGTAGTCACAATAAAACAAAAAAATACATAGTCTAAATAACATAAGATGGATTTAACTTTATTATCTTTAAATACCAATGGCTTAAACAATCATAGCAAGAGATCAGGTCTACTGGAATATTTAAAACTGAACAAAGCACAAATTGTCTTCTTCAGGAAACTAATTTTAAAACTAATGACAATTACAAATGGAATTGTAAGGAATATATGATATTGGTGCAATCCACTTATAAGACAAAGACAAAAGGGGTAACAATTTTATGGAAAACAAATGTGGTTAATCCAGAAATCATTTATAAGTATGAAGATAAAGAAGGCCTTATGTCATTAGTCATAGTTAAATATAATAGAATATGGACCCTAGCCAATCTATACTGGTTCCCAGGCATTGGATCAGGAACTGTTAAAAAACACTTGGATTTTATTTCCAATAATTATAAAGGCAACTTAATATTAGGAGGAGATTTTAACTGTATATTTGTTATTTCTGAAACTACAAATAAAAGACCAATGGGTACATCTGCTGTATCAAAAGCTTTAAACAGGTGGGTAGAATCATTTCATCTTGTAGATTCTTTCAAATTTAAAGAAGATAAATCTTTGTTGTTTTCCCATCAAGATCAGATTTGGTACCCAAACTAGAATAGATAAAATATTTTCTGCCCATGACTTACACTCTAAAATCATTAATTTCTCAATCACTCCCTGCCCCTTTTCAGACCACAATTCATTGATACTAAAACTTCAAAATGGTACAAACCATTAATCTTTAACTCCAAAATTCCAGCATATATAACTAAACTTAAAGAGTTCAAACTCTGGTTATTATCTGAATTAAAGTTTTTCTTAGATATTAATTATAAAACAGAGATAAATAAAATAATGATATGGGACTCGTTAAAAGCTTACATATATGGTAAAACCCTAACCTGGTATAAAACAAATCAGAGAATGGGATTCTAAATTATTAGATCAACAATCCAAACTTTTGTCAGTAAAAGCTGAAAAAATCAAAATCATTTGGAGATGAAAAATAAAGCAGAAGTATTAAACAATAAATACAACAAAATTCTAACACTAAAACTAGTTTAGCTTTACAAAAACTAAAAATTAATACCTTGGCCACTTCTCCCAAATATCTGTATAATTTATCCACAAGAATAAAAATACAATCAAAAGCTAATAATATTAAAAGTATCTTACATGAAAAGAAAGGGAAAATGTCTCAGATATAGGTGACATTCTTGATGCCTATAGAAATCACTATATGGAACATTTCCAAAAGGAAAATAAAAATATTGATCAATAACTCTAGATGAAAAATGCTCTAATATAAATAAATGCCAGAAAAATTAAAACTAGATCTGCAAGCACCCATATCATACAAAGAAGTTACAGATACAATAAAAGAGGGTAAAAATAATAAAGCTCCAGGTATAGATGGCATAATTATGGAAATGTATAAACTTTTTCCTTCAAAGATACTATTCCTCTTCCATAAAACTCTGTGAGAAATTCAGTTACAAGCTTTAATACCACCCTCTTGGAGATATTCCTTAATCACACCAATCCTAAAGGAAAACAAATCCCCAAACTTCTGTACCTCATATAGACATATATCATTATTAAATAATGACTACAAGATATTTATGACAATATTAACTAACAGAATGAAAATGCCACTATCCAAAACAATAAATAATGATACAAGCTGGATTATATATCATAGACACACACACATGAAAATATTAAAAGGATAATTTCTCTTATAAATTATGTTAATAAAGAAAATAAAGAAACACTCATAATTGGCTTAGATATAGAGAAAGCCTTTGATTCCCTAAATTGGGACTATTTTTCAAAATTCTAATGCTATTTGAATTTCCTGCATCCTTTGTTCATCTCCTAAAGAATATGTATAGCGTATGTCAAGTTGGGGCCTTGTACCTCTGAATCTATACATATAACAAAAGGCACTAAACAAGGATGTCCCATGTCACAGATTCTATTTGCTCTGGCTATTGAAATTTTGGCAGATTCAATTTGTAACAGTATAAAAATCAAAGGAATAGATGTTTATGAACAATACTATTCTAAAGTAATGCTATTTGCTGATGACATATCACTAACATTATGTAATACAAAAGAGACATTAGAAGAATTAGATTTATTAATTGACAAATTTCACATGACTTCAGGACTCCATTTCAATAAACCAAAATCAAAAAAAAATTTAAATAAAAAAAAAGAACTGCAGACTAAGGGGGGTGGGGCTCACAACATAGGGAGACAAGAAAATACCTTAAAATATGTAGGAATTGAATTATGCAAGGATAATAATGAATTAGTCTCAAAAAACTAATATAATATGATCAACACAATTAAATACTCTGTGTAAAACGGAAGAAAATAATATTAACATTTGAAGCTAGACTGCACTTAATAAAAATGTTTTTACTGCCCAATATCCTATATATAGCCTTGGCAATACAACTGTTACCAGAAAGGAATATAGTTAAAGAAATAAATTCATGCCTAATAAAATGTTTATGGTTTCTCAGAAGAAACAGAATAGCTTTGATACATCATATCAGACCATGGAAACAGGGAAGATTAAACTTTCCTGATATAGAAACTTATATAAAGGCAACAGTATCTAAAACAATCTCAGATTGGATAAGTCTAAATTAATCTGCAAATTGGAAAGAATTACTAACTGCAATATCAATAAATGAATTTGATTTACAAACAAAATTTCAAATAACAGATAACAATTTGCCATGGCACATATGTATTAGTATGCAATATAACATAACTAAACCCACTAAAACTTGTATGATTAATTATTACATTGACTCATTTAGGAAAATTATTAATGAAAATATAGATTTAAAAATCTGGTTTGATCTTTTAACACCATTTATAGTCACAAAGAACTTTCCACATAAAATATATAGAGAAATTATTAATTCCTGGGAACAGAAAGGATTTATTTGTTGGCTTCAATGTATCAAAGAACGAAAAGTTTTAGATATGCAAGTAGTAAAAACAACATACAAAATTCCACAACAGGACTGGCTAACTTTACAGAGTATTCTATCATATTCACAAGGTTTAAGTAGAATAATTAACAATTGTTCATTTAAACTGTATTGTGCCTTTTTACAACAGATTTGCTGTTTAAATAGTTTTCTGTATTATTTCACTTGCTTTATAATTATAATTTTGTTTCCTTACAAATTCATGTAATGATTTTCATGTAACTTGGAGCTTTTCTCCCCGGGCCTCCACTGAACATGGGTCTCAAGCCCAGTGGACTTTCCCAGTCAACAAATGTTAATAATAATAATAATAATAATAATAATAATAAATACCTAATTTTATGAAATACATATATGAAATCATGTATAATGACTTCGACATGGGAAACAGTATTTCAAAATTTTACAAAATATTGATAAACGGTGATGTACAAGTTGACAGACGAGATCAGACAGGAGTCCCCGTGGACTATGATGTTTGCAGATGACATTGTGATCTGTAGGGAGAGTAGGGAACAGGTGGAGGAGACCCTGGAGAGATGGAGATATGCTCTAGAGAGAAGAGGAATGAAGGTCAGCAGGACTAAGACAGAATATATGTGTGTGAATGAGAGGGAGGATAGAGGAATGGTGAGGATGCAAAGAGTAGAGGTGGCGAAGGTGGATGAGTTTAAATACTTGGGGTCAATAGTTCAGAGTAACGGTGAGTGTGGAAGAGAGGTGAAGAAGAGAGTACAGGCAGGATGGAGTGGGTGGAGGACAGTGTCAGGAGTGATTTGTGACAGACAAGTACCTGTAAGAGTGAAAGGGAAGGTCTACCAGAGGGTAGTGAGACCAGCTATGTTATATGGGTTGGAGACAGTGGCATTGACAAAAAGGCAGGAGTTTAAGCTGGATGTGGCAGAATTAAAGATGTTACAATTTGCACTGGGTGTGACGAGGGTGGACAGGATTAGGAATAAGTATATTAGAGGGTCATCCCAGGTTGGAAGATTTGGAGACAGAGCCAGAGAAGCATGATTATGTTGGTTTGGACATGTGCTGAGGAGGGATGCTGAGTATATTGGGAAAAAGATGCTAAGGATAAAGCTACCAGGTAACAGGAAAAGAGGAAGGCCTAAGATAAGGTTTATGGATGTGGTGAGAGAGGACATGCAGGTGGTTGGTGTGACAGAGCAAGATGCAGAGGACAGGAAGAAATGGAAACAGGTGATCTGCTGTGGCAACCCCTAATGGGAACAGCCGAAAGAAGATGATGATGATTGATAAACTATAAAACAACACCCAAAACTTCATACTGGAAATATATAACAAAAGGACACTCGATATAGTTAACTGAAGATATTAAAACAAATATCTTATTATCAATAAAATATACATCCTTTACAAAATACTGGAAAGTTTTTAATTGGAAATGCTTGCACAGAGCATTCCTAATCCCAGATAGAATCATTAAAATTAGTTCTTCCATAAAAGGAATATGTTGGAGATGTGAGCAAGTAAAAACAATTGGCCCCCAAAAAAAAAAAATTTTGGAAAAAAAAAAAAAACCCCATTTTCCCTTTTTTTCATTCTTGATGCCTATAGAAATCAATATATGGAACATTTCCAAAAGAAAAAGAAAAATATTGATCAATAACTCTAGATGAAAAATGCTCTAATATAAATAAATGCCAGAAAAATTAAAACTAGATCTGCAAGCACCCATATCATACAAAGAAGTTACAGATACAATAAAAGAGGGTAAAAATAATAAAGCTCCAGGTATAGATGGCATAATTATGGAAATGTATAAACTTTTTCCTTCAAAGATACTATTCCTCTTCCATAAAACTCTGTGAGAAATTCAGTTACAAGCTTTAATACCACCCTCTTGGAGATATTCCTTAATCACACCAATCCTAAAGGAAAACAAATCCCCAAACTTCTGTACCTCATATAGACATATATCATTATTAAATAATGACTACAAGATATTTATGACAATATTAACTAACAGAATGAAAATGCCACTATCCAAAACAATAAATAATGATACAAGCTGGATTATATATCATAGACACACACACATGAAAATATTAAAAGGATAATTTCTCTTATAAATTATGTTAATAAAGAAAATAAAGAAACACTCATAATTGGCTTAGATATAGAGAAAGCCTTTGATTCCCTAAATTGGGACTATTTTTCAAAATTCTAATGCTATTTGAATTTCCTGCATCCTTTGTTCATCTCCTAAAGAATATGTATAGCGTATGTCAAGTTGGGGCCTTGTACCTCTGAATCTATACATATAACAACAGGCACTAAACAAGGATGTCACAGATTCTGTTTGCTCTGGCTATTGAAATTTTGGCAGAATCAATTTGTAGCAGTATAAAAATCAAAGGAATAGATGTTTATGAACAATACTATTCTAAAGTAATGCTATTTGCTGATGACATATCACTAACATTATCTAATACAAAAGAGACATTAGAAGAATTAGATATATTAATTGACAAATTTCACATGACTTCAGGATTCCATTTCAATAAACCAAAATCAAAAAAAAATTTAAATAAAAAAAAAGAACTGCAGACTAAGGGGGGTGGGGCTCACAACATAGGGAAACAAGAAAATATCTTAAAATATGTAGGAATGGAGTTATGCAAGGATAATAATGAATTAGTCTAAAAAAACTAATATAATATGATCAACACAATTAAATACTCTGTGTAAAATGGAAGAAAATAATATTAACATTTGAAGCTAGACTGCACTTAATAAAAATGTTTTTACTGCCCAATATCCTATATATAGCCTTGGCAATACAACTGTTACCAGAAAGGAATATAGTTAAAGAAATAAATTCATGCCTAATAAAATGTTTATGGTTTCTCAGAAGAAACAGAATAGCTTTGATACATCATATCAGACCATGGAAACAGGGAAGATTAAACTTTCCTGATATAGAAACATATATAAAGGCAACAGTATCTAAAATAATCTCAGATTGGATAAGTCTAAATTAATCTGCAAATTGGAAAGAATTACTAACTGCAATATCAATAAATGAATTTGATTTACAAACAAAATTTCAAATAACAGATAACAATTTGCCATGGCACATATGTATTAGTATGCAATATAACATAACTAAACCCACTAAAACTTATATGATTAATTATTACATTGACTCATTTAGGAAAATTATTAATGAAAATATAGATTTAAAAATCTGGTTTGATCTTTTAACACCATTTATAGTCACAAAGAACTTTCCACATAAAATATATAGAGAAATTATTAATTCCTGGGAACAGAAAGGATTTATTTGTTGGCTTCAATGTATCAAAGAACGAAAAGTTTTAGATATGCAAGTAGTAAAAACAACATACAAAATTCCACAACAGGACTGGCTAACTTTACAGAGTATTCTGTCATATTCACAAGATTTAAGTAGAATAATTAACAATTGTTCATTTAAACTGTATTGTGCCTTTTTACAACAGATTTGCTGTTTATATAGTTTTCTGTATTATTTCACTTGCTTTATAATTATAATTTTGTTTCCTTACAAATTCATGTAATGATTTTCATGTAACTTGGAGCTTTTCTCCCTGGCCCTCCACTGAACATGGGTCTCAAGCCCAGTGGACTTTCCCAGTCAACAAATGTTAATAATAATAATAATAATAATAATAATAATAAATACCTAATTTTATGAAATACATATATGAAATCATGTATAATGACTTTGACATGGGAAACAGTATTTCAAAATTTTACAAACTATTGATAAACGGTGATGTACAAGTTGACAGACGAGATCAGACAGGAGTCCCCGTGGGCTATGATGTTTGCAGATGACATTGTGATCTGAAGGGAGAGTAGGGAACAGGTGGAGGAGACACTGGAGAGATGGAGATATGCTCTAGAGAGAAGAGGAATGAAGGTCAGCAGGACTAAGACAGAATATATGTGTGTGAATGAGAGGGAGGATAGAGGAATGGTGAGGATGCAAAGAGTAGAGGTGGCGAAGGTGGATGAGTTTAAATACTTGGGGTCAATAGTTCAGAGTAACGGTGAGTGTGGAAGAGAGGTGAAGAAGAGAGTACAGGCAGGATGGAGTGGGTGGAGGACAGTGTCAGGAGTGATTTGTGACAGACAAGTACCTGTAAGAGTGAAAGGGAAGGTCTACCAGAGGGTAGTGAGACCAGCTATGTTATATGGGTTGGAGACAGTGGCATTGACAAAAAGGCAAGAGTTTAAGCTGGATGTGGCAGAATTAAAGATGTTACAATTTGCACTGGGTGTGACGAGGGTGGACAGGATTAGGAATAAGTATATTAGAGGGTCATCCCAGGTTGGAAGATTTGGAGACAGAGCCAGAGAAGCATGATTATGTTGGTTTGGACATGTGCTGAGGAGGGATGCTGAGTATATTGGGAAAAAGATGCTAAGGATAAAGCTACCAGGTAACAGGAAAAGAGGAAGGCCTAAGATAAGGTTTATGGATGTGGTGAGAGAGGACATGCAGGTGGTTGGTGTGACAGAGCAAGATGCAGAGGACAGGAAGAAATGGAAACAGGTGATCTGCTGTGGCAACCCCTAATGGGAACAGCCGAAAGAAGATGATGATGATTGATAAACTATAAAACAACACCCAAAACTTCATACTGGAAATATATAACAAAAGGACACTCGATATAGTTAACTGAAGATATTAAAACAAATATCTTATTATCAATAAAATATACATCCTTTACAAAATACTGGAAAGTTTTTAATTGGAAATGCTTGCACAGAGCATTCCTAATCCCAGATAGAATCATTAAAATTAGTTCTTCCATAAAAGGAATATGTTGGAGATGTGAGCAAGTACACAATGCAGACGGGAACCACATTTTCTTTGACTGTGTTAAAATTAAGCCATTTTGGAATAAATAAATAAACACTAGAGAAATGAAACCTATACATATATGGAGAGCAGTTACCATGTTTACTTAATTATGCTAATCGTTAAAACAGCTAATTAATGGTTATTAAAACTATCTATCTGAAATATATGAGGCAGAGATATATCTCTGAATTCCATAGGAATGCTCAAGTATATATAATTACATAGGATAGTCACAGTTACTGTAGGGAACAACTGCCTGTCTCTGAACCTCTGTAACCCTTTGACAAATATCCTCCACATCACTCCAGTGCAGGTCATTATTGCGTTGGAGAACCTGCACTCCAGTCCGGTAGATCCCCATAACATTCTCCCTCACAATCTGGTTCCAGATGCTGATCATCCTGAAGTTCCTTGGCCTGGCTCTCATCTGATGCGCCACTCCAGCATAGAGAGTTAGCATCTGGGTGGTCTCCTCCTCAATCCAGGTGGGTGCATGGACACATTACTACATCTTAGAAGTTGCTATCTTGATAATCCAATGATAAATGTAGGATAAATGCAAAAACTGAAAAATGTGCACTGACGTTCTACTCAATTTGTAGTTAGCAATGGTCTGATCTGTTGCTGTATCAAAATCAGCATTTAAAAGTGCCACTTATGTCATGTTATCAGATCATTGGAAGATAATGGGCACATGCCACACATGGAACCATTTATTGATACTTATTCAGTTCTTGCTCAGTACACCAGGATGTTAAGCTAACTGTAGCCAATTTATGTGGATGTGCACAAATGGGATTACAAAACTAGGAATTTTAATGAACCTCATTAATTGTGTATGGCACAAATGCTCCTTAAAAATAGGTGCACATTAGGTGATCTTACTTTTAGTGATTCTTGAGTCAGAGGTAATTTGACACCTGCTATATTTTCTCTTTTTAGGAATATTACATCTGTTAAAGTTGCTCATTTTCAAAGGTGCCCATTTAAATTTATTATTATTGAAAATGCATGCTTTAAGAGAAATTGTCACAAGTTACTGGGATGATGTTTGATTGACCTTTATGCATACAGGTGTTGCCATTTTCATTAAGGACATGCAATATTTTCCAAGATGCAGTACTATAGACAGATTTAAATTGCAATGTGAACAGTACATAAAGACAGATTTATGGATCATCCGTATTTCTTATGGGTAATTCCAACATTCTGTAGTGTAAGCATGGAAACCTATGGATTCTGACACTATTCGTATGTACTATGTTCTTTTGCTATTATGGATATTTCTTCATTGATGTTTCTTGACAAACATCTTAATACTATGTTCTTTTGCTTTTATGGATATTTCTTCATTGATAGTTCTTAACAAAAGTCTTAATACTATGTTCTTTTGCTGTTGCAGATATTTCTTCATTGATGGTTTTTAACAAAAGTCTTATAACTACTGTCATAATATGCAAAGGATCCATACTGCCTGACCTGTCTACAGATCCTGTGTTTTTTCTGACACTTTCTGTAAGTTGTTTAATTGTTAGTTTGTGTAGTATTTTAATGTTAAGTGCTTGCCTGTGACATGATGCTGTTGTCTTTGGACCTCCATTTGGCAGGTATATCATGTAAGGGGTTCTAATTCCACCAGTGCAGGTACTTTTTTTACTTTTTATATGTCACATTAGCATTTGTCACAGACAATGTTTTATAGGCTTTCACATTGCACAGGAATGCAGATTGATTATGGTGACATACAGTCTGCACATAATCATCTGCATAGCCGGGCTCACACAGCAATATGATCATGTGCATATCACTGTCTTTCAAATGGCCAACTATCCTAGGGTTAACGATTTCTCCCCACAGGAAAATTACATCATATTAGATGCTCTCTTCTAACATGGACATAGACTCCTTGGCCATCCAGTGAATACAATTTGAAGAAATGAAGTGTGCACTGACCTCATCAACATCATTAATGCAGTTGGAGGTCACACTAGATCCTGTGAAGCCTGTTGACGGTGCGCCTCAGACACAATTCTCCATGCAGCCAACAGGTTACAATGATATGAGAGATTGAGGGATGCCACCAGTAGTGGACCACCACTGACCCCCAATATCATCACAATATTTCTGGTCTCCCTGAATACAGCAAGAAGGGAGCAGTGCATACCCGGAGTGGGATAGAAGCAAGAATTCCAGCCCAAACATGAATGTCTTACTTTCCATGACATGGCTGAGTATACAGTAAATCACTGCATATTGCTGTTGCATGCATATTCAGGTATTGTCATTTTTGATTTACAGAAGCAGATTTGAGCCATGAACACAGATCCACACAGGGTGATGATGATGATGAACATAAGTTTAATGGCATGTACTCATAGAACTGCAGTACAGACAGAATAGTGCAACCAGCATATGTAATGCTGTCTGCATTAATGTTCACAGGCCTAACTTCTGGACAACACCAGGGAATGGCAGGTGAGTATCTCTATACTGTGTTACTGTGACCACTACCTGTTATTGCCTCAGCCTCATATCATGGCACTGCTGTTTGCTATTATATTGATATTTCCCTAACATTGTATACAACAGGTACTTCCAGAGGGCCCCAAGCCATGCAGGTGCAAGTACAGACAGTTTTTTTGTACCTGAAAGCTCTGTGAGTTAAAAAAAAAATAGCGTTCAACGTGTCCGTATTTCTTTGGAGTTTGTTTCTGTGCAAGTACAGACAGATCAGGTATGTTTCTGCAACAGGTTCATAGTTTGCATTAATGTGCACACATGCAATATGTGATATTAGTGTCACTGTTTTTCACATAGGGGCATCTGGCCAACAGGTGCAGTGTCCGTTACATGAGTATCTGCAGCCTCTATTGCTGTGTTTTAGATGTCATGCTGTCAACATTCTGTTGGCTAAATACATGACTCTCTTGTCTTTCTCTTTACTTTCCCACTGCAGGATCTGCAGTACATCACACAAACTTCCAACAGCGGGAGTCTGTCAGTGGATTGCTATTAACTATGTTTCATACATGTCATTGCTGTTACTCTTGTTGTTGCCCTCAATTAATACTGTGTCCTTTTCCCATTCCTAGGCCAGACTGCATCAACCTCATCAACTTCACAAACAAGTGGTATATCTATGTAAAACCTTCTGTATGTTTTAAAGGTGTACAAATGTTTAATGCTGGCAATGATATGATTAATAATGCTGACTTTTTTCCTAGAGAAGTTGAAGTTCATCCCTCTTCAACAACATTGTCTTCTCAGGACGAGTTGTCAGGTATGTGTTTTGTTTGCATTTATCACATATGTTGTGAACGTTGACTATGTAACCTAATTGTCTACTCCCTGTTGTGTAGTTTCTATGACCCCATATATTGACAATACCTCATGTTAAGTGATTACTATCTGTAACATTGCAGTGAGATATATATATGTGATATGTCTTTAATGATATCCATCATATGATATAAGCATGTTGTCCTGATCTGCATCATCTGTCCCTTCTTTTAGCACATCAACTATCTGTATGCTCCATTTGCCCATCCAGTGATCATAATGTGGGATCTAATATGTCTCAGTATGCTGGCATGGCCCATGGCAGATAGGACAGTGACATGGTGATACAGTATGGCCAAGACAGTAACAGTCATGTGGATGCAGCTGTAGCCACAGATGTGGAGGGAAACTTCTCTTTTCATTCTAAGAAAGAGGGGACATTGGATGGTGAACAGGATGAGATCAGTGAACAACAGACCCAAGTTGAGACTGCTACTGATGTTGATAGTTCTCCACAGTAGATTGATACTGGCCATCACAGTAGACATTAGTGTGCAGATGGTGTGCATGACCAGGTGTCTAGGGTGGCCACCTACTCCTACAGACAAAGGAATCTTCCCAGCAAAATCATGGATCAGACATCTGTGCACTTGCCTGTGCCAGAGATCATGCTGCACACCAGCTACATGTCCTGCATTAAGGACAGGAGCACGGACACAGTGAGATAATGGCATCATTGGCTGCTCAAAATGAAAGTATGCTATCTGGGTCATGGTCAGTAGAAACACTGGCCTCTACAGTACTACATCAGTGCCGTAGTACAGTTAGGGTTCTTAGTGCCATGACCATGCTTAGTCAATTGCCACATGGGAGAGGCAGGCCACCTCTCAGTAGAGCCAATCTTGCCCATTCAGCAACAGTGATTATACTCCAATGTCCACACATTAGCATTGTTGGTCAATCAGTTATGGTCCCACCAGTACTGACAAGACGGTCAAGTTGTAATTTTGCTCCTTTTCTTCAGCATGGTGTTGTCACTCCATCAGTCTCCTCTATGGAGCAACCTTGGCCAAGTGTTTCTGTACATGGTAGGGACAGACAGAGCACAGTGAGAGCCATCAGCATGGTCACCCTAGACTGCATTATAGTGAGTCCAACAGTTTAATAAACATAGTCGAATACACATATTAAATTACTTTATCCATACTTTATTGTGATATGTTTGGCTTTTGATATTAAAAGTTCGGCATTATGCCCTGTGTTGTTTCTCTTTTCTCATCTCATTATAGTGTAGACCTAGGAATGTATTGCACTGATGTGTGTCACTTATTATTTGCCATATGCTGATACAACAGTCTGAGTATGTATGCATACCTGTGTCAGTTGTGGCCTGAGTTGATGATCCCTGTTGTGACAGAGTTGTATATGGTCATAATGTTATATATTATGATTATGGTATTATGTCTGTTGTTCAGTGTGTGCATCTAGTGGGCAATTGCCATTAGATGCAATCAATGCTACTGTGGTAGGGCAACACCTGAACATCAATGTTTAATCTGTGTACTCAAGTAAGTGCAACTTTTCATTACTCAAAGTTGTGGATCAGATGGTCGCATGTTGCCTGGGCCTGCACTTGTGGCTGAACCTACATTGCCTACACCTGTGTCTTCTGCTGCCTATAATCTCCTGCTCTTCCTCTGATACCTGTGGGATGTCATCTTTAGACCTCTGGAGTTCTTGGGGTAGTTCACCCACACCTACAGCAAGAAGACCACCATATGCTCTAGTTAGGATGTTGTGCTGCATAGTGCACACTGTTATAATTTGTGCTGCCTTCTCAGGTGTGTATTACAGTGCACCTCCAGATGTGCCCATTCACCTCAACCTAGATTTCAGTACACGGAACACACACTCTATTGGTGTTTCTGGTTGTTCATTGCACTCTGTTGTAGGCTTCATCTGCAGAGTTGGATGGGTCATGGTATGGTTTTATTAGCCACAGCTCAAGTGGATAACCACAGTCATCTGTTGTGGATAATGAAAACAAATTTGGTCAGCATGGATATTGTTGGGAAAGGTGTTATTAGCTTACTTTCTAGCTGTGTTTCTTTACTTACCCAGTAGTTTCTCTCAGGTATTTCACCTTGCTGGAATGCGGTCCTCAGTCCACTTTCCCTGCCATGATATTTGTTATGCTTCCATATGCTGAATACACAACCCAGTAGCTGAGGCATAGCCAGCCCTTTCTTAATAGGTATGTGTATGCTATCTGTTGCACTGAATACATGGGGGAGTCTGCAATGCTGTAAAATTTGTGCATTACAGCTCTCTACTCCATGGGGATGCATGGAAGTGTATGTAGTCATCCACATTGCTGCACATTGTTTCCAGGAGTTTTGTCAGGATACAGCTGGCAGCTATCTCTGACAGTCTCACAGCATCCCCCCATAAGTCTCTGGAATATCTCAGATGCAAGTACACCCAGTCTGAAACACACTTTGATTTCAAGGGGGATAGGGTTTCCTCACAGGGTCCACATAGACATGTATGGGGTATGCATGTCACAGAGAGCCTGTACTAGTTGTCCATCTAGCTGATACCTGTCAGTTATTGAATGCTCTGACAACTGGTTTAGTTGCAGCCTTTGTCTGACTCTAGCTCTCTGCCTTCTAGGTCATACAGCTACATCCTCATTTATGGCTTGTATCATTGTAGCCTGTTGCAGTTCATTAAATGCAGGGTGCACTTTTATGCTGTTTTTTTTTGTTTGTTTGTTTAGTATTGTTACAGAACATGGCAGAATCCATGGTACTAGCTTTTGTTCCTTGAGGTATGTAAAGCATATACAGAGTATTTCAGAAACATAGTTGATGTGGCAGTTTGTTACATTTAAGTTGCACTGGGTGTGCACAGTGTGTTTTGGAATCAAACAGACATGCACAGAATCAGTAATTACCCTACCTTGAATAGCTAAGTAGTCTGTGTGCTTTCAGAGTGTGCTCTGAAATCCCATTCACATCTGGTGTGCTGAAGTCTTCCTTCAGCGTGCTGTGATGTCTGTACACAACTTCTGCAAACTTTATGGAATCCAGCCCTGTGAAAATAAAATGTAGTTAATGAATGGAAAATTTAATAAGAATGAAGAAATATTATGAAGAAATACTATTGGACATATCACTGGAAGGAATCAAAAGAAGAAGTAAACTTTCTATAAAGAATAAAAGGAAAGGGTTTGAGAATCTGTATAAAGCAGGAGACCTCCTATGGAGAATTTTGTTGAATAAGTTACCAATGAATAAGAAAGAAAATGTGATGTGAGTAGTGAGGGAGTGAGAAACAACAAAACATTATCTACAGCATCAAAGGTAATTGTACTAATCGCTAATCCATTTGATGACAAAAAACACATTACGCACATCGAATCATCGTCATTATTATTAACCCATTTTTCGCCATTTTTCTACATGGGTTCAGGGTGTCATGTTAACTGTCATCATCTCTCTTGATTCAATGTAACACTGATGCCTTTTTTGCCACTCTGCAGTACTGCCCAAATCAGCTTTCTTGGGACCTTGTTATATGCCTTCTCCAAGTCTAGGAATGCTCAGTCAGATTCTTTCCTCATCTCTAGCTTCCTCTAAACTATCTGTCTCACTGCAAACATCAGGTCAATTGTGCTGCATCCTGATCTGAATCCAAACTGCTCATCCTACATTCTACTGCTCTGTGTATCCATTTATCAATCACCCTCTCCAGAAATTTCATGCAGTGTGATAGGAGTTTGATACAACTGTACTGCCTAGAGTTGTGAATGTCCCCTTTGTTCTTGTACACTGGCATGAGTATGCTTATTCTCCAGTCTTCTGGGATATGCCTTTCTCTCCACACTGCTATGAGTACCCTCAGAAGCCATTTCTCCCCTATCTCACCCAGCATCTCGATCATATCTGCTGTAACCTCATCTGAGCCTGCTGCTTTCCCTGACTTCATTTTCCTTAGTGTTGTTCTTACCTCTTCTGTAGTGGGCTGCTCTTCTTCTTTCATGGCAGGCAGTGTCTGGGGCAGTACAGCTTCTGTGGGATTTTCTTCATTTAGAAGCTGCTGGAAGTACTCCTTCCATTTGCCTTTGATGTCCTGAAGGGACAAATCTCACTCCTGATGCAATGTTTCTTTACTAAGTTGGGCTAGTACTCTGGGTGTGTGACAAGGCAGCTGTATTTCATTATATGAATAAAGCTGTAAATCAGCCTGTGATGAAGAAATTCTGTTGGACAGCAACTGCTACTCATCATGAAGCGTTCTTTAATACGAGATGTTGTTAGTTTCACATGTGTACAAACATTTTATTTGTGACACTGCTAAACAAACAGGGAAATATCCCTGTTAAGGCAGTCAGTACAAAGAAAAATGAATATCCATTTTACAGTCGATTTTATGAAGGATTTACGGTTACAAACAACTATGATTTTAAAACAATATAAATGCAGAATCTGATTGTCATGAGGCTTTCCTTTAACTACACTCTTGTATGCATGGGATTCTGAAAGAGAAGCTATCAAAATTGTTTCTTTTACTTCACCTTTGTAATCCTGCTGTACTGTAAGCAATTACTGATAATGTTTTAAAAACCATGTCGCAGTGCAGTTCAGATTAGTAGAAAATACTGTCTTCTAATGCAAATACTTTCATATTTTTATACCTCATAGAAGGTGGTAGAAGACATAGCCACTCATTTTTTTTAATAGACCAAAGAGGTCTGTCATTGGTCAAGCCCCGGGATCCTTCCTTTAATATATGATTTTACATTTCTGCTCTGACAGCTGTTGATGTGTTCATTTAGACAGTGACTTCATCTCCAGAAATCCTTTTCATAAACAGTTTGGAGGGAGCTTGCAAAGAAGAGATTGGAATATCCTTGTAGAAACCCATTCAGGTAGCTGTGTAAGACTTTTATGAATGTCCTAAGCCTTGCCACACTCAGTTTCCCATGTGCATTACAAATGCACATTCCTCTGAATTAGTGTCATTGGACTCTTCAGATTACTCGTAGTCCTTCGGCTAAGTCCCCCACCTCTAATACCAAAATAGGAAAGATGAAAAAAATGATAGTACAGCATAACTGTATCCCTGTACCCTCACAATTGTCTTTGTAGAAGTGGGTGTGTTCTGTGTGACTGACATGCCAAATGGACATGCTGTCATATGCAAATGATGCATGATCAACTGACATGCAGATTTGCCAGTGACATCATGCATACATTGGCTGTCAATTGACACATATGGAAACTGTTATGCCATCTCTAACTTTTGAGGCTACTGTTCCATACCTCTGGGGTCACTGTAGTAATTTGCAGGAGCCAGTTGGAAACTCAAGATAAGGAAGCAGATTGCAGGAAACTGATTTTACTTACTGGGAGTTTAATGGCTCAGACAGTATTTAAGTTGGCAGTCCCAGGTGTGCATCTGCCAAGTTGAAATCCATCAGTGTGAGTCTGGATGCCAGTTGCTGCTGGAGACATGGTTGCTGCTAGGAATCCATCACCACCTACCTTTCACAGCAATAGGATTTTAGTCATTCCTGCTAGTCAGTGCTGCCGCTGCCTGCTTCCATGAGCTCAGTGTCCAGGGACACTGCACATCTTCCCTCATATCAGGCAGGTGGGCAATTACCTAATGGGCTGCAGAAAGCTCAAAGAGGACTTGTTTGCCAAAGAGCAAGAAAGACTGCACATCCTCACTGGCAAGATGATAACTTATTTAGGGCCATGTGTTATATTTAATTACTATGATTAGGCAATGGTGTGGTTCAAATCTTTCTTCTGCTTATCATTGCCACTTATTTGTTTTTTTCTGGACTATCCAGAAATCTAACCAGCCACGGTGGTGCAGCGGTAGCATTGTTGCCTCACAGCAAGAGGTTCTCCTGTTTGATTCTTGGTTGGAGCACCTTCTGTGCGGAGTCTGCATGTCCTCCCCATAGTTGAGTGGCCTTTGAAAGACATGCATGAATGGGCGTGCCTTTGTTGAAGGTTGGGCATCGAGCTGGCACCTCGGCACCGTAAAAATCTACTGCCAATCATTAGCGGACCGGAGTTCTGCTGTGGCGACCCCAAACCAGGAAAAGCCGAAAGAAGAAGATCCAGAAATCTAACCAATTGTCTGGTATACCTTAAACCACTGTACAATCTCCAGTATTCTAAAAAAAGAAACAGACTATCAGAGTTTGTTAAATCTGTGGAATAGCTATGCTTTTTTACAGAAAAGCGTAGTAAATTGGCAGAAAAAGCATGTGAAGCATGATAAAGAAGGTGTGCCTTCTTATCTGATGTAATGATGACATCACAAAATAGTCAGAAAGTAGGCAGGAGAGGGAATGAGATGGTTGTGGTTAATGGAGGCACTAGGGGTGTGGCCTTGGTCCTCTTTTCATCACAACAAAAGTTGGCAACCCTACTTCTGACCCTTGGTTTTATGATTATTGAGGCATGTCTATGCTGCAGCAAAGTCTGCTTATTGTTATTAGGTTTAGTAGAAATGTTTCAGTAGTGTAGATTTTTTTTTTTTGCCAGTGGCTTTGAAAGTGAACATTTTATACACCAACACGCATAGTCCAACATCCATAAAACTATTTGTACATGTAACTTGCTTCCAACTGAGTTCTCAAAAAGTGAGCTATCATGATGTCCACATCATTATCAATAAAATGGTTTAAGTAATGGAGCCCACATATGTTCTGGAAAAGTAAAGGGAATCTTGGACAGTAAATACAAAGCCCATCAACTAGCTTTCATAAAAATAAAAAAAAAAAAAACAGATGTCTTGACTGGATATCCTGCTCTCTTTTGAATGTACTGATGTGCCAACTATCTGATGAATATTCATGAGGCTGGTGAGGACATCCATGAGTATTCATTAAATATTTGTATAGATCAAAGGGTGCTGAGTGGTAGGTGGGGTTTGGGCGGGCCTTGCTACTGTGCATCGCGTGAGGTACTATCCGACAGTCCTTCATTTCTTCCTGGCTGACTTCCCAGAAAACAGACTTGTTAATAAAACCTTAGTCAGTTAGACTGCAAATAGAGGGTTTATTACTCTTTGTCATTGGGCCAGCTTCTCTTCTTTTTATTTTATTTATTAATTTAATGTGATCCCCATGAATCTTTCTTCATAGCTGCATAGTCCTAATTTAGAGTATTCTTATTCCAAAGTAGTACAGAATGTATCAAAGACCACTGTTACAGCTAGGAAATGACATAATATCTGTCTAGAACAGCACAGTACTTTATGATTTAAAAAGGTAAAGTTGCAGGAGAAATAATTTCTGCCATCAATAAAAAAACTTTGTAGGCAGATGCACTAGCCGGGTCTATATCAGTTGAGTGAAAACCCTACTACACGAATAAAAGTACGTTGAACAGTATTTCACGAAGTACATAAACCTCGAATATCCAAAACTGCTAATTCCGAAATGTCGATTTTTTTTTTTGTTGGCCCGTCTGTGGTATAGCTCCGTAAGGTAAATGTGCAATAGATAGGACTTTAGGGTTAGGATTTGGGTTAAGGTAAGTGCATAGATAGGTAATGTATGTAAGATTTAGTGTAGTGTTAGATGTATTTTTTTTTAAGTGTATGTATGTGTGCTATTTATTTTATTTGGGTGTATGTCTGTAGGGGAAGTGTGCGGTAGTTACAGATCTTAGGGTTAGGGAGGGGTTAAGGATAGTGCATAGATAGTTGTGTATGTGGGGTTTAGTGTAGTGTTGGAAGGAGGATTTTGTTAAATGTATGTATGTGGATTATTTATTTTGTTTGGGTGTATGTCTGTAGGGTTTGGTTAGTGTATATATGTGGCTTATTTACTTTGTTTGGGTAGGTACTAAGTAGCGGGTGGTGGGGTTGGCCAACTATGATAGTTTGATATTTTATTTTTCGTGGTTTAGTGCATTCAGGATTTTCACGGTTCAAGGTATAGGGGTCGATGTTTAGGTATTCGTTTAAAGGGGTTTTCGCTCAACTGATATAGACCCCATTAGCCATGTTTACAAATTCACTTATGTATAAAAGGACAGTGAGATAATCGGAAAAGCAGTAACTATTTGGTTTTAGTAATTATTCGTTAACTTTTAATATTGATTTGTACTAAGTGCAAATGCAGAAAGCACATCTACATTGTATAAAATACCCTGTGAGCTGGAGGATCACTTTTTCTTCTTTCAGCTTTTCCCAGTTAGTGGTTGCCACATCAGATCACCTGTCCTCTCATGATTGGCAGTAGAGTTTTATGGTGTCGAGTTGCCAGCCCGGCACCCAACCTTCCACAGAAGGCACACACACACTCATACCTAGGGCCAATTTAGAGTGTCCAATCCACCTACAGCATGTCTTTGGGATGAAACCAGAGCAAATCTACGTGACTACAGGGAGGACATGCAGACTCTGCACAGAAGGCACCCCAGCTGAGGATCAAACCAGAGAACCTCTTGCTGTGAGGCGACAATGCTAACTGCTGCACCACCATGGCCGCCCAGCTGGAGGATCACTCTGGTTAAAGAATGACAGATTTAAGGGCAAGGTCACGTAATATATTCAATCAATTACTGATTTTTTTAAATTTTTTACTTCATAGGCCAATTTTATAATAACATAGAATACCAGTCAGGTTTAACACTGTCTTCTTTTCTTCTGCATCCATCAGGTATTTACAAGACTTCATCCAAACTTAGCTACCAAATCCAGCCCTGTAATATTTATTGTGTTCAATTTCATTTACATCCTGTAAGATATACAACTTTTATCTTCTTTGTTCTTCTGCAAAGTCCCCACAAATAAACGTTGATCACTCACATTTTGTAAAATATTTTAATTCATAAGGAAGACATCAGAAAATGACTATAGTGCTATCCTACTTATACAAATTTCAAGCCTGGGACAGTCAGATTCTTTTCTGCCTATAGCTTTTCCACAGTCTTTCTTACTAAATGCACTCAAACTATAATTCAATCTAAAAGCCTTTGACATAAAATTTTCTTTTATGTCTTTTTTTAATTCACTTTTCCCAAAAGTCCCAGGCTTATCATTTTCACTTTTTTTGCTTAGTGCTTCATCTTTGCTTTCTTCATTTTATTTTTTCACTCCGCTCTTTTTTATATCCATTATAATGCCTAATTCCTTAATTATAGTCATCTGCTTCACAATATTTTATGTTTCCTATCAGAGTAAAGATGTTTTTTCTCAATAAGTTGAATCTGATTCATGCCAAAATTGTCTAGAATTGGTCCCCTATCACATGTAACTCATGCAACAATTCAGCACTCACTTCTTTCCTATAAGTCATCTCCCTCAAATTAAGCATTTAATAATTATATTATTATCTCCCATATGCAGTCACATTTATAACATCTAAATATTTCTGTGCTGTCTTATATAAACCGATAATCTTTTTTTTGCAGATAAATCATATATGGCAAACAGTGTTTTTCCCTCTTCCATCAGAGCACAGCACTTCTTTAAGTTTTGATCCCTTATTCTTAAGATTTCTGTTACAAACTAATAATGCATGCATTCAATCAATCAATCAATATCTAAAAGAACATTAGATCTGAGCAGAATGGCAACACATTTAATATTACTGCCAACAGGATACTACCATTCAAAATCACTTCCATCTTAAAAAAAATAGTTTCACACACTGTCCAAAAGTTGCTAAATGATCTCTTTGTTCCATTAAAGACTTTATTAAATCTGGACATGCCTCTCATCTGTTCAGATTTTTGCGGAATGCCCAGATTTTAGACTCATATTTTTGGTCTATTCCTCATAAAATTTGTACTTTTCTGGCAAATCATTGAGAACTGAAGTTACTAAATAATTAAATACTTTTGAGTTTTAGACTTCATGCCATTCAGAAAATGTGTGCTAACACAAATTCTAGCAACTTCTTAAGTTTATAAGAGCAATATGTAACTTCTGCCCCTATTTTCAGGCATTTGTCCTCCTATTGTTTTAGACTTTGTCTAGATTTCTTGTGTTAAGAAGCTAAGAGGTATGAATCTGTGATATCTTCAAAATGTTACAGAAATTATGCAGGTTGTATCAGGCAGAATGCTATAGCCACTGATGAGTAAAGCAGTTCTCTAGATTAAGATATATGTGGTCTGATACTGTAGAACATTGGAGGAGGGATTTGTTTGGGTTAGCATGCATTGAGTCTTGTACAGTACACATGCATTCCTTGTTTGGTTTCCTTCATTTTCTCCACCTAGTGCTATGAAGTAGTACAATGTATTGATAATTGTTCATACCTGTAATCGGTACACCAAAATGTCTCATAGTTATGATTGCTGATGTTTGATTACACATAAGTCTGAGTTTAACACAAATCAGTTTCTTTGTCTGAAATAAAATAATCCCTTTGTCCTAAATCTAATCTTAAATGTAATCTCTCTATATTCAGTGCACTGTGGATGTTTCATGATTTCCACCCCTTGCAATCTGTAATCAATATTTTTGAGCAAGTAACTGATTTGGCTAGCCTCCCAATTTGTCATTAAAATTTAATCTTGCCACATTTAGACATTGTGATGCATGTAAACAAAGTTTTCTCCTGTACTAAAATTTTACAGCAAATGTTCTAATACATTTCATGCTTGTCTCCTTGTTGCCTCTTAACCACTTCCTTCCCTCTTTTGTTGGCATCTTTTTCTCTTTCTGTATTTTTACTGTGTTTTACAGTTATTCACTTATTTTTTCTTAGCCTTTTACTTTTATCTTGCAGTTTCTCAAAATTCTTCAGCCTAATTATTTTGTTCTCAAGTTTTTCTGAGCCTTCTTTTAATAATCATATTTATTTACACACTGATTAACCCGAGTTCAGCTAAACTGCCATTAACTTCACCTCTGCCTCAGTGAGAGATTTTTTATTAATGTATTTTCTTCTGTGTACTCCAAACTGAATGCCATCTGCTCAGATAGAGCAGAAATTTTGCAAACAGAGACTCTGATGATGCATTTTGATAATATACATTGGTATTCCATTATTCTTAATAACTTAATCTATTAGATTTGGGGATTGGCAAATGAGAAACTATTGCATTATTTCCAGAAGGTACAATCAATTTTTTATGAACTACCAATGTTTTTGCATCTTTGTGCTTCAGGCAAAAATATATATTTTTACAATGGATGAAAGTTACATAGACAGGTACGATAGGACTCCATTTAAAAGAAAATGAGAGATATCTACAAATTGCCCATTCTCACTGTTTACTAGAGCAAAATACAAGGTGGTTTCCAACATACTAGGGCTGAGGAAATTCCTTCATTGTCTCTAAATCCTTTACTTTTGAATCAAACATGCAAAAGGAGACATATTTAGTATCCCAGAGAAGGATTTTCCTTAGATAGTCACAAGGACATTTTACCTTTCAAAAGAAAATTGACATGCTTCTTTCAGATTAATAATGTCTTCATTGTTTAAATCATTTTACTGAAACTTATTTCTTTACTGATAGTTTTGTGTGTAATACAGGAGTATGTTACACATAGTGAACAATTAGATACAACCCCCCCCCCCCCAGCAAACTGGCCCATAACCAGATGAATAGATAAAATGTCTTAGTGGTCTCTTGCTTTTAACTAGTATCTAGTTTCTTAACCGATTATTAGTTAATTGATGAAGGACTCCGTGAATTTGATGCCTTTGCTTAAATGATCCTCGGGATTCATGAAGCTCAGCACAAGGACAGCATTAGCCTTGCGCGACCATGCAGCGTAGAGATGGCGCAGCAGCACCACATGCATATTAATGAAGGTGCGCTGCCGTAATGGCCACGTGCATAGGAAACATGTACGAGTGCAGGGGGCATGTCCAAGCACTGCACGGAGGCGTGAACATGTCGGCTGCATATGCGCAACCTAAAATGCTGACTAGTACAGCCTGCCTCTAATAGTAATCACTCCTGTCAGTGTCCGTGGATACTGAAATGTATGCAAAGCATACAAGACATCATTGTGAACACCACAAAAAGAAGTAAACACAAAGGCACGTAGCTGAATATTGAGTCCCCGTCCCTCGAACAAAGATATTTAAACCCCCATGTCCGTATTCCATTGTAGTGTCGCTAGTTATACCAAGTGGAAGCAAAATGCATCGTGTTAGCGCACCTCTAATTGCCAAGCCTAGCCCAATGGTTTGGGTTACCACCTGTCTTACATTGTGAGGGACAGTCCCCCTCTAGGCAGGTGTGTCCATACCAAAACCATAATAAATGTGAAATGTCCTGCGATAGTAGGACATAATTATGTCCCATATGTTATGTAATAGTCCTATACAGTACGTATGTCCATATATAATATACCTATATGTTACAAGAAACAGAATAAGCAAGTAAACGAAAAAGAATAAGCAACAACACCACTACAACAATAAAAGCTTATATGTAGGCATAAAACTAAAGTACTATCCTTTGTAATGACCATGGGTATGTGTTGGCCTGCAAACTCAGATACGTGCCACGAAAATGTCCCATCCAAGACATATGAAAAGGTGGCAACCCTACCAATGGTCAGAACATTTGCCCAATATCTGCCCATTCGTGGTCCAAGTCGTCCTTGTCAGGACGGCCCATAGATGAACGGGTATTACCCGGGTCTACCTACCATGTCATGAAAGATAAGTATATGCATGTACCTATGTGCATGAAGTACAGCATGTGGATGATGTGAAATGCTAGTGTAGACCTCACAATCATATTGGTCCCAGGGATATGTAGTGTGTGCAATGTGTTCTGTTGACTGCGCTATGGGCCATAAACTAGTTAAGGGATGAATGTTGTCCGTGGAATATGGGGGTGGGGGGTGACAGGTAATGTAATAATTCACCAAGGGGAGACTGGGTTGGATGCACAATAGGTGAATTGGAGGTCTACGAGGGAGCAGTGGGTGAATCAGTAAGATAACCAAAGAATAAATATACACATCCGCAATACAATCCCACAAACATGTGAACATTAAAATGTGCAATACACATGTACAGAAACGTTACTGGCACATACCCACATAATGATCTGGCCTGAACTGAGCCATCCAACATAATTGAATACCCATCATCCCCTTCACAGCACACCCCCCTCCCCCACTTCCTGAATGTCCAACTAAACTACCCGTACTCGGGCTGCTAGATAGGCACGGCCATATCTTCAAATAGTGACCGCTACTCATATCTAGTAGGCAGTCTCACCCTAGGCAGTCTCAGGATTGCAAACTATGTATCCCTTGCATGTATAACCCTACCTTACAGCCGTAAAGCAAAGAAGGTCATCAGTCCCCACAATTTTTGGATATCGCTCATGGGATATGTATCTGTTCTAAACATTAGACTTGGTGTCACAACACAATGTCCAGTCCTGTATACATCTGGACACAAGTTGTATGAGCAGTAGTTGTCCACAAGGCTGCTCAGCCTCCAGCCTGTCCTGCAGAACCTACGACCCGGGATTAAACACCTAACCGTGATGCACGTCTCCCCACGTGCATTATCGGGAATATATACCTTACACATTCGCATACTGGCAGTCGGATATAGGGTGCTTAAGACACTTTAAATCAGACGTAAGTAGGGTTACCACCTGCCCCACCTTGCGAGGGATTAAACACCTGACTGTGATGCACGTCTCCCCACGTGCATTATCGGGAATATATACCTCACACATTCGCATAGTGGCAGTTGGACATAGGGTGCTTAAGGTGCTTTAAAGCAGACATAAGTAGGGTTACCAAAAAACAACCAGCAAAAGTCCAAAGGTAAAAAATACCAAAAAAAACAACACAAATTCTCCACCAAACAGATTTAATGTGGCTTAGCGCCTCGGCAACATCAGCCTTCTTTGAGCACACAAAAAATAAAAAATACACATTCCCTTTTATACCAACCACAATTGAATAATCACAATTAATTACTTAATTAATACATCAATTTAAAAAAATACTTTTTTGTTTAAAGCAGCATGACTTTACAAAAACAATAAATGTATAACATAAAAAAACTAAAATATGTTACAATAAACATCTCCAGTTGACTTCTTTATTAAGACCACTAGGTGATAATGTATTGTATTTCAATATATAAATAGTTTCCTTAAATAATAAAATATTTTTCAACAGTCTGTCATCTCCTTTTCTGACAAAAACTTTTTCTAAAATAGTACACTCCAAAAAATTCACATTACTATTATGATGTTCCATAAAATGTGAAGCTACTGGGCTTTCTACCACTCCCTTTTTGATGTCACGAACATGCTCCTGCATTCTAATTTTAAATTTTCTTTTTGTTTCTCCCACATAACAGAGGTTACAGGGGCACCTAAGGCAATAAATAACTCCTGTAGTATGACATGTAAATTGATTATTTGGTATAAACCTAATTCCATTTATTTTATCAAAATATAATTTGACATATAAACATATATTACAGGAACCACAAGGGGTAGTACCATAAGTGCATAATGGATAGCTTAATTGCCTTAGGATGAACATAATAAGTTTTAATTAATTTATCTGCAAAGTTCTGTCCCCTTTTGTATGCAACCTTTGGAACAATAGGAATAAATTTACACATAAATTCATTTTGTAACAAAAATTTCCAATAGTACTTAATATAATCCCAAATTTTTTCACTTAATAAATTAAAAGTAGTCACAAAATAAATATCTTGTTTTTCTTTGTTACAATTTTGTGAATATCTATTAATTCTTATATCTGAAAAAATAATCTCCTTACCAGCTTTATTAACTGGAGAAAAAATCTCAGTATTATTGGTAATAACTCTTAATAATTTATTAATAGATTCTTTAATCAATTCCATACTGTAACCTCTTTGTAAAAACATCTTAATAGAGTCATAAATATTGTTTTCTAAATCTACTTCACCACTACATAGTCTAGATAATCTAACTATCTCTCCATATGGCAATGACCTCAAAGTATGGGGAGGATGGCAACTCGTGCCATATAAGTATTGATTACCATCCACAAACTTACGATATACCGTAGTTGAAATTCGGTCATTGGTAACTCCTGTTAGAGAAATATCTAGATAATTTACTTTCTTACCATACTGTAGACCATCAAATTGTATATTATATTTATTATTATTTAAATCAGAAATAAACTGGTGTATAAATTCGAAACCTCCATTACAAAGAAAGATTAAATCATCTATGTAGCGAAAGTAAAGCAAAACATTATGCTGAAAAAATATGTTGGTATAGATGTATTCTAACTCAAATTTAGCCATAAATAAATTGGCATACATAGGGGCAAATGATGCCCCCATTGCTGTCCCTTTCAACTGATGGTAGATAACCTCATTAAAACTAAAAAAGTTATTAGCAAGACAAAAATATGTCAAATCCATAATATAATGTGAAGTGGGATTATCTCCCAAAAAGTAACGCAATGCCTGTATACCATCTTTATGGCCAATATTGGTGTATAAACTAACAACATCCACACTAACCCAAAACATTTTTTCTGTCCATATAACATCTGAAATTTTGTCAATAAAATCAAAAGAATCTTTAACATACGACTCAAGTTTTTCTACAAAAGGTAACAGATAGTTATGTATAACAATACCCACATTCCGAGAAAAATAATTAGTAGCAGAAACAATAGGACGTCCCGGAGGATTCACTAAACTCTTATGGAGCTTTGGGAGACAATAAAAAGTAGCTAAATTACAATTATCAACACAGAATTTCTTATCAAAATCATTTTTAGAAAAATAACCTAGTCGTACACCTCTTTCAATTAATACAGTATACTCTTTCATAGCATTTAAGTATGTATTTTGATCACTTATTTCATATGTCAAAGAAGCACTCAAATGTTTCATACACATCTCAAAATATTGGCTATGATGGAGTAACACTATTTTATTGCCTTTATCAGAAGGCTTAACAACTAGGTCATGTCTATTTATAAGTCTATTTAAAGCACACCATTATATGCATGTGTATGTACAGACCGATATATACACACCGATATATACACACACATATATATATATATATATATATATATATATATATATATATATATATATAAATATATGTAGATATGATGAATGAACATGGTCACTATATAAGAAATCCCCGTAATAGTTAGTGCTGTTATATATCAGGATGGCCATAGGTGAGCATACCTCTGCATCCCCAACCACAGGTAGGATGCTAAAAGTGGAACGAACGACCTCCCCTTGCTAAGTCTGTCTTCCATCTAGGTACAGGGAAGTCCTGGTCCTCAGTTGGAAAAGCCTAAACGAGGTAGACCATATGAACACCCTGATGATTGAACACACGTATCTGCCAGGGCTATAGGCTTTGGAGGTCTGAATATCCTCGGAGTGAGTCAACATGCAGCACGAGTCCAGAGCAGTAGGGAATAGGGAATGGTGCATGTGTAGAAATGCATTTTTCCCAACAGGTAAATGGATGCCTGCTGTGTAAGTGAAGTGATGAGGCGTGTGTTTGGGTAACTATGCACCATGGGTATACATATAAATGAGGCAGAACACCAATAGTGTAGTGGTTAGAGCATCCGCCTAACGAAAAGGCATTCACAGTTCAAGGTCGACAATAGCACATATCATTTTCCTTTTGGAATGAATGTGGCTCTGCTGTAAAGCCGACATTTAAACATGTAAAGGTGAATGTGTGTACTGTATGGGACTATAAACCAGATCCTTTCAATCAAAGTGGTATTGTCATAATGTATAAGGCACAAATAAGCACAAATAAGTGGCAGTAAAAACATGTAACGCACAGTAAGCATAGGCAAGTACGCCTGCGTGGGTGTAAGCAGCTCCCAGCATAGGAAATGTATGTTTGTATGTACAGATGTAATATATATATATACACACACACACACACATATATATATATATATATATATATATATATATATATATATATATATATATATATATATATATATATAGATAGATATACACACACACACACACACACACACACACACACACACACACATATATATATATATATATATATACACACACACACACACACACACACACATATACGTGTGCATAGATATATATCTACATACATGAGAAATATATATATATATATATATATATATATATATATATATATATATATATATAAATAATGGATGTTGTAACAGTAAAGCATACACAAGGGATGTGAAGGGAATCAAGAGCAATGTTGGTATTATAATGTGCTTTTAGTGTATGTCATAAAAAGCTGCCCAGGAGTGAGCAGAGCACCGCTACTCACACCACAGGCAGGGTTTTATCAGTGGGAGTAACATCGTTTAAATGCTAGGTCTACTTTACACACACATGGAATGTAGTCCCATGCTGGGACCTCCAAAATTGGAAAGCGCAAATGGCCGTATTCCATAACCCCAGAAAAGGCACGTATGTGCAAATATACAAGGCAGGAGACCCTGTGAATACATGAGGCAGGACAGAATGTGTGTAGGGCCCTAAAAGCTCTGGAGAGGGAAATGTGTAAAGGTGTGTCATGGTTGCTATAACAAGTGGATAATGGATGTTACGAGTGTAAATTTAACATGGATGGGGTGGAGGAACTATGGGTATGCAATTATGGATCCAGGAGTGCCAGTGTTGGATGGGCCGGTTCTAATGGACCACCCCATGGAGGTTAGCTAGGTTGTAATAGGTATATATGCATACTCACATGCAGACAACAATATATGTTGAAGTACAAATTCTGTAACATATGCATTCCATTTGTTGACATAAATAATAGGAATGTGCCCATACAAACATCGACAGTAGATGGAATAATAGGCTGTGCAGAAGATGGACAGGTTGAATCACACTATCACATTCCAATTACCATTGGTAATCTGTACATGAACATACACCGACATCTGTCTGCTGTATAACGTGCTACATACCGATTACAAGATAACTGGAGTGTGTCGGTTTTATAATGAATAAGGCACTCGTATGCTGGTAAAGCTTATAAACACCATTACGCATGTGTAAGTGCGTATGAGCAGGGAATGTACTGACACACTGATGTAGATATATATAATTATATATTATATATATATATATATATATATATATATATATATATATATATATATATATATATATACATACACACATAAATATATATATTTATATATATATATATATATATATATATATATATATATATGCATATATGACAGCAAGATATGAATATACATGTATGAATACATATGCAGATATGCCTGTATATATTAATGTAAATAGATATATATATGTTACAGTAAATATACACATGTATATACCTAGGTTATGTTACAGCAGTTACGGGTAACATGTTTAGATTGGGTATATGTCGGTGGGAGGTCCACTCAACAAACGTCTACCTCTCACCCCCCACCAGCTAGGCCAGTGAGACATACAGACACACAATAAAGGTAAATACAACACTGCTTCCCAGACCACTGGCAGGAAACTACCAGTGGGAGAGATTTACAAGGTCTACACTTTAAACATGGACATCGACGTCCCTTGCAGGACACCAAAAATGTGGTACTTCCAACCAATGGGGGAACACAATTACGACCAGGATGTAGCTGTACTCGGAACAGTAGGTTGTGAAAGCCTGATAACACATGGGTTGGCACAACATATGACATGTGTCCCGACATGGGGAGAGTGGGCAGTGTGCAGGGGTGTGTTCATATCCCACCTGCGTCCACCTGCACCCACAGTAAGGATGAGTGCTGTAGAGCAGTGGCAGGTAGGGGAACTATGGGTATGCGATTATGGGGATACACATGCAGGTGTTCACTGGCAGACACATATTAGGACTGCCCCGTGGGTGTAAGTAATATTCCGATGTGGGTAGATGCCCATACCTCCCAAACTGTGAGAGCACATCTACTGGACAGTCCGTAAACCATTAAACTGCACCCAATTACAAGGGCCATCTGTAATTATGAATCAGAATCTAACACACTCCCAACTAAACCCTCCTAGAACTAGTGATATTAGGAGGAAAGGTGGCAGAATACACATAATGAATAATGACAACATGTAAGAGTCATAAACAGCATGTACCTCAGACAATGTGTATGAATACATATGTGCTCTGTGTCAGTCAGTGTGTCAGGTTAATAGAACCAACCTTCTAAATGTGTCCCTGAGGTCATTATGCAGTGTCCCTGATTCAGTGTTCATTCTTCCCCATTCGTATGAGAGGTCTGATAGTGAGAGAAAGTGCATGTTCCGCCGACTACCTTAGAGTGTTGATAGAATAGGTTTGGGGTTACCACCTGTCCACCTTTGCGAGGGACACTCCCCTTTGGGCAGTTGTGTCCTACATAATAACTGTAATTAAAGCAAATGTCCTATGATTTAGGGAAAAGACCACCTATATTGTCTGTAGTAGTAGCATAAAACAATTATGTTCCTCTGAAACACCTAAATGTTATAGGTAACAGTATAAGCAACTATAATGCTACAAAAGTAACCTTTTATTTAGGCAAAACAGTGAAGTACTCCCCTTTCTACTGGCTGTGGGTGTGTTGCCCTGCAAAGCCTGACATCTTTACATACAGGTCCTATAGGGTTGCCACCTTTCCAAATGGCCAGAGTGGGACATGTTCTGTAGAAATGTCAGACATTCAAGGACTAAACATACCTACAGCCATGCATAGTACAGGATTACCCTTATCTGTACAAATAAAAGCTTAATCTAGTTGCATTTGAATTGCTTATGCTACTTCACATAACATATAGAAGTGTCATATATAAAATAACTGATGTATGCAATTATTAATGAAACGTAGAATATAATAATGTCCTATAATCTGAACATGTGCTATGTCTTGATTATTTTCGCAGTATCCCTCACAAAGTGGGAGAGGTGGTAACCCGAAAGTCCTACTTTGGCCAGTTGAGAACGTGGCAAACCTATTATAGGTATGCGGTAGCATGACCCATCCGACAGTTGTGGCTACCACAACCCAACTACTTGTTTGTAATGCAGGGTCTCGGTTCACATATATCAGCCAGATGGGAGCAGAGTGTATGCAGAAAACACAAATATGATTAATTCACTGGACAGGCCGCTGATTCTGTACAGTCGAATGCCATGCCATCGCCTAATGGGCAGCCATTCCTGATACTGAAGTCATGTAGTCCGATGTGATAGGCATTACAAGGTGGGAGCAGATTGTAAGAGGAACACACAGTTATGAATGATTCACCGGACAGGCCACTGATTCCATACAGTCGAACGCCATGTGGTCGCCTAATGGGCATCCATTCCCGATACTGTAGTCAGGAGTGGCCTTAGGTCAACTGGTGCCCTAGGCAGAGGGCACAATGGCACCCCCCCACCATACCACCCAGTGCCCCCATCCTGGTCTACCTACACCAAATAAATACTGGTAAAGTGCCCCCACTAAAGCGGTGCCCTAGGCGGCCGATTAGTTGGCCTATGCCTAAGGCTGGCTATGACTGCAGTCATGTAGTCTGATGTGATAGGCATCACAAGGTATGCCTAAGAGGAACAAACGAATATGAATGATTCACCGGACAGGCCGCTGATTCCGTACAGTCAAACGCCATGCCTTCGCCTAATAGGCAGCCGTTCCCGATACTGTATTCATATATTCCGATGTAATAGTCATCACAGGGTGGGAGCACATTATATGAGGTACACACAAATATGATTGTGTCACTGGACAGGCCGCTGATTCCGTACAGTCAAACGCGATGCCGTCACCTAATGGGCAGCCAATCCTGATACTGTAATCATGTAGTCCGATGTAATAGGCATCACAAGGTAATATTATGGTCCTCGCTCACACGCAGGGGTGTGAGAGACAGATGCAAGCACCAATGCCAGTGCATTAGCAAGTGTGGGATTGAGCGTGTGTAAGCGTGTTTGGCTACCAGTATGTGAGTATTGCATTGGTTAAGCAATGTAGAGGCTAATCGAGCATAAGAGGCTGTAACCAGAGGATATCATACAGCGTAGTCATTCAATAGTATAGGAATGTATCCCATCATGTAGATGTACATGTGAGTGTTTATGTTCAGCATATAGGTACATACATATATAGAGATGTATCAGGGACATGCCATGTGGCAACTAAGCATTACAAATGAATGAAATGGAAAACACCAGCGACACCTATATTATTTATTGGTGTTGCTCTATGTGATCACAAGACTCCCTCAGACAGACATGTGTCAGTCATACACACAAATAGTTGTACATTGGCCGTATACATCACTTTGTGCATGTAATGTACATTAACACAACAGTACCTGTCCAATCATTATGTGTGAACAGTACCCCTGCAATGTGCTGTGTGCAGCATCATCATCATGATAAACGTAAATGGGGTAACCATAGAGGGACTGGTAGTGTTTTGTGTACAATGGGGTCGTCCTCCTGACATGTACCTGGACCATGTAGGAGTGATGTGCATACCAGGACCGTGCACCTGAGGGACAGTGGTGAGGATAACAGTAGTATGTTATGATGCATATTACAAGGTTTTCATGTGTCCAGTGGGCACGTGTGTGTAATGGACAGCTATGTATAGGGCAGATGGTGTCCTAGGAGCCAAATGGCCTTATGTGTCCAAAGGTGAGGGTCAGATGTTGGGAAAGGAGTGTAGGTATGGCCATGGAGGATAGGTAGGTGCACAGAAATGACAGCATACAGGGTTGGTATATGACATATGTGGGGGGTGTACACCCTGGATGGGGATGGGTCTTCGGCATTCAAAGGTCCATGGGAACAGTGGGATGGAGGTCTCCAGCCATGGGCAACTGCCACTGCACCTACACAGCTGCAAAGGAGGCAGTGCTGGGGGCTGTCCAGGAGGGCAGCATCACCCTGTAAATGTGACACTCCACCCTTGAACTGGTGTATCTGGCTTTGTAACCCCTTAGGGAGCCACCAACACAACACATCTGGGACCACAGAACAGCAGGTTGGTCCCGCTACCAAGGGGGGCATGCTCCATCCTCAGTGGTGGTACTACCAGAAGGTGGTGCAGAGCCAACAGAGGTTGATGTTAATGGCTGGGCCCCAAATGTGCTAGTGCCCAGTGCCATGGTCAGCTGAAGTGGGACAGGAGGATCTGCTGGGACCTACAAACCCATTCAGCCTATGGTGTTGCATTTTAAACCCACATATGACTTAGTGATAGACAACAGCATACAGGAGTACCTACGACAGGATGCATAGATATCACCAGCAACCCAACACAACAGATGGTATACATTTGCAGAGGGTGCACAACACATGCATATATACCGCATGCCCACTGTACAATGTGTAGCAGATGTGTGACCGCAGCTATGAACAGTTGCCCATCATTGGCTTGTCACTGGGAATCCCACACAGTGTCAGTCATACCACTGTCTCATGTGACACATGTCCAGTCAGGGATGCGATGGTAGTAACACATCCCTATCATCATGTACTGTCTGCAATCCTCACACCATGCTTCTGCTGTGCACAGAAGTGTGTTCAGTGTGTAACACAGAAAACAAATGGTTGCACACACTGACCTGTTCACAGATGGCCCTACAGATGGGGTTCCCTCATGAAAAGAGTACTGTCGTGTCTGCATTATAACATGCAGAATAGCCATTACCACACACATGTTAAACAGGCAGTAGTCTCAATGCAGCATAGCTACACTTACATGCTGTAGTTGTGTGACACATCACCCTCCCGTCATTATTGTGGAAAATGATTGAGGTACCAGATATCTTCTGCAATGCCGTGTCAGAACACCACATCCAGGTAACACCCCCAGTGACTGTCATGGCCAGATAATAACATGGTTCCCTAGATAGTGTACTGTGTTTATCATGTGGATGGCTATGGGAACACCATCAGAGCTGTACCACATGCAATCAGCTAGAGGAGGACTACAATAGGTGCAGAGGCCATCACCTGACCATTTCCATCTGTTACAATACACATGCTGCTGCTGTGCAGGTGTACACCTTCACATCCATCAGAGAGTGTATGTGCGAGACAGGCAATGAACACCAGGGAAAGGCTTGGAGACTTAACCATAAGCATCATCTGCCACACGCTGAATAGTACAGGGGCAAACCCCTGACTACTCATTACTATTACATGTGCATGACATTACTACATGTGCCACAGAGGCGACATGTTGATGTGCTGTAAGAACATGTGTGTAGGTGAGCGAGTGCCATCTGCAACAGATATAGTAGACATACATTAGGTGTGGCACACATGTCAGTCCATGTGAACGGATGCCATTATCACCACAACCACACTCTAATGGACATGCATTGACACCTTTACCAGGGCGGCAAGTACACAATGTAACTACTTAGTTTGCCACTCCACAGTAATGCACAGGTCCACATGCACCACAGGGGATATCTGGAGGTTCTATGGGCTAGGACATGTGAAAGTGCTTGACAACTGTTGGTATGCTAACAAGGTTTATACTGGGAGTGACTGAGGTTGGGGGCATCACAACCCACACTCAGACACAAGGTGCCAGTACTATCATGCAGGCATGCATTGCTCCATGGGTGTGTAGTGTTTGGCTGTGCAAGATGGCTGTACAAGGCTGGGTGAGGGGTAATCCTTGACATCATGCCACCCGACAATGGTGTGCAGTGCAGGGGTGTAGTGTCTGCAATGTCCCACACAGATGGGTACTGCATTATCTGGCCTGACATCATGGTTACCAATGTGTAGGGCCATAGCTTTGCAATGCATGCCATGTCTGTGTTTGATAGTCCTTCACATGGACATTGCCTGGGATGTGAATGTCCCACAATACTGTACAGTGACATGTACAGGTGTACCGGGTTTGGCAGACACATGTAGTGTACACAGCCTGTTATACCCCAATATGCCAACACTGGCCTGGTGTGGCAAAACCTGCTTATAGTGAGCAGGTTGGCCCTGCACATGCATGGATAGAATGGACAGGTATTCCGTGGTGTCAGTGGCATGGGTCCATACAGGGCACATGTACAGCATTGTCTGGCCTTAGTGGATCACATATGATGGCACCACATATGTTGCAGCCATTCAGTGTGGAACATAGTGAAGGCACAATGTCCACATATATGTGCCTATTGTACCACTGTACAGGGTGACATGTCCTCTGCAGGCCACTGCAGTCACACCATGCCTACTATCTGCCCTCAATGTGCATGTTACTAGCAACATAGTGGGATATCCTAGGCAAGGTTGTATGTGTATGGCACATGGGTGTAGGACATATACCTGTTACTAGTAGGGCTGCATACTTAGTTCACCAGCCCTTTTGCCAGATGTATGGGTATGGCTTGCCAACACAGTGCCATGGCTGACTGACAGCTGTACTCCTCGTGAGGTGGCCAATGTGTCATAAGACAGATACTATATAGAAAAACTACAAAACCCGCTCCCAAACATGTCCAATGGTAAGACAATCACAGCCACCTCTACACAGGCTCTGACAGACAAACACACACTTACCATGTCCTGTATACAAACCCCTACTGTATCACACTGCAGCAACACGTGTTTAGGGCACGCACTATGGCAAATACTACAAAGCACTGTACTTGTCTCATGCAGGCAGACAGACAGACAGACAGACACACACACACACACACACACACACACACACACACACACACACACACACACACACACACACACAGTTGGCATGTCTGGGATTAGAACACTGACCTAACTACTTTACTATACAACAGCATTACGCAGTTACAGAACATGCTATCGAGATTACTGGGACACAGCACTCCCAGAGGTGTATTTGTAGATGGGTGACCTTGATAACGGTGGGTATAAGAAATGTATGGAGTATGAGCAGTATAAAAGCATTACTCAGTCCTCAGGCAAATGGACACACACACACACACACACACACACACACACACACACACACACACACACACACACACACACACACACACTCACACACACATGGCAAGTGTGGGACTAGAACATCGACCTAACTACTTTATTACACTACAGCATTATGCAGTTACAGAACATGCTATCGAAATTACTGGGACACAGCACTCCCAGAGGTGTATTTGTAGATGGGTGACCTTGATAACGGTGGGTATAAGAAATGTATGGAGTATGAGCAGTATAAAAGCATTACTCAGTTCAGGTGTATTTGTAGATGGGTGATATCATCAGCCTTGATAACGGTGGGTATAAGAAATGTATGGAGTATGAGCAGTATAAAAGCATTATTCAGTCCTCAGGGACTCTCACACATACACAGCAAGTGTGGGACTAAAACACCGACCTAACTACTTTATTACACTACAGCATTACGCAGTTACAGAACGCGCTACCAAGATTACTGGGACACAGCACTCCCAGAGGTGTATTTGTAGATGGGTGACATCATCGGCCTTGCTAATGGTGGTTATAAGAAATGTATGGAGTGTGGGCAGTCTAAAAGCAATTTAGAGTCCACTGGCAAATGGGGACAGACATACACAAGCACACACACACCAGTGGCAGGTACGGAACACCTGCCTATTTACAGATTACTATTACAATACAACATACTTACGAATCACGCAACACAGACTACACATGTCAAGGCTGTCATTATGACTGTCTGGGAATGCGGACATCAAAAGGGGAAGCTGGCAGTTAAGATGTACATACCTGTGAACCTGTGTGTTTAAAGTAGGAATCCATCCTGACCTGGAGTATGCCCATCTGTGGAATGGACGACTACTACCACTATACAGGGTTACAATGGCCATGCCCATATACAGAGGCACGTAACCAACACAAGGTGTCACTGGGCATGCTCACACACTTAGTAGCACAGGGCTGTTCGGGATGCACTATGTTTCCATCTACACAAGGATATACTGGGAATGCTCATACACTTAGTAGCACAGGGGCATGCACACACACTTAGTAGCACAGGGCAGATCGGAATGCACTACTATGTGTCCATCTACATAAGGATATACTGGGCATGCTCATACTCTTAGTAGCAAAGGGCTGACTGGGATGCACTCTGATGCAAAACAAGGAGGGCCACAGTGGCCATGCTATTACAGGTAGACGTAAAGAACACATTGTAATGGGCTCTGGTGTTAGTAGTTGTCATTGTTAGCAGGAACGCTGCTCTACATATATTTGACACCAGTCTTTTACACAACATCAGCTGTCATTCTGGGAAGACATGGCTGACAGTAGGCAGGCCTTTGTCACATATCACATGCATCCATGATACAAGGGAGTATGGATATTACCCAAGTCGCATCTGCCCACACAGTGCCATTCCAAGACAAATGTCCTAAACACAGGTTAACTCCCATACACCTACAGGACAACTGCATTGCTTTCTTATGCTAATCAGTGCTAGATGTGTAGATTCCATATTCACAGCTGGTCACTGTAGATCCAACAATGGGGAGTACTGACATCTGTGCAGTTAGGAACACCTGGCTGATGGCTCTGTAGTGCACAATAGCACTACCACCGTATACCTCAGACCCTACCGCTACCACCATATACCTCAGAACCAGACATGTGGGCCATAACACAGGTACGGACTGCTCCAGTTGGTGTACCCACATACATAAAGGCCACTCACATGTACTGACCGGTCCCCCCATGAAAGGCATCACAGATGAGCCATGTGCAGGACACAGTGTCACATGCTGCATTCTAGGATGTAAACTTCAGACACCACTATGCCCTCAGACCACCAACATGCAACCATACATGTTGTAAGACATAGAAGAGTACACCACCATGTGACCCCTGACCTGTGCACTGTACTAAGCTCTACATCAACTGTAGACCGTACACATGTACTGACATAGTTGCATCATGTGTTATGCAATGCAATGATACCACTGTCTGTGACCAGGTCAGCTGTACACATACCAGGGGCCCTCGGTACTTTCCACCATTAGCAGATGACTGTTGTTGTACAGCAGTACACACCCTCATGTATGGATATGACATACATGTACCTGCCCTGGGTACGTACATGCCACACACACAACATACCTGTAAATAGCATAGCTGTTGTAGTCCTTTGTGCAAACAGGTGGCTACAGCCATTACACATATGCACATGGAATGTAGGTCCATGGCTGCTGAATGCTAACAGTACATAAGGTGTGATATCAGTGTTGACAGACGTAACATCCCCTCTGTACTGGTCACCCATCATATCATACAACAGTCCATGTGTCATGTATGTCATTACACATATCCACCAATTGCAATGCCTACAAACATGACCAAGTGTCAGGATTGCAGGACCTACACACCTGTACACGTAGTGTTGTGCATTCAGATAACATGCGTGTGCAGTTTCTGATGTATGCAGGTGGCGTGTATCCGAGTACATCATGCAGTTGCAATGCAGCTTCAATATTGCCAACTGTATATGGTGATATGCTGAATGTACAGAAAGATGTACCACAGGTATGGACAGATGTGTGGAAATAACTAAGTGGTGGGGCATCTTTGCAGAAGGATGTTTGCTGTGGACAGCTCACAGGTGTGTCACAAGTGGTCCTACAATACCCTATGTATCCGGTAAGCAATGGTTTTGTTAATTGAAGGACATAACACACAACTTAGACAGCGGTCAGGGTGACAGCGAAGGTAAATCACTTGACACCTGTTAATAAATATGACATCCCTTGTGCATATATCAGCACTGTTGCCACAGGAAGCGTCAGTACAGTTTGTAACAGGTGCAATACTGCTGTACATCTGACATACATAACATGAGCTAGGCAGGTCTGAGATTCACAGTACTGGCATGTGTGGTTGCATGTGTGTCCATATATGTCACGTATTGTGGGGAATACATCTCAATTGTTACTCACTCTCCTGTACACTAGTGTACACATCTGTTCAGACTGCAATGTAGAAAGCAGGACATAGGCAGGGGCATGTATCTCACACATGTGAGGTATCTGTATGTGCATGACATATGTGTATTAATTACTGAATGCCACAGTGTGTGTATGTAGGTCTGGTGGTCCCTGGGGTGAGGATGTATGTTACCATATTGAATTGATAAGACCCCTCCCACCATCCAGGTGATGCATTCTACTATCCGTGTTGATGTCCCCGATCTTAGGCCGTACTGACTACCTGTACATGTGTATTCTCTGTGGCGCGTCATGTAGGTGCACAGTACTGTAATGATGATTTGCACATAAGCAGGAGTCCTCATCCCACCAGTAGCAACTGTGTGTGTGTGTGTGTTACTGTGTCGATGAAGCCGTGAGTGTGTGGGTGTGTTACTGTGTCACTGAATACATGTGTGTCAATACCTGAGTGTGTGGGTGCAGTTGTGTGTTGGCATACTGTCATGGGAATGTGTATTACTGATTCCCAATGAGGCATCACACTTTCCACTGGCGTCTACCCTTGTAATCAGCTAGACCACTCTCTTACCTCAACACTCCATGTAACTGTACCTGTGATGTCACCCTTTATGGATGTCACATCTGTGGCCACATTAGCTTAATACACAACTATCATGCTCTTGGAATGGTAGACATATTTGTAACGTGGGACATTCTCACTGGTATGTGGCAGCTACACGGTGCATGCTTGTATATTCATACATACCTGTGAGTAGTTCACACTGACATATGGGACACTAACTGCAAACACTGACATCCACCAGCACATCCAATTAGACCTGAAAAAGGACAGAAGAACATCATGACCAACATACAGTTATGGTTGTTACACAAGACGCATACTGTTAACTGTATTGTACACCTGTACTACATGGTATATCTGCTGCCTGTCAACAGTCCTCAACATTTTTAAACTACTCGTATCATCCTAGTCTGTTCAACCTGTGCATCAGACCATATGAGCATGTCCCTGCACCGATGGTATGGATATCAGGGATGCGGCACAGGCATCATCATATGCACTGGGTGTTAATGTTTGCCAGAGGCCTAGGCTGTAACATTGGATGACATAATGTGTGTGGGTTTGGGCCTTTGTTATAATTGGGTGTGTGTGGATGTTATGCATGTGTGTGTCGCAGTGCCCTACATATGTTACCAGTGTGTGCATGTAAGTATGCATGCACACAGTTCTCCCATGTGTCTGGCCTACACAGGGGTATTATTGACAGTTTCAGACTGTACAGGCAAGTTTTTACAGTTCACGGTGTCAGGCCACGGACATGTGACCTGTGCCTGCCAGGGGTTGCATGGGCACTACCAGACAGAGGTGCAGATTGGGTACTGTCTGATGTCACTTATCCACTGGAACCATGTCCCTGTTGGGACCATCCCAGGTCATGTGCACGTGGCCTGCTGTGTTGTGGTGTGGACAGCACAGCACCAAATGCACTGCTGCTGCTACCGCCACTATGGGAGCAGGCATGTGAGGTAGCTCGTACATGTAGACCTGACACAGATGATGTAGCAGGCCTATGTCCATGTGCCCGATGCCTCACTCCTACCAGATGTTCCAACACAGACAGCTCACGCTCGTGGATTGCCATGCCATGGTCAAGAACTCCAACCATGTCACCCAACCGTCTAGCCAAAGCATCAGCAATCTGTTGTTGAGCATTTACCATTGCCTGGATGTTGTTGTTTAAAGAATGGACAGCAGCCCTCTGTAGCCTCTGATCTTCTCTGTTGCGCCATTCAGCATGTGCCTGTGCCTCTATTACAGCCTGAAACATGCATCTGGTTACACCAGCTGCTGTGCTCTGTCGTGCAGGAGCATGTTGGCCAGAGGTCCTCCTACAAGCAGCACTGGCCACGTGCCTGTGTGGGTCACTACTGGTAGGTTGGATGACACCATGGTGTGCAGGCACACCTTCCATAGCCCCCACACTTTCCTGTTCCAAGCTACCACGCACCAACTGTCCTTCCTCTATGGCCACGGGTGATGGGGTATGTGCAGGTATGGAAACTGTGTGCGAGGATGATGTGGATATAGATGGAATGGCAACCAATGGCACAGTTTCAGCCCCTGGCAACTCTGCATGTGTCTCAATCATACATTCATCATCACTGCTAGAGTCTGTGGGGACACTAACATCAGATGTACCGCAGAAGGGCAATGCACCTACATCATCTGTGAGGGCAGACAAGAATTGCACATTACAGTCTATACAATAGACACACACACACAGACACACATGCATGTGATATGACAGAAGGCATGCAACATGCATGTGATACGGCAGACAGCAGGCAGCGCAGACAATAATAGTGGTAGTTATCATACATTCCTGGGTTGCACACAACAGCATGCATGTGTCATAGCAGACGGCATGCAAATTATACAATCACAGTAGTAGTTAGCATACATCCCTGTGTTACACCATGTGGACCAGCACAGGTTAACAGTACACCTGCCTGATGTGTGGCATATGACCTTGATAATCACATGTAGTATCACATGTGATCTGCTGACGTGTGCAATGACATATATACATGTTTAACACAATGGTGTCCTGTCAAATATACAGTGAGGCAATGGTGTACCAATTCAGTGTTGTCTGTCCACCCTACAGATATACTGCACATTTAGCTGACGTGCATGGCCATTGCAGGGAATCATGAGACGTCTCTAGTGCTATACAGTGTGAGTTACAGACAGGGTTCATATCCATGACTGTGTTCAGATACAATACATATATATATACTGTGGAATGTGACCCACGTCACTGAGGTGTATTCGCACTAAACCATGATGTGGAAGTTGTGACACAGATCACTGATGGGTATAAGGATTACACCCCTGCACATCTGCAACCATATTGCTGCAACCAGGCAACTATGGCCAGACATGGTGAACACGTCAGTACACCATGTCCCACATGACATCTGTGTACCACACACATACACACACACACACACACACACACACATGAGGAGCTAGTATGACATTTATGTCCAATGCCAGTAACAGGAATGTACTGTATCTGTGGCCTGATGTGGATACTGTACAGGTGACTGCTGTCATGTCACAACACCCTCATGATGTACAACACATCTTATTTGGTGGATTGATGTTACGCCTACACAAGATGTGCACAAGCCTGTAGGATGTCTAGTGTTCCACATCTACAATATGACCATTATACAAAGGCCATTGTTGAACCATGTGTAGCCATTGTATGACAGGGTCTACACACAAGCACTGCACATCTACTGTGTGTGTTGCTCCATGTCTCTGGCCATCCTCCATGGCCATGTGTGTACATGTGTTGTCCAAATTATTGTAATGGGCATCTATTTCACATGTCTGTGTTGTCCCATATGACATATATACTCCACTGACAACAGGGTTATGCAGATAAAGGGTGGTATGTGGGATATGTTTTCCGGTTAGTTAGGCAGTGTAGCAGCCAGGCCAATAGATGTCATGGACATGTCAAGATAGCACATCACATTGTGTGACATTCATAGCAGGGCTATGATCCATACCGGTGAAACCTGTGTGCTGGCCATACTCCAGCCCACTGTGTAGTACTGTTTGTATTCACCACATGTGTAGATCAGATCTGTAGTATGTCCCTAAAGTGAACAGAACCTCCACCATTGTATGCACAGCTGTCAACACATCTGGCAATGACAGTTTGTGAGGATTCATGTCAGTGAGATGATTAACATAGTTTGCAAGTGTTGCACATGGGTAGTCATTGTGATGCATTGCAGGTCCGACCTGTATATTGTGACAGGACCATACATTATGTGTTTGTTTGTGCCTTTTGGCTTTTCCCGGTTAGGGGTCGCCACAGCGAAACTCCAGTCTGCTAACAATTGGTAGTGGATTTTTATGTACCGGGTTACCAGCCCTGATGCACAACCTTCAACGAAGGCATGCCCCATTCATGTATGCCTCCACACAAAAGACGCTGTAGCTGAGAATCGAATGGGACAACGTCTTGCTATGAGGCGACAAAGCTACCACATCACCACCACTGCAGCTTGTAAATGGCCACATAGCAGATAGATTTGTGCATTATGGTTCCTGATAAATAATAACACTCTCACCTGCAATGGGCTGCTGTTGCCACAGAACACCAGAGGTACCTAAATAGGAGTAACACAGCAGTATGAGCATAATCCACCCCTGTATAAAGGCTACAGGGTGCAATGTGCATAACACATACACCAGTACATTAGACTATACAGAGTAGCATACTATAGTATGCGGCATGTGTGTATACATGCCTTGCATATAATGTTACATTCCATATTGTACAGTGACACATGCAACTATATGGAATATAGTTGTTGTAGGTGCAGTACTGACTTACCAGGCAACTCCAGGCTCAGTGGTTGAGAGACACCCACCTCCACAATATCGGCTAAGGCTTGTGGATGTGGTTCTGCAGGTGTCCCCAGGTTGGCCAGTAGCTCCTTGGTATGTGTGAGTCGGGGCTGGGTTGGTGGTCCACCACCTGTTGCACCTTGTTCCCTGGTGATTGCATTCTCATGCTGTTTCACCTGTCTAATGAGGTCTATACAGTGTCATCGCCCCTGCTAGTATGTGCGTTTTTGGCCACCCACATCATTAACACTCCTGCGAAGTTCCATCCACAGGGTATCCTGCTGCTGTGCATCCTGTGGCACATTGCTGAACAGAATATCATGATTGTCGAGTAGGTATGGGATGAAGGCCTCATCCTCTAAGTGGGTAAAGGGGGGTAGCCTTCCATGTGGCATACCTGGAAGACATAATGATTGAGACAGGTCACAGTAATTCACAGAGACATACAGAGCTACAGCTGAATATACATGTGTAAGACTACATGACACTGACGTGATGTGTGCCACACACATGTGACACTCAATGTTGAGTGGATATTATCACCATACATATATATATAGATATATATATATATATATATAGATATATATATATGTGTGTGTGTGTGTGTGTGTGTGTGTCACCTGATTACATTGCTCACACTCCATGTGGTTGCTGTCTTGATGTGGGCATGTCTGTTTGTCTGTACTGGTGTTCCTACCTATCAGTACATGGCTGGATGTGTCCACATTAATGCAGGCAACCTTGATGCAGTGTATATGCCTTAACAGACATGACCCTGCAAACATGCTCACATAAGGTTTTACATGTATGTGTTCTGCCATATGCATCTACATGGCACTGTACAGCGATTCAACATCCTGCCATGTATCACCTGTGTTGCACATGTGATACACATGGGACACTGGCTAGCCAGATGGTATTTGCAGGAATGGAAATCAACTATAGCATGTACAGTCAAGGTCAACTAGTGGGCTATATGCCATGGGCCATCTATGAATCTAAGATGAAAGGTTACCTGGCAGTAGCAGACAGGCAGGTCTGTGGGTCCAGGTGGAGCAGTGCCACATTACTGATCCACAGGGTTAATGATACATATACCATGCGTTACCATGCGGTCATCACACCATGTCTGAGAGGGGAGCAATTTGCAGCTTTGATGGACAGGAATGCATAGTATGGCAGGACTATGTCAAGTGTGTGGGACAAGGATCTGTCCAGCATGTGGTAAGTGGATGTCCATGAAGTACGTGTTCGAGATCAAGATGAGTACATGTAGCATGTCCAACATCACTGGGTTGGACATGGATTTATTCAGGATATGCATCATGGTACATAGTGGAGATGGGGAATGGGAAGGCTGGTGTAGGCCATCTGCACATGGCCAATACCCCTTAAAGGAAATATGCGATCTGATATGGATCACTTGAGTGTTCTGTATTGCTGGACATTGATCTCTATATTCATGAATAGCACCCTATCATTATTAGGGTTGCCACATATGACTACCTGACAGGTGTGGTGACATAGCTATCACAGGAAAGACAACTGCCCAGCTGAATCCCTTTACACACAAGTGTCCATTATGTTGACCTCTGCCTAGGTGGTAGTTCATGAGTACAGGGTTATTAACATAGGGGTGACAACGCGAGTCAGCTATTGCTCCTAGGTCATAGTCATTAGCATACTTCAATAGGCAGATGCCTTCTGTTTGTCTGTGAGGTATGGACTACAATGAGGGGGAATAAAATTCATTAACCCTGACATACTGTAACTGCCACTGGTGTGATGATCATGTATAATTCAGACACCTTCTGTAGTGTTGATTCTGCCAGCAGTCCTGTTGCAAAACACTCCTGTGACATAGGAATGTACATCTAGTATACCAAGTGTAGGTGGTACACAGTATGGGTGATGATGTCCTATGACCTGGCAAGGTTATGATATGCAGTGTGACATCAACCATACTGTCATCTACATCTATACTGCTGACATCACTTAATTGATCAAGGTTCATTGCCTTCCAGAGTAAACTCAGCAGGGTAGTAGTAAAGTACTTCCCATTATCAGTGGTGTCTCCCCCTTTATGGGTTGTGATACCTGTTGGTGTGCACTATTCAGTGTGTACACAACCTGACATGGAGCTATGTTTTACATGATGTGTACGTGGAAAGCATCTTGTTTTGCCATATGTGTATGATACAACCCATGATGTGGACAGGTCCCACGCAGACTGAGTGCAGCTTGTACCTGCATAGGTGTGGGTACAGGGGCCTGGTGGTGTACATGAATATATGCTTGTGTACCTGTTGGGGGGAGGGGGCCATGTGTTTGTGTTATCCAAGACCCTATCCGGATTGCTTATTCATGCTAAGTACTTGTTCTGGACTTGTAAGCACTATGTAAGCTAATAATTGCTATAGCACACAATTTTCCTCATTACCTACAGGTAAGGGTGAACAGGTTTTGTACATACTTTTCTCACTTGCTTAGAGTAACTTAGATCTTCTACTCACTTTCCTCACTTATCTAGGTGAATGTAGTTCTATATCCAGGCATGTCCAAGAGTCAACTGCCAGTGTTCTCACCTGTCTATCTGATGAATCTGGACATCTTGAGGCAATGTACACATTGCATCATGCACACAGACAAGCCTCTCCACCTACCACCCAACACGACAACCTGTGAGAGGTGCAATCATCTAGCCAAACTGGAGGTAAAGGTCTCTCCAACCAAGCCTGACTGCCATGTGGAGAAGGTACACATTCACACAACACCACACTCATCACATAAGTCTCACTGAATATTCCCCACCATTAACTATGAAAACTACTCGTGTACCAGCACATTAGCTCAATGGTTTCTGAAATTCATAAACACCAATGCCCTGACTCAACATATCCACACACCCACTAGGGGCACCAATATCCTAGACCTAGGCATTGCCAACATGAGTGACTGGTGCTCCACACATGAAGCCAACTCCTCATTGGTCTGATCAGACCATGTGATGAACACCATTGATATCCACATCCTGCACCCAACCCCCCATTAAGGGAACCACAGTATAATATGTCTACAAGGCCAGCTACATGCTTCTTAGACAGACATGGTGGACGTCATGACACCCATGCAGATGAACAGTACTGTTACAACTGCTGAATCCTACACAAATGCACTCTATAAGCACTTACATGAGTGCATTGCTTGTGCTATCCCAAACAGAACCAGGACGCTATACTCCTAATTAATTAAACCAATCTCATGGTCCCCTGCCATAAACATATTGTACTACAGGAGGAAGACACCGTTGCAAATGAGGGAACAATATCATGCATGGAGGAGCTCCCTGGCCAGCCTCAGTAAGAAGATGAGATCCCTTATAAGATCCTCCAAAGCTAGCTATGAAAACTAAAATGCAACTAATACCAACAACAACCACAAAGCATTCTATAGCTATGTCACATATCTCGATGTCAACAACCAAATCTGCTCTGAGTTACAGCACAAAGGCACGAACATTACAGAAACAATTGATATTGGCAACATCCTGGCAGATCCCTCTCAAAGCTGCACACTCTAAAGGCAATATCACAGCATCCATGGGACCGGACAACATCCCAGACTGTGTTTTACATGAACTTCGGATTGTACTGTCTCCCCACCTATGCACCATGTTCAATAATAACCTCACATCCGGCATAGTGCCCCCTGAATGGCACACAGCAACAGTTATCCCACTCCACAAAGGTGGCACCACAACAGACCACGGGACCTATTTCCCTATAGGCCTGACTAGCCTGGTCTGCAGGGCTATGGTGCACATCATGGATCACTGTCACAGAGACACTGGGTACCTTCAAACCTTTGAACCCTCCCTGTCTGGCATCGTTAAGGGCGGACCATGCCTCCTAAACCTGGTGGATTTCTTAGAGACAGTTACCAAGACATTAGATGAGGGTAAGGAGGTCCACACAGCCTACCTAGATCTCTCATAGGCTTTCAACACCATTCCTCTTTCTGGTATTATCAACATACCCATCTGCCAGAACATTAACCCCTACATCATGTGATGGTTTGCAAAGTGGCTCACGGACAGAACCCACACAGTGGGAGTTGCATACCCTAGGTCCGACTGTATACCAGTTACAAGTGGTGTCCCACAGGGCTCAGTCCTATGACCCCTCATGTTTGGTATATACTTCTCTGATGTACAGACAAGCACAGGAGGGCTTTGGCTGAAAAGGTATGCAGATGACTGCAAACTAGGAGACATAATTGTTTCCCCAGCTGTTACAGACACCCTGTGGAAGGGTCGCACTGAGACAGATACCTGGTGTTAATATCATGGCGTCAAGCTGAATGCCTAAAAGTGCATAGTCATCCCCTTTGGATATAACTAATTACTCACAGACTACCACATAGGTGCTAGTCCCCTACATACAGAAAAGGTAATAAAGGATCCGGGAACCCCAGTAGATAGCAATCTCTCCTTCGATACCCATAATGACAAGTTAGTTAGAATATCCTTCAACATGGGCCCCTAATCTCTAATGGGTCTGCATCCAGATCAGAGGGGCCATTGTGACTCTACACATGTCATATTAGACCCATTAAAGGATACAACACCCCATTTGGGATATACCTTACAAGACAACTGCAACAGCTTGGAAGACCACACACACCAAGAGGATTACTGACCTTAAACAGATGACCTATGCAACCCAACCTAAGAAACTCCAGCTATACTCAGTTGCATACCGCATACTCACAGGTGATCTCTGCTTGACATACAAGGCCCATGTCCAACCCTGTATTGCTGGATATTCTCCACCTAAACAGAAGCCCCTGAGGACCATATGCTCTAGGGATATACATCTAACCACAACGATGAGTAGGATGTGCTGTACGGATAGATTTCTGACCCAGACACTCCCCATGCTTTGGAACATGATTCCAATGTACAGCAGGCAGGGCCCCTCACTATCACTCTTCAAGGGAAACCTTGACGTGTGGATGGGAAACAAACATGTACCCTGGGGATCACTGCAGTGGCTTTGCTGTACAGAGGCACAGGGAACTATATATATATATATATATATATATATATATATATAAAACATACACCTTTCATTGGGTACATGCTGCTTTGTCCTATTTCAACACATTCCTACCTTTTGTGTTTTATCCTGTCAGTATACACGACTGCCATTGGTACATCTCAGGTAGCTTAGTGGTATGTTATCGTGATGAATGTGTACATGGTTGCGTGTTCTAATCCTGGCACTGATATCTTACCTCTCAGAGTAGGCACTGGTAGTGCAAAGGTGATTAACGCACATTTCAGTGGTTGTGTGTTCCACATGTTTATTATTCTGTGGAGAACTACTTATATATGCAAGCTCTGTTTAAGGTATACTATGTAACATGTACACATCTGTGAAGATTCTTGTCAGGGATACTCCCCATTATTTGGAACTACATCCCTGATTACATCATACAAACCCCCTCACTAAGACTTCGGGGAATTCTTGCAAAGTGAGTGGTGAACAGTAGCTACACCCCAAGGATCCCGCAAGTGGCTCTGCTCCACAGAGGGACAGTTAGTTAATTGATGGGGTGGCGACAGCAGAGACGTTTTGCCTATGCTTATGAGTGGCCTTGGTGGTTGGGCATGTACCTACCTATGTATCTATGAACCTGTACATACAATATGGACACGTGCTGATAGTTTAATTTACTGTTCAGGTATTGACTTACCTTGTGCCAATGACGGTTGTGTGTACAATAGTTGGCTACCTATGTAGGATGCACACAGTAGACCAACTATACATGACAATTTACAGGTGGTCGTGTGTGTGTGCCATCCATGTTTGCTGTGCGTACAGCTGGAGGGTGTCAGTCCATGAGTGACTTCACTGTCAGTGTGTGTGCTATACATTCCCTCTTTGCCAAGGCATGGGCATACTGGGCATGCCTCCGCCTGCCTACTGGGGCTAGCACAGGGTGTTCGTGGTCTGAGTCCCCCTGTGCCTGTGTGTCCCTTGGCAATGGTTGTGGGCTATGAGGGCCTTCACCATTCTGTCCCTGCTGCAGCTGTTTCTGCAGGATCATATTGTGTATCATGGCACATACTATGAAGATGTGGGCACACGTTCCTGGAGAGTACTGCAAGGCTCCACCAGATATGTCCAAGCAACAGAACCGTGGTTTCAGCATTCCAAACACATGCTCTATGATGATTCTGGTTTCTGAGTGTGCCTCATGATGGCATTCTTGCTTGGCTGTGTGTGCATTTCTGATGTGAGTCATCATCCATGGTTCCAGTGCATAGCCAGCATCCCCCACCAGGTGGCCATATGGGATGCCTCCCCTGGCAAATACCTGATACAGCTGTGAGGCATGCCAGATGCGGAAGTCGTGATAGCTTCCAGGGCTGCCAGCACACACATCCATGATAATGCCCTGGGCATTGCACATGACCTGGCAGTTGATGGAGGGGAATCCCTTGCCGTTTAGGTAGCACCTACCCTGCTCACCGGGTGGTGACTTGATGTGTATGTGCGTGCAACCTATTTCACCCATTACCTCCGGGTAGTCTGCCGCACGGTGGAAGAGACGCATATTGCTGGCCAACTCCTCCTGCATTCGGGGTAAGTATATGTGCTTATTGGCATGTGATAACATGGCATCCAGGAAATGGTGAAGTACCCTGGATGCTGATGCCTTTGAGATCCCCATGACATCCCCAGTTGGCCTTTGGAAGGTACCTGTGGCTAGTATTCTCAAGCTTACACATACCTTCATGTCCACTGGGATGGGTTCCCCTCTGTTACTTCTGGCTCTGAGGCATGGCCTGCACAGCTCAACACATTGCTGTATGATGTCCCTGTCCACCCTGTAATGCTCTACTATCTCCAGATCATGTAGCCCCTGGTAGGTTACCCTGGATCTGAACAGTCTTCTCCTCCTCTGGTGCCTGAGATGGTTGTCAGCATCATCCGCCACACCACCATCAGTCTCCAACACATGCTGGTGAATCAAAGCTATGGCAGCCCCTAACACGTACATATTAAAAGTTCCCCGTCTGTATACACCAATGGTGCAGAGTGTCTGGGAATAAACAAGAGTGTGTGTGTGGGGCTTTCACACCTTTTACTATTGTGCAATGGATGATGCTGGTGTAATTGGTTGTGTTTGTGCTATTCCAGCTGCAGGGTATCTTAATTATTGGTTTTACAGCAGGTACTGCTATTGTGGGGCCTTTGTTGTTGACTTACTCTTGTCTGCTGTGATTCATCTATTGCCCTTTACTTCTATTTACAACCCGATTCCCCTCCCATTGTCAGGCATGCATATAGCTGCCGCCTTTCTTGTTTTGTGCTTCCACAACCCAGGATTGTGTTGGGAAATGTGTTATGTAGCTGATCTACTGCAAGTTTGCTTTGTTCTGCTGTGACAGTTCTCTTTTCTTTGCTGTACGGCACCTCCCCTTTCCTGTTCTGCAGGTAGCTGCTAGCAGCCTTGTTAGCTGTTGTCTATGGCCCACTGTGAGTTTCTAGGTGTTAATTACTCATTTGTACTCCAATTACCATGCTGCAGCATTTCCTTATTGTCTTCCCGTATCCTTCCTGTTTCAGCTGTGGTGCATGTCGCGCACAGCCGTTTACCGGGTTTCATGCGCGTTTTCATCCACGTTAACATGAACTTTCAGTTACCTTGTGTGCTCTCAGCTAAGCAAAGCTATGGCTACTTCCACACCCCTATCCTGCGGCTTTGCTTAGCAACACACAACATGGATTAGCAATGATCCAATGTGGTTACAGCTACGGTGGCACACCCCTCTCTTGATGTCATGTTTACCTCCAGGCCACTCCTCGGTGTTGTAACGCTACGCCTTGTGGTACATCCTTATGCCGGTGGGGCGTTTGTGATTCAGTATTACTTGTCTCATTTGCATGGCATTGACTGCTAATTCCTAAGTACCGCACAGAACACTGTCATAGACCCTGCGCCATGATTGTGGTATAGCATGCATGCCATTGACTATTATGGGTATATCATGAATTGCGTTACATTACAGTTTTATGACATCTAAATATATTTTCCTTGTGATCCCATTTGCGCACCGATGCACTGTGGTTTTACTTTGCGTTGGTGTGGCCATGATATTAAATGTTATTTTTTATATGTTGTGCATGTTGTTTTATGCCATTGGCTATATATTTAGCCAATGGCATATATTAACATTATAATATGTAAGTTTGGTCTGCTTTCATGCTCCGATTTTATGTTTGACAAAATGTAAAACTTTTTTTTGGTTTACATTTCTACATGCTTATGCTACACCTGCACCACTTCATGAGTCACTATATGCTTTCATTTGCATGCTACACTGCTGCACATGGGGTAATTAGCATACATGGTAGTGCATGTAGAAACAGCTCTTACCTGAATCGCTTAGTGGCCATATTTGGTGCTAGATCACTGACACTATTCCGGTGCATGGCGCAAGCTTCATGAATCCCGGGTGATGTCTTTATGATGGGGTAAAATCTCTAGCACGGTTTACCTCCTAGGATGTGTCTGTAAAGTGCCACTTGTGAAAAATATAACAAGCCAGTTATGAACTGAAGAAAATGAATAAACATTAATGACTTACTATAACTGGGCACTTTTGAATATTTGATTCTTTAATTCAGGCTCTTTTGAGTTTGTTGATTTTGTATATATCAATATGATGAAGTTATTTTTGGAGGTTGTCTTTGATTAAATGTCCTAGAATCTCAATTTTTTCTGCTATATTTTGATGAAGTATATAGCAGCGGTTTCTGCATTTGGCTCAGGAGGTGAATTTTGTCTGCAAATCAATTTCCATATGTACTATTATAGAAAATGTCAATGTGCTTCTTGTTTTCCATTTCATTTTGTTAAGTTTTCCATCCTTGCTGCCAGTTTTGAATATGTTCTTCTTCTTATACCATATAATTGTTTAACATGGAAAAGTCGACTCATTTTTCTCGTAATATACAGGTCCTCCTGTGAATTCTATCAGTGCATGAGTAGTAATGTGCTTTTGGACAAACAACAAACTCTTTCCAAAATTACAGATAACTAAGGATGCAAAGATATTGTCTGGCATTCATAATCACTATCTGAATGTCTTAAAGCTATCTGTATTGTTTGCGAATGAGTGCAGCAAATTTGCAATTCATAGATGCCACATATGCTGACACCCAATGATTGCAAATGAGTATAAGCAAATTGCCATAATTAGATACAGATGAAAAATTATGTAAAATGGCATATGGTAATGAAGTCTTCTCCTGCCTACTTCAGATTTATAGTCAAACCTTCAATAATTTCCACAACATCCTTGGATTCAGTATTAAATGAATATTATAAAAAATGGAACAAATTTTCTATCTATTTTGCAATCTGCAGTAATGATATCACTTGCTGCTAGCCATGATTTTTCTCACTACTTGTCTTGGCCAAGATGAAACTGCTTACACCAACTAGCACTTACCAGCCAAGAAGGAGGAGCAGGAGACATTGGCAGAGAATTATTCGTTATAATTTTGACATTCAGGAGAGATCTGCTAAGTTTAGAGTGGAAAGGAATATTGTAAAAGTCTTGGTGAATATACATTGCCCCCACAGTGACAGTGAAGAGATGTGGGGACTTCCTATCCTTGTGGATATTAAGGTATGTATAGCTCTCACTATACTTGCTATGCGGGCCTTCTAGGGGCAGACTGTGGACATGTTTGGCATCTTAAATGTTTCTGCCTTGAGGATACTCTGGCATTTCCTGGATGTGCTCTTGGCATATGTGAATCCTTGCATCTATTTCCTGGTGTCAACATAAAACTGAGCCCAGACTATGCCTGCTTTTTACTGAGGTAATCAGTGCAATAGATTGCCCCCATATTGCGAATTGGGCCCCATTTGGTCCATGACGGAGTGGTATAGCAATAGAAAATTGTTACCATTCCATCAATTTCAGGTAGTGTGTGATGCATAGGGATGCATCACCAATGTCTCTTCCCAGCATCCTGGCACTGCACACAATTTCCATATCTGGCATATTGGCTCATTGTATTACCTTTCTCAACATAGTAGCATGCCTACTTTTCATCTTATTGGTATATAGAAAAATTGTTTATTTTATTTTATTTTTTAAGTAGGTATTCATGGTAAAATGTATTACCAAATACTAAACCACTTTTTCTTTGTTTTGCCTCCCCCTTTTTCTCTCTCTCTCTCTCTCTTTCTTTCAAGTGATACAGGATATCCACTGGTGCCATGGCTCATGATACAAGAGAAAAAACAAATCGAGCTAAAGAAGAATATTTCAGTACAGCCCTGGTTCAGACCCGTATTGTCATTAAGATGGTCTTTGGCCTCTTGAAAAGTAATTTTAGGTGCCTGTATGAGTCTGGAAGTGCCCTGCAGTATGGCCCAGCAGATGTTTACTGTATGTTGCATTTTGCACTGCATGATCATGCACCAGTCTAGTGGTGAAGTGCTCCCAGTTCCAGTTCTAATGCTAACTAGCTTTCAGCAGTAGTAAGTGACCCCATGTGTCAGGCTCATGCATGATATACATATGTGCAGGTAAAAAAGCAGCATCTAGTACAGAACTATAAACCATGACATTCAGGTTAGTGTTTCCTTTCTTGTTAAAAAAAAGGAAAACATGGAGTATAATTGATGCATGCAGTTATATCTATCAGCTATGCTGTGTGATGTTCTACTATCACTGTTCATCTGGCATTTCTTCTCATCTTTGAATAATATATATATATACATATAAATATATATATATATATATATATATATATATATATATATATATATATATATATATATATTATACATATATATATGTAGTTACTCATATTATTGTTGGTCACTGACTCCTTCTCAGTGATGTCGTAAGACATCATATAAGAAAGATCACATTTTCTATTGTTTTCTGCAATAAATTCAGCTGTGGTGGTGTACTTAAGTATGCATGTATTGATTGTCATGAGGTGGTACAATTAGCAAAACGTGTTACTTCAGTATTTAAAATGAGTTCATAACTTGCAACTGAATGAAATAAGTATGCAATGTTTCTTCAGTTTGAACCATGTTGTCATTTGAGGTATTGCACATCAAATTATTTCATTTTGTCATACATGATAATTTGTGGCATCAGATACAGAAAACATTAACTGTGCAGTAGTGAGGGTAAAGTGGTAGCAGTATTTATTCATATAGGAGGATACAAATTTTAATCTTAATTTTCTTATTAGCATTTCCCTGAATAGTTGTATGCTACTACTTTTCAATTATAGGTAATTGCCAGATGTAACCATGGTAATACATAGAGCATTAATGGTGTTAATCAGTGCTATCTTGCTTTATGATATACAATTTTCCATTACAATAATGACATGTTTACAGTTTAGAAATGAACAAGCACAAGAATAGAAAAAATAGCTTCCTTGAAGAAAAAAATAGTAAACTGATCCAACTACTATCTACATGCAAGTAACAAAATGAAATATACATTGTCATTAGATGTACTATAAAATGTTTTCAAAGGACCATAAGCACTTATAGATAAAACCTTGATCATAATACTTCATTTTGTATTAAAATACAATCATATGACCTTAGTTACTCTATTAACACCCAGCAGTGCTAAAAATGCACCTTATAACCATTCATATAATAATTATAATATTAATGCCCTATAAAATACAAAAACTGAAACTAGTAATGTTTAAAAAATAAGCCTATTTTTCCTTCTCATTAACATAACTTTAAAATTAGCACTATCTTTCAAACCTGAAGGTATTCCATCAATTTCAGGTAGTGGTGATGCATAGGGATGCAACACCAATGGCTATTTTTGTTCTTCATTTTTAATGCATACTGATGCTCATAAATTCTTGACTGAAGAGCCCCAGTTGTCCTACCTATATAAAAACTACCATATAAAATACGGATCTACTTTATATGGTCCAGATTTCAGAATGTTGACATTCATATGGCTGAGACCATATGATCAACATTCGAAATGTCAACCATAGAAGTAAAAATAAAAAACACAAAAAAACTTACCCTCATGCTGCTAGCAGGGTAGTTATGCCCACCTGCACCCACCTGTGGGGGGCTCTTCCCCCCCAGAACTTAAATATGTCAACTCCGAGATAGCACTACAGTGCAGAAGATGGAAATCTTTCCATTCCAAACTGTACGGAGATTCTGGTTCCACATGGTCGACATTTCAAATGTCGATCATATGGTCTCGGCCATATAAATGTTGACATTCTGAAATCTCGACCATGTGAAGGAAACCCGAAATACAATTAGATCTATATACCATACGATCACTGTTACAAGTAAAATAGCCTGGGTTGCTATAACTAGTCTTTGTAGCCTCACAATAAAAACTGTGGATGGCTGAAATAAAGCAACACATATTACAGTTCAATCACTTATTCATGTCCACCTTATTCACTATTCTCTTACTAGTGTTACTTTCCATTTGAAAAATATCCTTCATATTCATTGTTTTTTTTTTAATAAAAACTGGTTTGTCCTTCACTAGTTTTATTAACTCTTCATTGGATCTATAAATATCACAGTTATGAGACAAAACATATTTTATTTTATTATTTATTTATTTATTTTTACTATCTGTTGAATAAAATGTATGCATAACTGTTCTACAATCATTAACCAGAGTTAATAGAAGTTTTTTGTATAGTGTTCTTATCTAATAACATATCTTTAAGAAACCCTCTTGCCAAAAACGCATTGGGTAGAAAATGAAAAATGTGTCCATTTTCTAGAAATTTGATTCTGCACTAGATTACATTTAATATATACTACATTTAACAAAGTATTAATAGATGAATTTTTGTAACTGATGATAGTGTCTAAATTCCCCTTACTAATATTTTTCTTAACCTTCAAATCCAATAACTAACTAACTAACTATCTGACTGACTAACTAACTAACTAACTAAATAGATAAAAATAACTTCCCTATCAGAATTGTTTAAATCTAATAAAGAAGTGTTTGCTATCATAAACTGCATGACTAGCTCCCTTCCATGCAAAAAAATATGTTATTAATAAACCTGCCATAACCATAAACAGCTGAAAACAGAAGTGACCTAGGCAGAACATTCTCTTCCCAAAATGACATTAACAAATTGGCACAAATTTTTGCCATATTTGTTGCCATTACCATGCCTTTTTGTTAGTGAAAATATCTTGAAATCTAAATAATTAGAGAGGACCGAATCTAGACATTCATCTAAACATCTTATTTCTTCCCAGGAATAATTATTTCCTATTGTTAACCACTCTATACCTATATCATAATAGAATTACAGTATATAAAGATTTTGCATTGACTCTTACTAACAAATCATTCCTTCCTATTTTCAACATTTTAATTCTATCCAAAAAATGAATGGCAGCTCAAATATACAATGGTTTAGACTTAACATCTGCCAATACAACTCTACCTATAAATGAGATATCCCAACTAACTTACAGTTTTGTCTCACTACTATGGGTCTAAAGGGTGGACTATGCTCGTTTTTATGAATTTTGTGTGGCGACCCCTAACCGGAAAAAGACAAAAAGACAAACAAATATGTTACTAATAGAAGGGTGGCAATATAAAAATATTCATATATTTGTTGTATAATGACCTCTTCCACCAATTTTTCATGAGGCCAAGTATCTACTTGTCTATTCAACTCTTCTAGTTCCCAGTGGTCATTTTATATACAGATGAATCATTTAACAAGTCCCACATTTTTTATTATACATACTTACATCTATAAGAACTGTAGCTCCCCCTCTATCTCCCTTGTAACTCTAGTATTCCTAACCCTACATAATTATTGTAATGCTGAATTTTCTTCTTTTGTCATATTTTAAAATTTAAACAAATTATTTTTAGACCTCAGTATTTGCCTGATATCCCTCTCAAAAATCATCTCAAAAACTTGTACAAGGTACAATACAGGATTGAATACACTTGGCAAAACAAAATCTTTATGTAAATCGCTATATATCTGACCTTTAAAAAATAGTTTTAAATTCAATTTATGAGTGTAGTCTTACCATATCTGCTCTCCTTGAAAGAACAAAAGAAAAACCCTTATGTAACACACTGAGTTGCACAATATTTAAAATCCTACCAGAATGATTGCATATTTTGTAATCCAAAGATCAGAAGATGAAACAAAAGTTGATACCTATACTTGAGATGTTAATATCTGTTCCACTTCTGATATTTGGAGCTGTGGTACTTGTATTAAGTCCCCAATTTTTGCCTATGATCTTTTCTGATGTGATGACTGGCACCTTTGATAAATCTTCACTGATTGTGGCTGCTGAATATTGTTTGATAGTGTACCTTTGTAGCTGTTCTACTGCCTTGTTTCCATCATAGCTGCTATTCTGGGCGACCTCCTTGGAACCATGTTCTCTCTCTCTCTCTCTGTACTGTTGTTTCCAAAAAAACAACTTCCTTTGATGATGCCAGTTCTATAAATATGTGATTACATATGTCTGTGGGTAAGAAGATGAATCCTGTTTATATTATAAAGAAATTGAACCACTACTTTCCTAATGCTTCTTATCATGGTTGATTTTACCCATTTTCCATTTTCTTAATTCTCTTCTCAAAGCATTTATGGTCCTTTATTAAATATTCTGTAGAACATCTATCTACAATATATATTTCATTTCATTTCTCACTTGGAGATAGTTGTTAGTACAGATGAAAAATGGCTTAAGTTATGAGTTCTTACCCCCTTTTTTATTTTGTTTAAAAACTTATTCCTCTTTGATGTAAACATTGGCATGTGTGATTGAAGGTCAAATTGTTAGTAACAAATTCACTTTACTGAAAAAAAAAACTCTAAGCTTCCTTCCCCCCTTTCCTGTAACAAGTCTTGTCCAGATACAGATTTGCTGTATCCAGGACTGTTTGAAAGCTCCTGAGCCCCCCCCCCCCTCCACTTAACTAGGGTTAAACTATTCCCGGCACCATAACGTCTGCTCTTCAAATTTTCCCTTGCAACTAGCCAGCTTTTTAGTTTTAGCACTCAAATCTGTTTCTTTGACCTCAGCACTTGTTCAGAACTCATTTTAAGCACTAAATAAGCTACAAATTACTACAGCACTCAACTTTCCTCACTTGTCTAGAGGAAAACAATTTTTAGTACTTAATAAATAAGCACCCATCCAGGCATGTCTAAAGGTCAGCACCCGGTGTTTTATCCTGTCTACCTGATTAATCTGGGCATCTTGGGAGAGTGCAGCAATTGCCTCATGTACACAGACAACCCTCTCCTCCTACCACTCAACACTATGACCTGTGAGAGATGCATTTATATAGCCAAACTGGAATCAAAGCTCTCTTCACCAAAAACTGGACTAGGCAGTCAAGAGGAGAAGGTAAACACTTGCGCCGCACCACACTCATCACATAGTCCCTCAAACCCTACACCACTGAAGCACACACACAGAAGCACAAAACACACACCTCCATTCGCGGGGGATCTCAGTAAAAATCTGCGCAAACAACCAAGACCTCCAAAGCAGAAATGCAAGCAACCTCCACCCACCAACACAACCCAAATAACACATATCCCACATACTCAGTGTGCCACTCAACTACAGCCCATAAGGAATAACATACCCAAAACTCTAGTCATAGGTGACTCTGTAGTCAGGCACACTGATGTTCCACTCACCACGCTAAACAAGGAGAAAGTTATTGTCATCTGCCTGTCGGGTGCCAGGATCCGCCACATAACACATGCACTCAGGTCACTCCACAGCAAGTACAAATATGACTCTGTCATTGTCCATGTTGGTGTGAATGACCTGAGATGTACCTGTCTGGACTACATGAAAAGAGACATGGAGGAGCTCTCCGATCTTGTAGTCCAGGCAGGTATGATCCTAGCCCTGCGTAGCATCCTACCATCACCCAGAATGATACCACAGTACAAGGACAAAATGATTGACTTCAACAATTGGCTATGCTTCTGGTGTCATTCTAAGGGAATCCAGTATCTGTCTGCCTGGGATGACATGATCGACAGACCACACTGCTTGCCACCCCTGTAGTGCCTTTTTTAGGCAAGGTTCAAATGACAAATTCACCACCATAACAGGTACAAGCAAGCAAAATCTGAGGGTAATGCTACTCAATGCTAGAAGTCTAAACCTCAAAATGCACTCACTCGAGGCACTCCTTTAAATGGAGAACATCGACATATGTGCAGTGACCTAGTTCAAAGCTCCAGAGAGCATCCCTGCATTACCAGGCTATAATTCATACCACACCTTTTGGCCACCAAACCCGGACCGAAACACTAAAGGTGGAGGCGTGTCCATATTCATTAAGGATATCCACACCTCCAAGCTAGACCCCCCCCCACCATGCCCCAGGATTCCCACTCCTCTTTTCTTGATACACTGAAAAATATTAAGGTACAACCCAACACCCTAATAATGGGTGATTTCAACTACCCAACCATTAACTGGGAAAACTACTCATGTACCAACTCTTTTGCTCAACATTTTCTGGAATTTATCATTTCCAATGCCTTGGATTAACCTTTTCACACCCCCACCAGGGGCAGCAATATCCTAGACCTGGTCATCACCAACATGGGTGACCAGTATTCCACATCAGAGGTCTGCTCCTTGTTGGTCAGATCCGACCACAAGCAAATCACTCTAGACATCCACATCCCACTCCCACCCCCCATTAGGGAAACCACTGAAAAAAATTTCTCCAAAGCCAACTTCACGCTTCTTAAGACAGAAGTGGCAAACTTCACGACACCCATGCAGATGGACAATGGAGGTATGACTGCTGAATCCTACACAAATGCACTTTATAAGCACTTACACGAGTGCATGGATCATGCTATCCCTAACAGAACCAAGATGCTATCCTCTCAAAAAATGAAACCAATCTGGTGGTCTTCTGCCATAAACAAACTCTACGACAGAAGAAAGAAACTGTTGCAAAAAAAGAGTAAAATCCCACGATTGGAGGAACTCCCTGGTCAGCCTCAGTAAGAAGCTGAGATCCCTCATAAAATCCTCCAAAGCTAGTTATGAAAACAAAATCACCACTGATTCTAAAGACAACCACAAAGCATTCAATAGCTATGTCAAGAATCTCAATGGCAACACTCAGATCTGCTCTGAGTTACAGCATAATGACACGAAATATAAAGAACCAACTGATATTGCCAACATCCTGGCAGATAGGTTCAGTGCTAACTTTACCCCCCTCTCACCACCTAAAGGGCACATCTTTATACTGGAAGAATGCACAGTTCCATTAATCATGGCTGCAGAGGTAAAAACCTCACTCTCCAAAGTAAAAAACACAGCATCCATGGGACCTGACAACATCTCAGGCTGCCTTCTACATGAACTACAGAATGAACCGGCACCCCACCTAAGTACCATGTTCAGTCATAGCCTCACCTCAGGCTTTACACCCATTGAATGGCGCACTGTGACGGTTATCCTGCTCCACAAAGGAGGGGCCACAACAGACCCCAGGAACTACCTCCCCATTAGCCTGATGAGCCTGGTCTGCAAGGCCATGGAACGTATCATCATGGAACTCATAAACAAAGACATTGGAGATCTCCAAACCCTGGACCTCACACAGTTCAGGTTTGTAAAAGGCAGATCATGTCTCCTAAACCTGATAGACTTCTTTGAAGCAGTCACCAAGGCCATAGATGAGGGTAAGGTGGTTCATACAGCCTATCTAGATCTTGCCAAGGCATTCAACACCATCCCCCACTCTGGAATTATAGATAAACTCACTAAACTAGGTATAAATCTCTATGTCACAAGATGGGTTGCCAACTGGCTTACTGACAGAACCTACACTGTGGAAGAAGCAGACTCCAAATCAGACTTCATACCAGTGACAAGTGGAGTACCACAGGGTTCAGTCCTGGGTCTTCTCCTGTTTAGTATCTGCTTCTCTGAAGTATAGGCTAACACAGAAGGTCTTTGGCTAACTAAATTCATAGATTACTGCAAACTAGGAGCCATAATCGAAACTTCTAATGATGTGGACATACTACAAAAGAGCCTCACTGAGACAGATGCCTGGTGTCAAAGCCATGGTCTCAAGCTCAATGCCAAAAAGTGCATTGTCATCCCCTTTGGTAAAAATTCTGTACCAATGAACTACCACATAGGCGATAGTCTACTTAACACCAAAAGTGTGATAAGAGACCTTGGGACACAGGTGGACAGTAGTCTCTCATTTTACAAACACATCAACACAGTGGTCAGGAAATCCCTCTTCGTGGCACACCTCATCACAAAATGTTTCTCATCCAGAAAAAAAGAGGTCATTGTTCCCCTCTACTCATCACTCACTAGACCCATTATAGAGTACAATGCCCCTTTTGGTATGTACCTCACAAGACATCTACAACAACTCGAAAGGCCACAGCACTACCTCACAAAGAGGATTACTGGCCTCAAACAGATGCCCTACGCAGACTGACTCAAAAAATTCCAGCTTTACTCCGTCGCATATCACCTACTCAGAGGCGATCTCTGCCTAACATACAAAGCTATGTCAAACGCAGAGCTGTTGGACATGCTCCACTTAAAGAAATCCCAATCCCTCCAAGCTACACGCTCTAGGGACCTAAACCTTGTCACCACAATAAACAGAACATGCTGGAGGGATAGATTCCTGTCCCAGAGACTTCCTATCCTCTGGAACAAGCTACCTATTTATGTCAAATAGAGCTCCTCATTAGCACTTTTCAAGAAAAATCTTGATGATTGGATGGGTAATAAGAAATTCACCTCAGGGATCACTTCTGTGGTTCTGCTTGACAGGGGCACAAGAAAATAATTTTCTTGGGTGGGAAAGCCAGGGTACCATTTTGGCTAGGATTGTATAGGCCCTAGGGCCAATAGCCTAGTACCTACCTGTGAACCTATGAACCTATTAACAAAAATGTCACACTTTAATCACAGTAGGTCAAGGTCAAATGCATCATAGACATTTCCTAAAGATAGGCTAGATTATGTTTAAATTGAGTTTGATGGACTGTCATGAGAATTGGAAACTGGTCTTGTGTTGTGACCTGTTTGAAGCAGGTCATCCTATGATCTGACAGTGCTGCCGGACCATGACCTTGAATGAGAGGTTTGTCTAGGTGTAGATGAAAGCTGATGTGGCCTGCATGACATCTGTCATGTGCTTGTTGATCCTAATTATGGTACTTTCTTGAGAAGCATTTGTAGTGTCATGTGATCTGCCCCATGGGTATGAACAGTACCTGCCCTCTTCTCCCTCTTCAAGACTGACTCCAACTTGAGTCTGGTTAGTCCTAAATAGTGGATGAACTGAGGATTCCACAGATTCTTGGCATGCCACCATACTGTGCATCAGTGTGATCATGACATTACCCAAACACTGTGCCATTTTTATGTAGTTCTGGACATCCTCACTTATGTACTGGAGGATCTCTGACCATTTCCAACTTACTGTCTGAAGCAGTGCTCTGTCTAAGCCCTAACAATGCAATGCCACATCAGCTGCTAGCCAAATAATATTTTACATGTTTCCTGGGGCAGCTGTAACAAATTCCCTTGCCTTACTCCCCTTTGTAAAAGTGTCACTGTAGACACTGTTACCTCTCAATTTCTTCTATCATTCTGAAAGTGCTCATCTGGGTTTAGAGATACATATGTAGAAGTGCATGGGTTTTCTTCCTGTACAAGATGGAGTATAATATCATCGTGTGCTTAACTTTGTGATTCAGTGTCACTTCCTGCTAACACATTGTGGGGTGTGAGATCCTAACATTAAATGTATGGAGTGTCTGCCACTTTCCTCGGGTTGAAACATAAATATAACTATGCTATCATCATCATTATCTTAACAGCCATTCTGCTGCTGATATCCTTCATATTTCTGGTAGATTGGAACTGTTTGTTCCTGCTCCTAACCGTGTAAAATATGATTTGAAAACATTACTGATAAAGAAGTAGCATGCATTACTTTATGCTGTGTGAGGAGGTGTTGGGGATACTTAGCATGCATGGCTTCACTGTCATTCTGTGCAGATGGGGAAGGTTCAGTTGTTAATAATAATTATCTTGTGTCTTTAATGTAATCATTCCATGTCAGCATTTAGTTTGTCTATATACATTTAAGTTTCTGTTTTTAATTTAACTTTCTGAGCACATGGCTGTCTCTGATGCAGATATTGGCATCTCTTATTATTGTAGTGTCATCATCTTCTGTGTCACAGTCATCCACATGAATGGAGATGAGGTGTTTCTCATCTAGTGATAAAGAGATAAATGTAGAATCCACCTTTCCCACTACTGGTACAAGCAATTGCATTCTGCCTAGCCTTGGATCTGACATAGTCTACCATAATCATTTGCCTCTTGCCTTGTGTTAATCTACGGTTCCCTCCAGTAATCATAGTAATGTCCAATACTACTTGGTTGAAGGCTTTTACCCTCTTAACTTGTTTCTGTACCCCTTTACAAAGCAGTTTTTTTCACTATATGTCCCAAGGGCTGCCATTATGATACTGTTTTTCGCATAGCTGAAGTTATCCTTTCTCTCCCTTGATCCCTTGTCTGGCATCTGTCGCTCATCTTATTGTCTTGTCTTGGATGTAATAGACACATTTTTGTGGGTTCTATTCAAGCAGCTTTATTATGTACAAACACATTATGGTTATAGCCACTGACTTTAACTTAGGTACCTTATATACAAACTAACTACATTCATTCTCACATGCTTAGTCTCTGGCTGCACTTTCAAAATGGCACTAGGTACAACACGTGGCTGCTATTTATATATGCACGCTCATCACTTGCTATGCTTCTTAAAGACCCACACTGTGCTCTACATCCTCCCTCTTTTCAGAATATGTGAAGCACAGGATATCAGTTAACATGCAAATAATACAAATAGCTTTTTTGTCATGCATTATACAAAACTATGTGCGTATATACAGTTATGTCCAAGTCGCTGTGTATCTCATACCCAGTCTGGATGTGCGACCAGATCATGTGATGTAAAACTGGAAATCAGGACTAGCAACTGGAACTTTCTCTTGAATGTTCAATCTTAGGAATAGTGGGAACATTCTCAGGACTGGAATCAGATGGTACGACATGTTCTGTAACTGGAACAATGTCTGTATTGCTCTGAGATCTAGATTCTACATGCTGCAATAACAATTCTGATACAGGAAGGAGATGCCTACAATTCCTCTTGTACTCTACACCCTCAGATTCTACAAAGTAGGATCTCAGCTCTGTACATATACCTGTTACCTGACCAATCCAGTCAAAACATTTTGTCGTTTTTATCCTCACTGTCTCTTTTTCCTTCAATGGAATAAGGAACCTGCTCAATTTGTCATAATTGGAATTCTGGATAGTGCATTTCTTGTATTATTTGGCTCTAATTGTTCTTTTGTTTTTAGCTTTAAGCCTCAATAAACTGGAGGTAATAGGCAATGTTGTTCTGGTTTGCCTGGACAGAAGTCTCTGAGCAGGCTAGCCAGGTATATCATCAATGGGTATGTTTCTGAGATTAGGTAGATTCAAAAAGACATCAGCATTTGCACACTTTGACCTTTCAAGTAATTGCTTTGCACTCTGCACTGCATGTTCAACTAGTCCATTTGACTATGCATATTCCGGACTATTAGTAACAAATACAAAGTCCCATTCTCTTACAAATTTTGAAATAACTGATTAGTAAATTGAGTACCATTGTCAGAAATAACTTTGTGTGGGCTACCATGGATTGAGAAATGGCATTTCAACTTAGTAATAACAGTAGTGGATGTTAGATTAGGTAGTAAGTCAATCTCAAACCAGTTCAAATAAGAGTCTACCAATACTAAGTAATGCTGATTTTTCCACTCAAATATGTTAGTGGCAACTGTTGACCAGGGTAGCTCAGGAACTTGACTTAGCTGAAGTAGTTCTCTTTGAAAATGTGGTTTAATACTATTGCATACTGAACAAGAAGAAAGTACTTTATCAATGTCTTTCACAAGTGAAGGCCAAAATACTAGTTCGCTTACCCTCCTTTTGGTAGAGTCAGAACCTTGGCTACCACGATGCAAAATCTGGAGATATTCATGTTGTAAGTAAGCAGGAACAACAATTTTAGGACCTTTGAAAATAATGCTATCATCCATCAACATCTCATTTCTGTAAGGAAAATAGGTTTGCACTTCACATGATACAATAGCATGCTTTGATGGCCATCCGACATTAATGTAGTGGTTGAGCTTTTGCAAAATTGGATCAGTGTTTGCATGATCCCTCAGCTCATCAAGTCTCATAGCAGAAAAATTATGCACTGCCATTATATCAAAGTAAAAAATTCTCTGTATCAAGCTGTTCCATTGCATTTCGCTGTTCCATTGCATTTCTGGGTGATCAGCATAAGGTATCAGTCAGATAAAGAAGTTTGCCTTTTGTATAGACCATTTTGAAGTTGTACTTTCGCAATTTTAGCATCATTCTTTGTAATCTCGCTGGAGTGGAATGTATAGGCTTCTTCAGAATAGTATGATGATCAGTTTCAATTTGAATAACTCAACCATAGATATAATCATGAAACTTTGAACATGCAAATACTATTGCCAAAAGTTCTTTCTCAATTTGAGCATACTGCATCTCAGTTTGTGTCAGTGTTCTAGATACATAGGCAACTGGCTACTGGACTGCCTTCCTTTAGAATAACTGTACGAAGACCAAATTTTGAAACATCACAGGAAAGAGTAACTGTTTTTTTTACATCATATTATCTTAATGTAGGTGGGGGTGACACTTTTTTTGCTGAAGGTTTTCAAATGACTTCAGGTGCTGTTCCAACCAAGACCGTGTAACATTTTTGTGAGTTAGCTCTCTTAAAGGTGCTGTTAACTCACTGAAGTCTGGTATGAACTTGCCTAGATAGTTGACCATGCCAAAGAAACATTGTAGAGCTTGAATATTACCTGGTGCTAACATCTCAAGAATAGCTGCATGTTTAGATGGGTCTGGACTTAAGCCGGTGATAGTAAATAAATGACCTACATACATAAATTAAGGTAGTCTGAATTTGCACTTTAGATGATTGAGTTTTAAGTTCACTTCTCGCGCTCTGTCTAGAACTCTCTTAAGGTTACTGTCATGCCTCCAGCCAATAAATCCTCTACTATTATAGCACAAGGATAACCTGAAAAAATATGCTCCATTGCATGCTGGAAGACTTCATTTGCAGAATGTATTCCAAATGGCATTCTCAGGAATCTATATCTGACAAATGGGGTACCAAAAGTGGTCAGTAATGAGGATTTGTGATCAAGCAACACTTGTCAGAATTAACTTTTTGCATCCAAGACAGAAAAAACAGTGGCATTCGGTATTAGGGCTGCCACCTTTTTGACTGTACGCATTGGATGATGTGGTCTCTTTAATGCTTTGCTCAAATCTCTTAGATCAATACATATTCTGATTTCATCTGAACCTTACTTGTGGACTGCTAACATAGACAACACCCATTCAGTTGGTTCTGTAACTGCACAAACAAAATGAAACCACTTAAAAACTAAACTGTAAACACAAAACCAAGAGACTTTTAAAATCACACAATACTTAAACCAGGAAAGACACAAAAGATCCAAAGTAGCAGGTGAAGTTCGCAAAAAAAAAAACAAAATGCAGGCCACAGGACACCACTTTAATGAAATGAAGCGCTTTTCATCTGCTTCATGAGCAGACTTCTTCAGACAATACACAAACTGCAATGACTACCTTTATACTAATCAAGAAACCTGATTAGCCAATTAATTAAAACAATTAGACCATTAAGTACATAAAAACATAAAGAAAAACTTTAATACAAAGGAAAAAGCTTAACCCCACTAAGCTGACATGTACCACATACCTTGGATAAAATGTTATTAAAACAGTATATTATTAAAATTACTCCAAAGGTAATAAACATATAATAAAATAAAGTATATGTTGTATAATATTTTAAAATATAAGGAATATAATAAAGTGTAATGAATTTTAATAAAATGAAATGAAATTTAACTAAAGTAACGAAGAGCCTACGTGTTCAAAACCTCCTCTAATAAAGTCTATGCTTGGGATAGATACATAAAAGTGTGTGAAGGGAAGGAAAAAACTTACAGGGTGTAGCCTATCTTAAGAGACTTCTCAATTTCAGCAAACTGCTGATGGAACAACCTTCATTTAAGCCAGGCCATGCATAGGCATTAAGTCTAATTTGCCATCTTAATTCTAACCCTTCTAATAGTAAATGTAGAGGGGCCCCCCTCTTGTTTTCGGATATTTGATCTATAACAATAAATTTGAAAAAATGATCATTAAACATTGTAATGTGCTTAGCTAAAGCATTTTCTTGTTTCTCTTTACTGATAGCATATTGATGCTCATAAACTCGCTCACGTAATCTACGCTCAGTCTTACCCACATAGAACCCTGCACATTTTTGACACTGAGCTAGATAAACAACCATACGGGTATTACAAGTAGATCTACAACGCAGTTCAAAACGTTGGTTGTTCACTATGAATCGGTTAGATTCATGAATGTGTTTACACTGGTTACAGTTTTGACACTTATACATCCCAGGAATTCGCGTGGGATTACCCTCTTGTTCTAATAGGGACTTCAAATTTTTACCTCTCCGGAAAGTTATTTCTGGTCTACTTCCTACTTTACTAAAGACTGCATGATTATTCCTAAAAATATCCCAATTCTTCTTAATAATGTCAAGAATATAATAACTATTCACATTATAAGTTAAGATTAGTCTAGTGTTGTTATTAGGAATAGAAGTAGGTACTGGTCCAGTTCTCTCTACTGCAGAGGTATTAGAATTACTGGGCTCTCCGTGTGTGTTTATCCTAAGAATAGGTTGATATGTACCCTTCAGTCTTTTATTAATCACCGCATCCATTAAACTGTTGAGTAATGTCCGAGGGTACCCTCTATGTAGAAACATGTCCATGAGTAAATTACACTCATTACGGAAATCGTCATCTAAACTCACCATATGGGCGGCCCTAACCAGCTGCCCCTTGACTACTGACCTCTTTTGGTAGCCCGGATGACTGCTGCTGTAGTGTAGGAATGAGTTAGAGTGAGTTGGCTTTCTGTAGATACTAGCTACATATTTGTTTAACTGAACATTTTTAACTAACCAAATATCCAAGTAGGCCATAGCACTCTTACTAAAGTTTGAAATAAAAGACAAAAATTTAGTAGAATTATTAAAAAAATCAAGAATCAAGTTACTGTCTGATTCGTCCCCTTCAAATAAAATAAAGATGTCATCCAAGTAGCGCGTATAGTACCTAATCCTCTGCATAAGTTCAAAGTTGTTAAATACATACTCTCTTTCCCAATGGGACATTACCATATTAGCCAAACTAGCCCCGCACGGTGAACCCATAGCCACTCCAGTATTTTGTAAGTAAAAGTTCTCACCTAACATAAAGTAATTATTATACAAAATTAACTCTAACAATTCGGTCACTAATGATATTTCAACTGTAGGTGCATGTCTTCTTATAAGAGTAAACCCCACCCATTCAATGGCTAATTCTAAAGGGATACATGTATATAGGTCTTTGACATCGACTGTTAAGAAGTTACAATTAGAGTCGAATGTCAACTCACCTATTTTAGCCAAAAAAGACCAGGAGTCCTTGCAAATTTGTTCTTCTTGCACCAGGTATTTTTGTAAAATAGAATCTACTAATTTAGCACATGAATAAGTAGGGGATCCGCGTCCATCCACTAGGGGGCGCATAGGTGGATTGAAAAGGTCCTTATGTATTTTGGGGATCCCGAAAAGGCAGGGGAATCTAGGGTATAATGTGGTTAAGTAGTTGTACTGCTCTTGTTGAAGTCGACCTTCAAGGAACATTTCTTCAAGGCTGTTTTTAATATTAGAATAAGCCTTGTTGATCTCGGACCTTGAACTCAAAGTATAGGAATCATTATCCAATAAATCGAGCATTCGGTCGAAATAGTCGACCTTATCAAACACAACTACTCCCCCACCTTTATCAGGTTTACAAATTCGTAAATTATGTGTTTTAACAAAATCTAGTAGTTCTTGCTCTTTCTTGACAGAATTAATTGTACCTCTGTTAAATATACCTCTATTAAATAAATGTGTAGACCTCTGTCTTAAGTCCAATTCGCACATGTGTTCAAATAACTGAATACTGGGGTGCAATGGGGGATTAAAAGTGCTAGGAACCCTGAATATGTTGTTAGTCAAGTTGTTAGAATGACCACCAAACATTAAATTAAGGTTGAGTTTACGAGTATACAACTTGATATCCAAAATAGTACCTACTAAGTCAAAATTATGCTGTGGTACATATGTATGACCTTTAGATAAAAAGTCAGCCAAATCTCCTGAAATTGGGACTGTAGAAAAGTTATAAATGTTAAAGTCACCAATTTGGTTAGTAGTAATAACTGGTTTCACCACCTCACAAGGAGAATCAAGGTTGGAATCAATACTTCCAGTAACGTTAAATATATCCGCAACTGGAGTAACTAGGTTACCAAGACATGAAGTGACAATATGAACCGTGTCAGCATTATCAACAACAATACTCCCATCATTGTTAGTAGTTATGGGAGAGCTGGAAATGCTGACAAAAATGTCTCTTAAAGTCTCTGTTGCTTGAATCTTTGAAAGTTCGCCTTGTTCTGGTGATGGTGATTGTTGCGGGACTTGGGGATGGCACCCTGATGGTTGACTTCGTGAAAAACCTGTTGTTGACCATTGTAGGAGGACAAACCCCCTTTATTGGACTGTAATTTACGGTTCTGCAACCTCTCACTGCGTCTTACTGTAGATTCAGGCTGAGAATCTACTATAAATGAGTCCAAATCCCTTATGCTGGTAGTTGGTATATTATTAGCATAATTACTGGTAGTAGCCGCATTGTTGTCATCAGTGCCTTCATAAGTGTTAGTAGAGGGGTGTTGCCAAGCTTGCGATGGAGCAGGAAGGGGGTAAGCTACCCCTTGTTCATAGGCTTTACAGTCACGATCTAACTTTTTGACTTTATTCAATTTTAGTTTGTTCAAATATTGATCAATACTGCTGAAACAGCAACTATATTCGTATTTGTATCTATTAAATTCATCATGCAATTTAATAGTAGAGTCTAACTCAGTTATTTCAATAATCAACTGGTCGACCCAGATAGTGTAGTGTTTAATCATCAGTCCCAGCAGGTCAAAACCTTGCTTATCAAATAACTTTATAAGATCTTTATGAAATTCTGAATTAGGAACCAAACCCGTCGGGTATTGGTAATGCCTTAAACCCTTGGGTATTACTTTACATACGAGACATTCTTTGAAATATGATATCTCTAATTGCAGTTTCTTAAGTTTCACTAATAATTTATCAAACAGTTTAAGTTTAAATGAAATGTCAATGGCATTATTTACCTCTTCACTATCTACTTGGTTTGACATTCGAACACAGTTGCCGGAATTTGCCTGTCTTGCAAATGTAAAACCTTCCGAAATCCAATTACCAAGTATAGGCAATTCATTAAGGGAATCACAATCAGGCTGCTCATTCGGGACTCTCATTCGTTGTGTAGCTGCCTAGTTCCGATGAATGATGCCACCTGGAGCGTCCCCTATGGTGTTTATTGTAGTTACATCAAGTGTATTAGAAAGAGGGACACTGTTGGTGACTGGCTCCAAACATGAATTCACATTGTTATCCAAAATAACCGGTACACACTTCTCCTTAGACTGGTTCACACTCCGTTGAACTACCGGAGCATTGACATCACACGTGAGTATAGAATCCGCTGTCGTGGGGTTGGCTACACTGACTCTCGTGTTGCCAGACAGTGGTAAAAGTAAGTTTCTCATGTCGTTTTGCTGGGAATCCAATTTCTCCAACCTCGCACAAAGCGAGTCCATTCTCTTGAAAAGAGAATCGAAAAGGCAGTCCTGTTCAGCTGTAGTAATACCAGCTGGTGCTGCAGAAGCAGCACTATTGCAGCTCCGAAGAAGAATTGGCGTAGTATTAGGCGAAAAGCCACCGCTACTGACAGATCCAGACGCCATAAACTTTTAAAATCACACAATACTTAAACCAGGAAAGTCACAAAAGATCCAAAGTAGCAGGTGAAGTTCGCAAAAAACAAAATGCAGGCCACAGGACACCACTTTAATGAAATGAAGCGCTTTTCGTCTGCTTCATAAGCAGACTTCTTCAGACAATACACAAACTACAATGACTACCTTTATACTAATCAAGAAACCTGATTAGCCAATTAATTAAAACAATTAGTCCATTAAGTACATAAAAACATAAAGAAAAACTTTAATACAAAGGAAAAAGCTTAACCCCACTAAGCTGACGTACCACATACCTTGGATAAAATGTTATTAAAACAGTATATTATTAAAATTACTCCAAAGGTAATAAACATATAATAAAATAAAGTATATGTTGTATAATATTTTAAAATATAAGGAATATAATAAAGTGTAATGAATTTTTTATAAAATGAAATGAAATTTAACTAAAGTTAATTTTAGCGGAGGGAACAATATCAATGATAGAGTTGTTGAGGCTGGTAATTTGAAATTAGTTTTTATCAATGTGAATGGCTTTGGAGGGAGTGAATAGGAGGATTTTAGTTTTGTTTGCGTTGAGTGAGAGGTGGTTTTAGAGCATCCATTTTTCAGTGGTTGAGAAGGCAGATTGAGTTAGAGATTTGAGTTCAGATTGGTTGGAGGCATAGCAGATCAGTGTAAAGTCATCTGCATATTGGACAATTTTGGTGTTTGTAATGGCATTGTGGAAATCATTAATGAAGATGTTGAATAGCAGAGGGCCAAGAATGGAGCCTTGGGGAACTCCTGTGGGTGTTGGAAGGAAGGTGGAAGAGGATTGGCCCCATTTCACTGCTTGGGACCTGTCAGAACGATAGCTGGAGAACCAGAAAAGAGTTTTTGGGGAGATGTTAAGGTTAGATAGATGGTCTAGTAGATGGGTGTGAGAGATGGTATCAAAAGCTTTAGATAAATCTAATAGAATAGATGAAACTAAGTTGCCAGAGTCTCGGGCTGAATTGATAGAGTGTAAAAAGGAGAGAAGGGCTGTGTTGGTATTGTGTCCAGGGCGGAAGCTGTGTTGGGTAGGAGAGAGTAGTTGATGTTCGGTTAGGAATGGCATGAGCTGTATGTGAATGCATTTTTCGAGAAGTTTAGAGATGGGAGAGAGGATAGCTATGGGGCGGAAGTTGGAGAAGTTACAGTTTTTGCCACCTTTGTGGAGTGGGAGAATAAAAGCAGAACGCCGTAGTTTTGGTACATATGACTCGGGTAGTGATCTATTGATCAGAATGCTGATAGGGAGAGCAATACTGTCAGAGGCAATTTTTAAGAAGGAGGAGGGAATTTTGTCAGGAGCATTGGTGCAAGGTTTGAGTTTATAGAGAAGTTTTTTATGAGGTTGGTGGATACAGGTTTAAGTTCAAAAATAGGGGGAGTGGGAGGAGATGGGGTGGAAGCTAGGGAGGAGGTGGGTAGGGAGATGTTATTGGGGAAGGTTTTGGTCAACTCATCAATGGAAGAGTTGAAGAAGGTGTTAAATAGTTTGGCGATTTCTTGGTCAAATTTGCTGGTGTCAGGACAAGGGTTATTTGTGGTAGCAGGCTTGAGAAGGGAGTTTATAGAGTTTCAGAATTGTTTGGGATTCTATGTATGATTTATTTGTAGGTGGTTGTAATAGGATTTTTTGTCTTTAATGGCTTGTTTTTTGGCTAGGTTTCGCAGCTGTTTGTATTTTAGTAACAGCTCAGGCTGTTTATGATGGTGATAGCTTTTCCAAGATTTGTCTCTTTGTTGCATAATTTTCTTGGTAGCGTTTGTAAGCCAAGGGGCTGTTTTTGCTTTAACTCTTTTGGTTCGTGTTGGAGCTAGGGAGTTTAGGACAGAAAGGAATGTAGAGTTGAAGAAGTCTACGGCTTCGTCTAGAGGTAAGTTTTTTAGTGCGTTCCAGTTTGTGAGCTTAAGGGAGTCAGAGAAGGTAGAGGGGTTAAAGATAGTTAGGTTACGGGTTTGTAAGAGGTGGTGGGAGTAAGGGGAAGAGGAAGTGGCTCTGTGGGTGAAAGCAGGGAGGTGGTCTCCTAATGGATCAGGAGTGACACCAGATGTAGTGATTTTATTTGGGTGGGACACTAGTATCCAGTCTAGGATGGAGCCTGGGTGGTTGGTCTTGTTGAACCTGGTGATGGTGTGAATAGGTTGAGTAAAGCTGAAGAGATTAATTGATAAGGTGGGATTGGGGTCTATGATTTTTTGCCAGCCTATATTTACGTCTCCCATTATGTAAGTTTCTTGTTTAATATTAGTGTAGGTCCAGGAGAGGAAGTCTTCTAAGGTATTGGTGTCATTACCGGGGGAATGTAAAAGGAGATGATACAGATACTTTTTTGGTTATTTAATTTTATCATGCCAATCACTAGTTCAGCATTGTTAAAGAATGGGATAGGATTTGGGAAGGGAGTAATAGATAAATGATTAGAGTAAATTAGTGCTACTCCATCACCACTTTTATTTAGGCGGTCTATAATATTATAAAAAACTACCCCTTACTCTAAACTTGGACCCTGTCTCAACATGTTTGCATTGGTTACGTGTCACATTTGTACATCCCAGGGTTCCTACATACTGTTGCTTTCGTAATTTTCATTATGTTCTTCAAATTCATACTGTTTTTGAAAATAACTATGGGGTGGTCACCTATTTTACACCTAATGTTCCTATCCATAGTCAATATGTCCTAGTTTTTTGTTATTATTCTCTTCAACTGTATTGCATTTATATTATAAGTAGTAATAAAACTGAGCGAGTCTGAGTTAGAATTAGAATTAGTAGTTCTATTTATTTCCGTATTGTCATTTGTTCCACTGTCCAAATCAAGCCCTATCTGGTTTTCCTGACTCAGATCAATAATACCACTGTTGTTTAAAATGGATGTATAAAAGCCTTGTTGTTTATGTTTAGTCTGTACCTCTGTGACTAGTTTTGTCAATAGGTTACTTGGGTAGCCTCTGTGTAAGAACATCTGTCTAAGGTTTTCACATTCTTCTTCAAAATCTGAATTCTCAGTAACCATCCTCGTGGCTCATACTAACTGGCCCTTTTCTACAGACCTCTTCTGGTGTAAATGGTGTGAACTGGTGTAATGCAGAAACAAGTTTAAAGTAGTATTTTTCCTATATATATGGGCTATATATCTCTTATTACTTCAATCCATGGTTAATTCAATATCTAAGTAAGCTATTGACTCCTTCTGATAGGAACTAGTAAACTGTAGGAAGGCAGTGGAATTATTCCAGTAACTGACCAAGTTATTGGCTATATCCATATCACCTTTTGCTATCATAAAAATATCATCCAAAAACCTGGTGTAAACATACAATTTTGAATTAACAAAAGCATTGTCTAAAATAAATTCATGTTACCAATGGGCCATCACCAAGTTAACGAAACTCACCCCACAAGGTGACCCCATTGCCACCCCTATTTTCTGCAAATAGAATTCTCTCTCAAACATGATGAAATTATTTGATAGGATAATGTCTAGTAGATCCTCAATCAGCATCATTTCTATATGTGATGCTCCATTTGATCTCATTAAATCTATTACACATTCAGTGCCTATATCATGGGGGATGGTAGTGTAAAGATCTTGTACAGCCACTGTCACAAAATTGTAATCACCCATGAACTCAAGTCTGTTGATATCTGTTAAAAAAGACCATGAATTTTTACATATCTGTGTTCTAACTTTACATATTTCTTCAATATAGAGTCTACAACATTTGCACAGGGGTAAGTTATCGACTGTTTGGCATCTACCAATGCCCACATTGGTGGGTCTTTCAGGCTTTTGTGTATCTTAGGGAATACACAATAATAGCAGAGGAAACCTACCTCAGTGATGGCATACTTACATAGTGTATGTATTAATATCCAATAAGCCATGTATGAATAAGTCATTAAGAAATGACTTTATCTGGTCGTATACTATATTAACCTCATTAATACTAACTTCCATGTAAGCTTCACTCTCTAAGACTTTCCATATTCTTATTACATAATCAGCCATGTTCATTAATATGAGTCCACCACCCTCATCGGGTTTCATTGTACGTGTTGGTAATAGTTTTAAATTAAAGAGGGCTTCCATTTGGATTTTAGACAAATTCCTATTCTTATCATACTTCTGTACTGTATTCAACCTATCTCTGAAATCTAATTCACACATCCGATCAACCAATAATAATGTTGGATGAGTAGGAGGGTTAAATGTACTAGAACCTCGTAGTCCCTGCCCCCTTTGATGTTCGTCATTCCCTAATAACATACATAAATTTAATTTCTGTATATGAAGTTTTAAATCCACAATAAGGTTAGATAGGTCAGAATAGCAAAGCGGCAGAAAAGTCAACCCTTTGGCAAACAAGTCAGTTAAGGTGGCATCTATCTCAAAGTCAATAAAATTAAAAATTTTAAAATCTGGTTCTGTAACTGGACAAATTACACCTTGCTGCACCATTTTATCCAACTGAGTTTTGACTTTATCTTGCATAGGTTCTCACTGGTCTGACTACTGGACTGACCTCTGGGTTTAACTTTATAGAATACACAGCTGGAAGTTTGCCCAACTTGTCAATGAAAATATCAGCATACTCTTAGAAAATGGTTTCAGAAAAATTGGAACTAGGATATGCACTTATATGATGAATCACTTCCGTAAAAGAAAGCAGATTCATACTTGAACTGTCTGTGAGACCAAGTAATGACTGCACAAGTCTTTGAACTACATAATATAACAAGTTGTAACAGTTCTTAGCCAAATAACTTGAAAGTCCTACTGAACTTTCGGTCTGAATTTCTTCACCTCCATAAGCAACAAGATTTGCACTACTAGCCACATTGAGTTGCTCGTTTGTTCTCACCTTAGCAAATGTGTCTGCTGATATAACATTATACTTTGAACCAGTGTCTGCTTTGAGCTCAGTGGATTTACCATTGATCTGGACAGTGCAAAACACTTCATTCTTTATCAATACATTCACTGCATCGACCCTTTCATCAATTATTGATACACTACCTATGACTGTTGCAACTCCACTTTATCAGTTTGCTTTCTTGCATTACCTTTCTTTGTAACTGTGTGAGACTTACTTGATTTGCAAAACTTTTGAAAATGGTTCAATTTTTTACACTTGTGGCATTGCTGACCAAATGCTAGACATTTTATCTTTTTTAAACTCATGATTAGTACCACAATTGTGACAGTTTAAAGCTGGATTTGTGTTTTGCTGACTCACACTTGTACTGCACCAAGCATGTTCCTTTCTTAGAACTTTCTGGTAAACTACATGTTTTCCCTGATGAACTAGCAGGGGCTATAGCTACCATGTGCTTAGGCCTACTTCTGTTTGCCACATATTCCATCATATCTGCATTTGCTCTGGAGCCCACAGAAATCATGCTCTTGTCACTTGCAAGCATACTAGTGTGTCTTTCTGTAACTTCACAGATTTGACAAATCTCAATGGCTTTACTCAACATTAAATCACTGTTGCAAAGCACAATCTTTCTCACAGCAGAACTATTAATATCACACAAAAGCCTGTCCTTTTTTAACTCATCTTTTAAGTCACCAAACTGACACATTTTAGCTTGAAATACTTCAAATAACTCTAGTTATGCCCCTGATGCAATACAAAGGTCTGCCAAAACACAGCACTTTGCCAAAAACATGCAGTCACCTTGCTTTATTTATGCTTAATGTGTCCTTCTTTACCCTTGTTATATTCATTTTGCTTTTTTAATCTCTTTTCATGCCCATTGTACTATTCTTGTACTTGTTTTACTGTAAATATACCCATTTTGCTTTAAACACATTTGTTTCACTTTACACATACTTGTTTACTTAATATCTTAATCTCAAACATTTTGCTTATTTAATAAACATTTGTACCCCTCACTTGCTTAATAATACAGTCTGTACCCCTGTACTGCTCTGTTTTATCTTTTTATAAAGTAAACTGTTTGTGCAAGTTTTCATTACCTTTGTTTTTTTTTTTCTGGCTCTTTCTCATGCTCATTTCTCTTAGTTTACCTTCACTGTTATCTCTGCACCTTGTGGCTCTGAATATCAATCTCTGGAATCCTGGTTTTGACACCATGTCACTCGTTTTGTCATTTTGTCTTGGCTGTAATAAATGAGCCTTTGTGGGCTCTATTCAAGCAGCATTATTTAGTATAAACACATTATGGTTATAGCTATTAACTTTAACTTAGGTAACTTATATACAAACTAACTACATTCATTCTCACATGCTTACTCTCAGGCTGCACTTTCAAAACGGCACTAGGTACAACACTTGCCTGCTATTTATACATGCACGTTCATCACTTGCTATGCTTTTTAAAGACACATCACACACTGTGCTCTACAGCATCATTACTGCAATAAAATATGCCACAGTCATTGACAAAAAAACTTTGATGTAATAATTAGACAACACAACAATGAAAACGTGCCTGATACAAACTCATAACTGTATACACAGGAAAGTACATTCACAACTCTAAGGAAAGCAGTTAATGAACACATCCACCTTTCCCCTCACTCCTATTACTTCCTTCTAATCAATACTGTCATGTTTCATTCATCGGTGACATAAAGAAATTTCCCAGTAAACACACATGTATGATGACCCAAAAAACATCCCTGCCACTTCAGTACTTCATGATTAAATCACTGCATTTCTACTATGTATGCACAATAACTAAATTACACCAGAGTAAATGATTTTTTCAGTGATCATAATCACTTCCATTGTTGCTGTAATGATCTTCCATTTACAAATGACAGCTTTACCATATTCACTAATCACATTGTAATATGCCTATCATATGAATAAAACAAAATAAAACATATTTTGAAGTGAACTCATTAATCTTTCATTGAACTGTTTCACATTAATTTGCAATATTTCTATTATCTTTTCTTACTTTAAAAAGTTCATGGTTTCCTAATTCATTTGCCACATCATTCGAGTAATTGCAAGTTAATACTGAGGTGTTAAACTTGCTCACATATGTGTATGGTCATTTGTATGTTTTGTATATAAATTAGGTCCTTTTACATTTATCTTTGTGAATCCCAGTAGAATGTGAACATTTACAGCAACTTATGCATGTATGTAGGTCTTGGATGCTCATGAATGTGGCCACAGGTTTACATGAAAACACTGGGGAAGTGACAGAGTCCACAGAGTCTTCAGCAGTCCCCAGAATTCTGTAGGAATGCATAGATACCTTAGTTATTCCTTAAGCCGACCATGTTTGGAAAAAGAAAAGGCAAAATGGAATCCATATGAATGTGAGTTTACACAACCATTAAGTATAATCCCTACCCATTTAACATTATCTGGCATACCTTATCACCTGAAATTACTCAATATTTACTAAATGTTTGTACTCAAACACATACACAGGAATATTTATTTTTTCAAACCCCCCCCCAAATAAAAAAATACTGCTGCTAAACTGCATGAGGAGTTTATAAAAAAAAACATTCAAGTGTAATATTCCAAAAATGTATCAAAGGCAATGTACATAAGCAACAGCAACTGTAAGCATGATAAAATATCAGATGACTTGATGAATACTTTTATCCACATATAAATGAAATGTGAATATATTCTTTTAAAAAAAGTTTAGGTGACAAATCATTTTTGTTAAACCAAACCTACCAGTAATAACACTAGCTGATCTAATGCCCCTGCTGGTTAGCTGGATTTAGTTAGGGTGATGTCACACCCCAGAGGTAGTTACTGTAAACCTGTGAACCACAGCCCTGCTCATACTTTATTCATTCTGGTATGGGCACTTTGAATGATGGCAGCACCTGTGAAGGCATGAGGCTGTACTCTGAGTTGCTGTGATAAACAGACCAAAATAATGGTCTACATTCAGAGTGATTACTTAGGATCTTTGAGTGGAAAAAAATAGACTTCTGCCATGACAGGTATGATGACCCATAGTAGCACAGGCCTGACCAATTGGCTGAGTGGGTTGAGCAAATAACAGTAAGAAGGCCAGAATTGTATAATACATATTACTATTGTTATTTATTTTTAGTCATATTAAGCATAGGTTTAAAAATAAACTGTAAGAAATTTGCTTAATTGAAGGTATTTGGTAGAAGAAATATGTGTAACTGCAAATATGTATCTATAATGCTATTATAATAATGTAAAATAAAGCATAGACATATCTGTACACAGAAATGCATATGTGTTCAAATATATAGAATGTTTATGTTATTACATACTTGTCTGAATAAACATATCTATCTATATCTATCTATAAAAAATATATATATATATATATATATATATATATATATATATATATATATATATGTAAAAACTATATACAAGTATACAGACACATGCAAATTACATATAAACATCTGCATGAGTACACTTACAATTAATTTTAATATATATATAAATGTATGTGCTTATACACAAACAAAAAAGTATTTGCATCATCACATAATTTAATTTACAGTATGCATTACCTTACTTAATATTATCAGACAGTTTTTGTAAAGGAAGGGTTTTATTTGTGCAGGCCAAAATATTTCTTAGTATAGTAATTGTATCATACAGCCATTTTTCCACACAATATTAACTGCACATACTAGATGGCTGTACTCAGTCAGGCACAAATCCATATTGAGAGTAGAGGATAGGGTAGTGGCCAGGTGGTTGTGAGGCTGGAGGTTGTAGTGTCAATTGAATGACCAGCACATAGTTTAGTGAGAAATGACCAGTTACATTAATTCTGTATACATTTTAAATCTGACCCTTATACACTTATAGTTATTGGGCAGAAAGCATCAAAGCACACATTATTGTCCTGAAGTACATGTACTGTTTTTATTTGTGACATTATATTTTGCTTAATGAAGACCAAATTGAAAGGAAATGAGAAAGTCTCTTTACATGCTACAGTTTTCTGTGTGTACGTACAGCTTCTGCACTATTACTTGAAAATGCAATTCAGATATGCAAATCATAACAGTTTAAAGAAGAACCTAAACTGAAAGTGCATAGAACGATTCCAGATAATACATGTAAAAGTGTAACATTTTGAAGGAAGATGCAGTTCTGTTAATAACAAGCTTTATTAGAAATACTGACACAATATGATCAATCAGATATTAATAAATATATGAACAAACATACACTGAACAATCATTGAAATGTCTTGCATAGTATTGTTAGTTATATCAGAAATGCTAAGGAAAAATGGTGAAATATGGTTTCTATCTAGAGGATGAGGAGGTTACATGCAATGAAGCACAATGCAGTAGGACACTGATCAGATTGGCCTACGCTGCTGGTAAGCATGAATAAAGTAACAAGTGCAAGTGAATGCATTTATAAAGGTTCCTTACTGAAGGCCTATAGTGCTTTTAATGCACTACTCCTAGAAAATCTAAAAGGGATTCATAACTAAAAAGATCAGTGGCTTCAAAAATTGTAATTATCAGGAGAGACTGGCAGGCCTTTCTCTGTACTTAGTCTCTTACAGATTCCTCTGTGGAGATCTATGTCTAGAATTGTACGCCATGAAATATCCATCTACCTAGTACTTACCTATGAGCCTATGAATCTATATGTCAATGTATAAATGCAGCATTTTGTCTTTAACTGATGATGTCCTAAAGTGATTTTGGTACAGTACTGCAGCAAAATATATGTTAATGTATAAAAGCAATATGTTGTTTTTAACTAATTTTATTAGATATATAAGTACAAGTATTTATAAAGGGTGCTTTTAGTACAATATTGCAAACAAATACACATCTGACACAAATATGACATATGTTGTAATTTATGTTATTATAAGAGTGCAAAATATAAACCACCAGAACTTGATAGCAAAACATTCATTCTTCCCATGCATGCATAACCACTTCCCATATCATTGCTCCCATGCATGCATAACCACTTCCCATATCATTGCTCCCACGTATGCATAAGCACTTCCCATATTGTCCCTATGCATGTATAAGCACTTCAATAACATAATTCTGATTTAGTTCAATAAAGATTCATAAAAATAAAACAGTTTTATAACAATAAATTGAATGCTGTCTTACATTGTGTGTGAATTCATTTTATGTATTTTCTCTTCATCTCTCATCCCCTTTTCTCTCTTTTCCTGTTTTAATAATGCATTCCTTTGTCCTTCTTTATTTTCTTTCTCTCCCATGTATGTTCATTTTTTTGTACAAATTCAAATTCCTTAGAAGCAGCCCAGGAACATACCTAAAAGGTTAAGGAACGTGAACTCTCTGCTCTTCTAGGGACATCCTCACAGGGTCATGGTGGTGACACCAGTCCTGTAGGCACCATGACAAGAGGAAGACTGGCAAGCCTCACTGAACAGAGGCTTCTGGACTTGGCTGGAGATATGTTGGAACAGGTAAAGGACAGGTGGCTTCAGCAAATTGAAAATTCTCTTCAGTGGGTGGAAGACTCACTACCCAAGTTTGTGCCAGCTAATGTGTCACTGCAGGTCCCAGCCCCCTCAGGGTCTTCCACTGCAACACCATCTGGGCCTCATACATTTTCACTGCCAGATGGTGGTGCAGGGTTATCCACTGGCCTTGTGAACTGGAGACTGTTGTTGGGCACAATTCCTTACCACCACTTCCCTCCCTTATCCTGTCTCTTACACCTTATTACATACTTCCCACAAATACTACCCTTTTATATAAAAACATTGAAAAAATTGGGGAGTCTGTCCCCTGACGGAAACACAATACCCATCCTTTCTCATCTCCTCCAGCAAAACCCTCTATATGTACTTCAGCTGTGTTTCCCCCTTTGTTGTCTCCCCTTTTTCAATGTGCCCTGTCTCCCCTACACTTGCTTGCAAGCAGTGAATACAGTACCATAGATATTACCTTTGAACTATATGCCACCTGCATATGTTTAAATAGTGCAAAAAAGAAATACAAACCACATTCACATAATTTTCCATGCTCATGTAGCCTAGACCACAGCTGGAAATGGCCAAAGGATCATCTCACTTAGTAAGCAAACATTAAATAAAATAAATACTTTCAAACATGTTTTGATGTTTCATGAAATGTGTTACAACATACTTTAGCTTTTTGATTTCTCTATATAGATCTTGTAATCTGCAGGGCTGCATATTAGACTATGAATGTGAAACAGATACAAGGTGATTTTTCTTCAATATACAGTTAGCAATATCATCATTCAAAAGAATGATTTAGTATGCTTAGGCAATAAACTGTTTTTTCTTTGTGAGCATATATTTATTGAAATTTAGGATACAGGGCTTTTGAAACATCAGGAAATAGGAGCGAAGATGGACACGTATGTTTTAATCAAATCCTAGAAAATAAGAAATACTTGAGTTACATTATGCATACTTGTAACTGAAAAGATGCAGCTTACCGCATGGGAACTAAATGTTGTATGCAGAAAATACAAACTCTGTCTTGCCTTTTGGGCCTAATAAAAATAAGTAGGAAAATAAAAGAATGTAAAAAGACAGTGTCCCATGGTTTCCACTACAATAATTTTTCAAGATAAATCAATATTTTACAGGTGCCAGTGGGCAGTCAGAAAATATGATTAGGTTTCCTTTGATGTGATGGATTGCATGTGTTTAAATAACCATGTACGTGTCTGACAGTGCCGTAGGGATCACAGGTACAAGGAAGACTGTTTTGATTATCTGTCCTTATTTTCCTTCTTGCAAACTGTCTGCTGTTCAAAGCAAGTCTGCTCATCACTTTTGTACTATAGCAAATCCACAGCATTTGTTCGGCCAAGGAAAATTAGTAATGATTAGTGACAATAGAAAGGCACAGGACAGTTCTACAGCTCTTAGTAATAACAATAATCAGAGTATGCATTTAGTTAATGGTAATTGCATGAGACAGCTTATAAGTCCTACAGCTCATATATTAGTAGATGTTCTCCAGCTTCTTCATCACTTTCTAACTTTCTGATATTTATAAAAACCTTTATTATATAACATACAAAACACAGGCTTAGGAATGCTAGTTCCTTAATGTGGATACAGTTTTAAATCTGTGTATTTACTGATACATATATAAGGAAACATAGCATTTAGTTATGCTTGCAAGCTAGTTAGTGTTATTTTAACCTTCTCTAGGTACACAAGCTCTATTTCTATGCATATACTGTGTAAGCCTCATTCATTCACATTCATCAGTGTAAAAAAACACTGCTTCCTAACTAAAGGTGTGTTTTATATTTTCCTTGCGCCATTATGTCAGGAAGAAACTGAAAAGGGTCTCATTCCAGCCCACCAAGATAACTAATACAAACATATATAAGTAAATAAATAAAACAAATTAAGATTTTACAAACATACATAAGTAAATACAAAAAAAAAAAAAAACTATCTATTCATGAAACTATGCATATTCATAGAGTTTTAATATAAACTGACAATGATTTATAATTCAGCAGCTTTTTTGGAGAGACCACTAAGACAAAAGAGATTATTTGCATTGGTGCCTGGTGTAAGAAAGACTATGCATAATGTTTTACAGAAAGAAGGGCAGACATAATTAAAAGTGTAAGAGAAAGTACTGCTACTTTCATGTCATTTTTACTTGGTAACATTTCCACGTTTTGTTAATTTATTTATTTATTTTGTGTACTTGTGCTAATAAAGTAAAATTATCTGTAAGTTCCTTCTCCAAATCATTCACCTGGGTTTGACTTGCATTACATTTTTCTTTTCCTGGGGATTCATAAACACCATGTCCACAGACTCTTGGCTGGATCACAGCAGAAGCAGCAGAGGTAATTATGAATGTGCACGAGCATCTCTGGAAGTAACCATTAATTTGCATGTACAGATGGAAAATTGATGACATTAGTGTAATGTACAGCGATATGTAGAGAGACATGTTCTTTGACAGGGAAGATTTATATGGATGCTTAAGGGTGGCTAGAGGTTTCACTATATCAAAAAAAAAAAAAAAAGAACACAGAGATGGACAGAAGAGTGCAAAGAGAGTTGCCCAGGTGCAAGGTGGCAAAATACAACAAAGAAGGGGGTATGGCAAGATGTGAATGTAGAATAATGTGAAATTTAGACAGGAGATGCAGGATATAGTATAGTAAGTTTTTATTTATTTATTTATTTTACATTTGTTGACCAGGAAAGTCCGACTGGGTATATGCCCATTTTCAGCGGAGGCCCGAGGAGAAAGGCTCCATATATTCAGACATATGAGATTTACATAATATAAGAGTACAATCTAGCATATCAGATGAAAAAAGAAACAGTATAATTATAGTAAAGACACAGTTCAACAGTAGAAATGATCTATATGTCAGAGTATAATATCACAAGGAATGCTCCATATATTCAGACAAGCAAAATTTCATATAATATAAGAGTATAATCTAGCATTTCAGAGGGAAAAAAAAAAGGTGGGAGTCCCCTAATGCAAATTTTGCAATTTTATTGTAGCAGGCTTCGAGTTTCTTTAGGTCTGATTATTGAAGATTTGTGAGTATGGGTGATGCATAGATTAGGGTTGAGATTAGTTGTGAAGTTGCGGTAGAGATTCTAGCTGGTTTGGTTAGGTATTGTTGATTTCTATACAAGGCGCCCAGTTTTTTGTGGACTTTTTTTATTGTGATTGATATGTGAGCGTCAAATATGAGTTTGTTGTCAATCTGTACACCGATGTGAGCATGACATGCAAACTGTAGCAGGCCTGACACCATCAAAGTGTGGATATGCAGTGTAATATTAATGCCACTAAAAAGGAAACAATAATATGCTCAGGGGAGGTGAACCATCAGGGCAATCCACGATAGTATATCAGCATTTCCCTAATGGGGGTGCACTGATGCAGTCAGACTAAAAGTGGGTAATAAAGCATACATATCAGGGAGATTTATCACATTTGCAGACTGATAGCAAGAAAAGAAAGGCTTCCAGGGAACTGAGATCATGACTTTCTTACTGATATTTTTCCCTATTGCTGCTTTAGCCAGATGAGCAACTGAAGCAGTCAGACTAAAAAGGGGAAATGAAGCACAAATATCAGGGAAATGTAGTTAATTTTCTGACTGTTAATAAAACATTGTAAGGCAATATATAACTCCCATTGGATTTAACCACCCCAACCTCTGCAGTGACAGAGTAGAAATAATGTCATGATTAAACTCAGCCATCAAAGGAGCTAGAATAAAGTCCTTCACTTTATTGGATTTTAGATTATCATGTGTTTGTGCAGTGTTGCTTATCTCATTTGCTCAACTGATAGAGCATGCCAACTATTCTTCTTCATCTTTGCCATGAAATATCGAGTGCCATTTCTCTTTGGTTATATACTGGCATTGGCACTGCTCTCTGCCAAATGGCATGCAATTTGTTTATAAAACTTTTGTAGGCATATGTGTCAGATTTATCTAGTTTTTGACCAGGTTGATGGTTGGAAATTGAAGTACAGGACAATGTTGTGAAGGGAAAGCAAGTAGTATGTAGAAGAAAAGGTGAGCCAATAAAGAATGAACTAGATGGAGGTGGGATACAAGATACCTCTCGACCTTTTCTTAGCTTGAGAATCATGCGGCATTACATCAATAGTTAGTCTCAATGGCCATAGCTTACTTTCTCTCACACAGCATGGTTTTCCAACCAAAGTATACCACTACAATGGCCATCCTCAGCTATACCAACACTATCGTTCAATACAGAAACACTTGGGACCTAGTCTTGTCTATTTTTCTTGACCTGTCAGAGGTTTTCACATCAGAAACTGTTATATGAACTAGCATATCTTGGTCCAAACAAATGAGCTCTAACCTGGTTTCATAGTTATGTGTGAAGTGGGCAATGAGCAGTTGAGTGGAAGTAAGGCCTCTGAATTTCCCTGCTAACTGCAGTTGGGGTTCCCAAATGTTCAGTACTTGGGCCTCTCCTTTTAAAAATGTTTATAACCAATTTCCATATTGCTTCTCAACAAGCAACCCTTATTCAACATACAGACAATGCAATACTCATCTTCTCTGCACACTCGCTTCCTACCCTACAATATAAGAAGAAAAAACATTGCTCCAAAGCCACAAAATGGTATTTTAATAAACACATGTAAGGGCTTTCATTTCCAGTGCTACAGAAACATCATCAGAAAAACAAATACACTATCTCACATCCTTTAAATACCACAAAAACATCACTTCCTTAAGGGCATATGTCTCTATATTTTATGTTTCTATATATTTTTTTTAGCTTTTAGTATTCAAAATACACTAGGATTTTATGACAATAACAAAATGTTTTGTAACTTTGTATCTTGCATTTTGGTGCTACCTTTCTTAGAAAGTGAGATGTTGCATAAGCTGTTGTATAACACGCCTTGCACTTGGGCCCCACCCCCTCAAGGAAGTGAAGTTAATCCCTTAAGGAAGTAGCACTGGAAACAAAAGGACTTACATTTGTTTGTTAAAATACTGTTTTGTGGCTTTGGAGCAGCATTTATTTTCTTCTTGCAGTGTCACTTTTCGCTGTTGAGCTTTGTTACTTGGTTACCCCAGAATATATCACTCAACAGACATTCCTATCCACAAAATCCTGGCACACCAATGCAAACCTACTCTAACCCCAAAAAGGCAAAGCTAATGCTCTTTGTCCCCAAAACACAAATGCCACATCCTGTCATCCAATAACACAAACATTGAAAGCATACCACAAACAAAGCTAATCGGAGTCTTACCTTGGCAAGAAACTTAATATAAACAACACCTGCTCCAGGCCATCAAAAGACCCACTGGAAATCAGGAACACTATACAGAGCAAAACAAGAAAATACATACCGCCACCAGCCTAGTTCCATCCCTTCTATAAGCATCTCCCATCTTTACAAATGTCAATGCCACCCTTAAATCTAAATGTGACTCATGTTACAATAAAAACATATTTGCAGCAAATCCCCTACTACAAATCCACCACTGCATAGCCCTTAGTGATTTACACTGGCCAGGGCTCCCCCACTACCTTACATACTTACAACTGTGGACAGTCCACAACTTAGTTCATTTCAGTGAAAATGTCCATGATTGAAAGATGTGCTCCAACCATATTGAAGTTCTAGACTACTATTGATACTACATAGTTCTCCTCTCCTCTCCTCTCCATTTCCAAAGCAGCAACTCATCTAGGGATTCTCTATACTCCCAGCAAGTCACTAAATATTGGAACTCTGTTTCACTGTAAATAAAACAGACAAATAAGACACATAAAGTACAGTTTTGTACCTACCATAAATGTAGATGTTCGAGGATCTCCATTGCTGCAGTCCTGACAAATGGGTATTCCGCTGCCCACCATCGGCCCGAATACCAAAGGGCTAGAACTGGCGTCGGTCACGGGCGCCTGAGACTGACGTAAGTACTTGTCAGTACAAATGCGCATGACCGACGCCATAACCTCAGTCTTTCTTGCCTCAGACGTCAGAATGCAAAAAAGAAAACACCACCCAAAAAACCCCAATCTAAAAAGAAAAAGGGGGAAGGAGGGAGGGAAAATAGGACTGCAGCAATGGAGATCCTCGAACATCTACATTTATGGTAGGTACAAAACTGTACTATGTTACGCCGTCTCCCATTGCTGCAGTCCTGACAAATGGGTAGAATCCCAGAGCAACGGAAAAGGGAGGCTGGCCAACTAAATAGCAGGAGGAGCTGCAGACATGCCCTGTAAGACAGCAGTGGCAAACCCAGCCCTAGACCTAGAATAAAGAGGCAAATGATAATGCTTTGTAAAGGTATGTACAGAACTCCAAGTAGCTGCCTCTAGAATGTCTTTCGTAGCTACCCCTCTCAAAAAAGCAGTAGAGGTGGCTGTAGCCCTAGTAGAATGAGGCCTGATCCCAACTGGAACCTCCTTACCATGATGAGAGTAACAAAAAGCAATACAATGGCCGATCCACTTGGAAATAGTTTGTTTCGAGACAGCTTTCCCACTTGAAGCCACAGCAAACGAAACAAATAACTGTTGAGATCTCCGGAACTCATTGGTTCTGAACAAATAATAGCGTAACTGCCTATGCACATCCAAAGAATGCAAAACTCTTTCCCCTTCATTTTGGGGGTTAGCATAAAAAGTAGGCAAATGTATAGATTGGTTCAATGCCACATTAGAAACTACCTTAGGCAGAAAAGTAGGATTAGTACGCAAGGAAACTCTGTCCTGGTGAAAAATCAGAAAAGGTTCCACTGCCATGAGAGCCTGTAATTCAGACACCCTTCTAGCAGAAGTAACAGCCAATAAAAAAGCAGTCTTCCAGGACAACAACTTCAATTCAGCCGTAGCTGCAGGTTCAAAAGGAGGCAGAGTCAGCTTTTCCAAAACAAAATTAAGATCCCAGGCAGGAGTAGGAGCTCTTCGTAGGGGTCTTATATTCTTTGCCCCTCTAAGAAACTGTGTAAGCAAAGGATGTGAAAATAAAGGAGGATCACCATCATAGTGAGCAGAAATAGCTGCAGCATGCACTTTTATAGAAGAGAAGGACAAACCCTTGTCCAGTAACATAGTCAAATATTGCAAAGTACAACTCAAATTAGGCAACGTGACATCAAGGCCTTTAGCTGAACTCCAAAGAAAAAATCTCTTCCATTTATCAGCATAAACTTTCCGAGTACTAGGACGCCTGGCTTCCAAAAGGACATCCAAAACTTGTTGAGGGAGCTGAAGGCCCCCATCCTCTAAAACTGAATGCGCCAGGCTGTCAGATGTAGGGATTGCACCCTGACAACATTGAGAAAATGATTGTTTTCTTGAGACAATAAGTGAGGAATCCGCGGTAATGGCCAAGGTGTCCCGTGAATTAGGCTCCTCAGCAGAGGGTACCAATGTTGACGAGGCCAATCCGGCGCTATAAGGATCATGCAAGGTTTGTCCCTCCTGACTTTCAACAGGACCTGTGGAAGAAGAGGCAGAGGAGGAAAGGCATACACGTGAAGGTTGCTCCAACTGAAGGATAGTGCATCTATTTTCCAGGCTTTCGGATGAAACAGCCTTGTGCAAAACAGAGGCAGTTGGGAATTCAGAGGAGAAGCGAACAGATCTATGTCTGGAGTTCCCCAAGCCATGGTCAACTGACGAAACACCTGAGGATCCAACTTCCATTCGTGAGGATCCACCATCTGTCTGCTCAGAACATCTGCTAACGAATTTTGTGCCCCTGGCAGAAACTGTGCTCGAAGAGTGATGTGCAGATCCAAAGCAGTTTCCCATAACAGCATTGCTTGTCTGCAAAGAGGGTAAGAATGAGTACCCCCCTGCTTGTTGATGTACCACATGACAGTTGTGTTGTCTGTTCGAATCAACACCAGTCCCGGTCGAAGTAGATCCTTGAATGCTTTTAAGGCAAATTGAACCGCCAGCATCTCCTTCATGTTGATATGCAAGTGAAGCAACTCCGGGGGCCAAAGGTCTTGAATCCATTTTCCTTTGAAATGAGCTCCCCAGGCTGACTCTGAGGCATCTGTCGTTAATATCTGACTTGCCTCCGGTTGGGTCACAGAGAGTCCCTTGTTTAGGTGACATTCCTGAGCCCACCACACAAATTCTTTCTGAATGCAAGGGAGAATCCGAATGACAGTATCCAAATCGTGGCTGTGTTGAGTCCAAACGCTTTTGAGATACCACTGTAGCTTCCTCATATGCAGTTTGGCATTGGGAAGTACTAGAATGCAAGATGCCATGAACCCCAAGGCTTGAAGGACTGTCCTTGCAGTCAGCCTGGACATTACGGATAGCTGTTGGAAGTATAGGTGAAGATTTCTTTGTTTGTCCGGGGTAAGAGATGCCATCTGAGTAGCTGTATTCAGTCTCACACCCAGAAAACACATCTCCTGTGAGGGTAATAGACTGGACTTTATTTCGTTCACAGAATACCCTAGGCATCTGAAAACTGTCATCACAAACTGCAGATGTCGAAGGAGTTCGTGCTTGTCCTGAGCCAGTATCAAACAATCGTCCAGATAAGGATAAATTTGAATTCCCCTTAGCCGGAGAAAAGCTATTACTGGAGCCAGGACTTTTGTGAATACCCTGGGCACAGTAGATAAGCCAAAGGGCAATGCAGAGAACTGATAATGCAAATTCCCAGTCAGAAACCTCAGGAATTTCCTGCAACTGGGCCTGATAGGAATGTGAAGATAGGCCTCCTTGAGATCCAAAGTCACCATCCAGTGATCTCTGCCTAGCATAGGCAACAGCTGCTGCAGTGTCAACATCTTGATTTTCGGAATTTCCAGAAAGGTGTTTAGAATGGATAAATCCAGAATGGGCCTCCAAGTATTTCCCTTCTTTGGCACTAAGAAAAGACGGGAATAAAACCCCGTGCCTCTATCCACAGAAGGAACTGCCTGCATTGCTCCCAACCGGAGCAGAGAAAAAATCTGTGCCTGCGCTTCCAGTCTTTGCTGATGAGGCACATCCGGCATACCTTTGAAAGGAGGGAATGTGTGAAAATAAAACTTGTAGCCTCGAGTTATAATGTCCAATACCCATTTGTCTTGGGTAACCAAATGCCAATTCCCTTTGAAAAGTCCCAGTTTGCCTCCTAGAGGAGCTGCCAGCAAAGCAGAGTCCGGCAGCTGAAGACACAGGTCATTGGGACTGCTTCCAAAAGGACTGACCCCTGCCCACCCCAGCAGAAGGGGTAAAAGAATTCAAAGGCCTAGAAGTAACAGGGCCCTGAGAGGAAGCCCTACCTCTACCACACCTCGACCTGCCCCTAGAATGAAAATCCGAAGAGGGAAAAGACCATCCCCTAGCAGGCCAATTCCTACTGAACTTAGGGGGCTGAACCTGTAAGAAGTCCTTTACTGTCTGCATAGACTTAGCTTTTTCCTCCATTTTTTTCAAAACTGATTCCACTGGAGGGCCAAAAAGAACATCAGATTGCAAAGGAGCATCCATAATGCGAGCCTTAACATGCTCTGACAAGGACTGATCTCTAAGCCAGGCATGTCTGCGAACAACAGAACTAGTAGCAGCCACCCTGGAAGAAGCTTGTAAAGCATCAAAACCACACTGCAAAGAATGCTTACCAACCTGGTCTGAAGCATGCACTAAATCCTGAAGCTCCTTACAGTCAACACCTTCAGACAAAGCATCCACTTTACATTTCAATTGACTTAGCAAATAATTCTGATACCTGAGCATATGAAATTGACAATTTAAAGCTCTCATAGCCAAAGTAGAAGAGGTATACAGTTTTTACCCTCCTATCCAGGGCCCTAGCATCCTTGTCCAGAGGAACCGGATTCTTAACCACAGAAGCCTTAACACCTTTGGGGCCTTGAGAAATAGTTTCTGGATCAGCCCTAGGACTCTTATACAAGTACTTGTGAGCTTCCGGAACCCTGTAGCATCTATCTGGTTTAACTGGGGCAGGGGGCAGAGAATCTGGGTTAAGGGCAGCCTCAGAAAATACATCCTGAACAACATCCAGTACAGGGGAATAGCCAAAGGCCTGTGCTGAGGTAAAACAAAAATTCTCTCAGCCTTTTACGAGAATCAGAATAATCCTGGCCATCCCACTGGAAATGTTCCCTCATGGAATGCAAAGTTTCAGAGAAAGAAAAATCTTCTGGAGGGGCCTTGAGGGAGTAGCGTCCTCAGCCTCCGAATCAGAATAGGAGGGAAATCCTGAAGCTCATCCACAGAGGAATCTGACTCATTGGAAGACTGAACCAGACCCTCCAACTCTGTGTCTATCCTGGGCCGCTTCACAGGGGGGGTCATGGAACCCCTAATTAAAGTAATCAAATCTTCAGCCATCTTTAACATGTGCTTCCTAGGAGCTGGACCCTGGGGATTAGCACCAGCAGGGATAGACTTAGATTTAGAATGGCCTTTGCCCTGAGAAGGAGGAGGTCTAACTACCCTATGAGGGAGGAAGCCACCGACAACAAAGAAGCACCCTCAGCCTGGCCTAACACAGGAGAAGCCACTTCCTGCAGTAACAAAGGCTCCCCTAGACACACTGGTAAACTGTCAGAAGGAGCCACTGAAGCAGTCAGTGGTTCCACAGAACTGACGTCCGGAGTGGACGCCTCATCCTGTTTGGACCGCAAAGACTTATCTTTGCGCTTCTTAGAAGAACCAGTCGTTGGAGAATCCGACGGCATGTTATAATTACAACGTTTACCAAACACCAGCCTAGCACAGTCCAACCGACGTTTAATAGTACGCTTGTTAAAAGTAGCACAAAAGCGACACCCAACAATGTCGTGCTCAGGCCCTAAACAAGGAATGCAGAGTGAATGGTAATCCCTATGAGGAATCTGTTTCCCACAAGAAATACAGTTATTAACTTTTTCTGACATCCGGCAATACTGAGGCAAGAAAAAGACAAAAAATGTTCCCAACAGGGTACTTAGCCAACTTGGTATCCGGTCTGAAACTCGAAAACCGACAGTTCCAGAACGCCGAATGGCACTTGCAAAACTGCTTCTGCTGAGGACCATGCGGCAAGAAAGACTGAGGTTATGGCGTCGGTCATGCGCATTTGTACTGACAAGTACTTACGTCAGTCTCAGGCGCCCGTGACCAACGCCAGTTCTAGCCCTTTGGTATTCGGGCCGATGGTGGGCAGCGGAGTACCCATTTGTCAGGACTGCAGCAATGGGAGACGATGAACATCTTAAAGTTACCACTAAACAGTATTTAAGCAAAAAATCTATACTTGCTTCCCCCTTTTCCTCTATCAGGCCAGAAAGATACACACTAAACAAAAATAAATCATTTTGCTTACATGAATTATATGAATCACAGGCTGTAGGACTCAATCTCTTCTTCCCTTTTTCCCCACTGTTGTGCGACCCTGGAGTTAGCATATATAGTAAGGGGGTGTGGGGGATGTAGCACCCCACATATTTTGGATATATATTAAGTTCAGAAAAGAGTAATTTATTGGAATTGCAAATATCCATGTATATAGTTCAAAATATTTAAAATAGGTGGCAGGCTACAACCCCTCGATGTGGGGGGCAGTGTCCCCCCCCTTTACTGTATTTACTAACTCCAGAGTCGCACAACAGTGGGAAAAAGGCCATATATAACTTTCAGTGAAATGTGTTTCAGTGAATTGTGTTTTCAGTGAATTGAGCTTTCAGTGCATTGTGTACAGTCAAATGTGTTTCAGTGAAATGTGCTTTCAGTGAATAGTCCTAGACCCTTATATATATACGTCCATGTTGCTGTGTATTTCACAGTAGGCATAGAAACTCATCCATATCATGTGACATATAATTGGGAATCAGATTTAGCAACTGGGACAGTCTCTGCAAAATGGTTGACCTGTGGAATGTTTGAATTACTTTCTGGAACAGAATCAGACTTTTGAACACATTCTGGTCTGGAAACAATGTCTGACTCATTCTTTGATTTAGAGTTTGCATCACAGATACAATGTTGTTATTGCAATGATGATGATTCTGGTACAAAAAGAAGACGTCTGCAATTCCTCCTATACTCCACATCCTCTGAGCTTACCAAACAGGATCTCAGGAAGGCACAGATGACTATAATTTGTCTTATTGATCAAAATCATTTGTTGTCTCAATTTGTGCTGTTTCTCCTTCCCTCAACGAACGAAGTAATCTGCTCAATCTGTCGTAACTAGATCTCTGGATATTATGCTTCTTCAACAACTGAGCCTTGATGGGTTTATTGTTCTTAGAGTTCGGCTGTAACAAACCTGATGAAATAGCTAGCGTAGTTCTAGTTTGTCTGGAAAGTAGTCTTTGGCAGGTGAGCCAATAATATCATCATGAGGTAGGTCTGAAACAACTGGCTATTAAATTGAGTACCATTGTCAGAAACAACTTTGTGTGGACTACCATGAACTGAGAAATGATGTTTCAACTTAGTAATAACAGCTGTTGAGGTCAAGTTTGGTAGCAGATCAATCTCAGTCCAATTCAAGTAAGAGTCTACCAAAACCATGTAGTGCTGATTGTTCCACTCAGAGATATCAGTTGCTACAGTAGACCAAGGTAGTTCAATTACTGGATTTAGCTACAGCTGTTCTCTTTGTAAATGCACTCTAGTACTATTACATACTTAACAAGAAGAGAGAACTCTGTCAATGTCTTTTGATAATGAAGGCCAAAATACTAGTCCTCTTGCCCTTCTCTTAGTGGATAATACATCTGTGTGACCATTATGCAAAATCTAAATATATTCTTGCTGTAAGGAAGCAGGAACAACAATTTAGGGCCTTTAAAAATAATGCCATCTTCCATCAACAATTTATCTCTGTAAGGGAAATACAATTGCATCTCAGGTGATATGCTAGATTGCTTTGACAGCCATCTGACATTGATGTAGTGATTAAAATTTTGTGAAATTGGATCAGTCATAGTGTGATCTCTCAACTCATCAAGTCTAGTGGTGGAAAAAGTATGCACTGACATTACATCAAAATCAAAAATTTCATCATCAAGCTATTCTGTTGTACTTTTAGACAATCTGGATAAGGTATCAGCCAGATAGAGGAATTTACCTTAAGTGTAGACCATTTTGAAATTATACTTTTGCAATTTGAGTATTATTATTTGCAATCTCAATGGAGCAGAATGCATAAGCTTCTTTAGAATGGTAACCAGAGGCTGATGATCAGTTTCAATCTGGATAGCTCTGCCATAAATATAATCATGATACTTGGAACATGCAAAAACTATCACCCAAAGCTCTTTATCATTTTGAGCATAAAGCATCTCACTTTGAGATGCATAGGCTACTGGTCTTCCCACTTGAAGAATAACTTCACCAAGACCAAAATTTGAAGCATCACAGGAAAGAACAACTGGTTTATTCGCATCATAGTATCTTAACGTAGGTGGGGTGACAATGTTCTGCTTAAGGTCATCAAATGCCTTCTGATAATGTTACAAACATGACCATACAATATTTTTGTGTGTTAGCTCTGTCAAATATGCTGTCAACTCACTGAAGTCTGGTATAAAGTTGCCTAAATAGTTGACCATGCCCAGAAAATGCTGTAAACCTTGCACATTATCTGCTGCTGACATCTCTGAAATAACTGTTTGTTTGGTTGAGTCAGGTCTTAAGCCTGTACTTGTAAACAAATGTCCTAAGTAGGTCACCTCTGGAAGTCTGAATTTGCACTTCAGAGGACTGAGCTTCAAGTTTACTTCACATGCTCTATCTAGGACTTTCTTGAGGTTTCTGTCATGCTGTGCTTCATCATTGCCTCCAACTAATAGATTGTCTGCTATTATGGCACAAGTATTACCTGAGAATATTTGTTCCATTGCATGCTGAAAAACTTCACTTGCAGAATTTATTCCAAATGTCATCTTGTGGGAATCTGTATCTGCCAAATGGAGTACCAAAAGTAGTTAGAAATGAGGATTTACGATCAAGCATCACTTGCCAAAATGAACGCTTTGCATCCAAAACAGAAAATATAGTGGCATTCGGTATTAGAGGTGCAACTTCCTCAACTGTGCACATTGGATGATATGGCCTTTTTGATGCTTTGTTCAAATCTCTAGGATCAATGCATATTCTGATTTCATCTGAGACTTTCTTATGAGCAGCTGCCATGGACGACACCCATTCAGTTGGTTCTGTATCTGGACAAATCACATTTTGTTGCACCATCTTATCCAGCTGAGCTTTGACTTTATTTTGCATTGCTTTTGGAAATCTTCTTGCTGATCTGACTGCTGGAGTGGCTTCAGGATCTAACTTTATAGAATATGCAACTGGAAGTTTGCCCAAGTTGTCATTGAAAACATCAGCATACGCTGAGAAAATGGCTTCGGAAAAACTTGAATTTGGAACTGCACTCACATGATGAACTTCTTTAGCAAAAGAATGCAGATTCAATCTCAAACTGTCTTTTGAGATGTAATAAAGATTCCACTGGTCATCAGACTAGATAGAACAACAAGTTGTAACAAGTTGTAAAATCCTCCAAAGCTAGTTATTAAAACAAAATCGCCACTGATTCTAAAGACAACCGCAAAGCATTCTATAGCTATGTCAAAAATCTCAATGGCAACACTTAGATCTGCTCTGAGTTACAGCACAATGGCACTAAATATGCAGAACCAACTGATATTGCCAGCATCCTAGCAGATAGGTTCAGTGCTAACTTTACCCCAATTCACCCCCTAAAGGGCCCATCTCTATACCAGAAGAATGCAAAGTTCCTGTAATCACTGCTGCACAGGTAAAAAACACACTCTCCAAAGGCAAGAACACAGCATCCATGGGACCTGACAACATCCCAGGCAGCATTCTACATGAACTACAGAATGAACTGGCACCCCACCTAAGGACCATGTTCAGTCATAGCCTCACCTCAGGCTTTGTGCCCACTGAATGGCGCACAATGACGGTTATCCCACTCCACAAAGGGGGAGCCACCATGGACCCTGGGAACTATCGCCCCATTAGCTTAATGAGCCTGGTCTGCAAGGCTATGGAACGCATCATCATGGAACTTCTAAACAAAGACATTTGTAATCTCCAAACTCTGGAACCCACCCAGTTTGGGTTTGTAAAAGGCAGATCATATCTCCTAAACCAGATTGACTTCTTTGAAGCAGTCACCAAAGTCATTGACGAGGGTAAGGTGTTACACACAGCCTATCTAGATCTCAGCAAGGCTTTTGATACCATCTCCCACTCTGGAATTATAGATAAACTCAATAAACTAGGTATAAATCCCTATGTCACAAGATGGGTTGGCAACTGGTTCACTGACAGAACCCACACTATGAAAGTAGCAGCCTCCAAATCTGATTTCAGACAAGTGACAAGTGGAGTACCACAGGGTTCAGTCCTGGGTCCTCTCCTGTTTGGTATCTACTTTTCTGAAGTACAGGCTAATACAGAAGGTCTTTGGCTAATGACGTTTGCAGATGACTGCAAACTAGGAGCCATAATTGAAACTCCTAATGATGTGGACATCCTACAAAAGGGCCTCAGTGAGACAGATACCTGATGTCAAAGCCATGGCCTCACGCTCATCATCCCCTTTGGTAAAAACTTTATACCCATGAGCTACCACATAGGTAGTAGTCTACTTAACAGTGAAAGTGTGATAAGAGACCTTGGGACACAGGTGGACAGTAGTCTCTCCTTTGATAATTACATTGCCACAGTGGTCAGGAAATCCTTCTACATGGTCCACCTCATCTCAAAAGGTTTCTCATCCAGGTAAAAAGAGGTCATTATTCCCCTCTACTCATCACTCATCAGACCCATTATAGAGTACAATGCCCCTTTTGGTATGTACCTCACAAGAACTCTACAACAACTGGAAAGGCCACAGCAATACCTTACAAAGAGGATTACTGGCCTCAAACAGATGGCCTACACAGACAGTCTCAAAAAACTCTGATTTCTGCCTAACATACAAAGCTATGTCAAACCCAGAGCTGTTGAACATGCTCCACTTAAAGAAATCCCAATCCCTCCGAGCTACACAATCTAGGGACATAAACTTTGTCACCACAATAAACAGAACATGATGGAGGGATAGATTCCTGTCCCAGAGACTTCCCATACTCTGAAACAAACTACCTATCTATATCAAGCAAAGCTCCTCATTAGCACTCTTCAAAAAAAAAAATCTTGATGATTGGATGGGAAATAGGAAATTCACCCCGGGAATCACCTTTGTGGCTCTGCTCGACAGGGGCACAGGAAAATAATTTTCTTGGGTGGCGAAAGCCAGGGTACCTTTTTTGGCTAGGCTTGTATTGGCCCTAGGGCCAATAGCCTAGTACCAACCTATGAAACTATGAACCTATGAACAGTTCTCAGCCAAGTAACATGAAAGTATAACTGAACCTTCAGGTTGAATTTATTCACCTCCATATGCAACATGTCTTACACTGATGGTCACATTGAGTTGTTTATTAGTTCTCACCTTTGCAAATGTGTCTACTGATATAACATTACATTTTGATCCAGTGTCTACTTTGAACTCTGTGGATTTTCCATTGATCCAAATCATAAAAAAAACATTTCACTCCTTGCTAATAAGTTTACTGCATCAACTCTTTTTCCAAGTACTGATACACCATACATGTAGAAAGCTGACTTTCGGCTGTACTTGATCAACTTGCTTTTTTGTGTGACCTTTCGTTAAAATTGAGTGAGGCTTACTTGATTTCCAACCTTTTGGAAATGGTTCCACTTGTTTACACTTGTGGCATTGCTGACCACATACTAAACACTTATCTCGTTTAGAATCATGATTTGCACCACAATTGCAACAGTTAAGAATAAAGCTAGATTTGGGTTTTGCTGACTCATGTCTATGTTGTACTGAGCTGGCAGTGGAGCTTGCACTTTTTCTGGAATTCTCTGGAAAGTTTTGTGCCTTCTTTGAAAACCTTGAGGCTGCCCCTTGCTTAGGCCTGTTTCTGTTTGCCATGTGCTGCATTATGCATACTAAGTTTGCTCTGGAGCTTGCTGAAACCATGCTTTTATCACTTGCAAGCATGTTCACATGTCTTTCTGTCAGCTCATGAATCTGACAAATCTCTCTTGCTTTGCTTAATGTCAAATCACTGTTGTGAAATAGAATCTTTTTCACTGCAGCACTGTTAATACCACATACAAGTCTGTCCTATATCAGCTCATCTTTCAAATCACCAAACCGACATGTTTTAGCTTTGTTTCTCAAGTCAGTTATATAAGCCGCAAATGTTTCCACTAGTTTCTTATTTCTTATGTAAAACAAATGCCTCTCCAGTGTAATGTTCGTCTGGGGGTTGCACATATCTCTGAACTTTAGCTTCAGACACTCAGGGTCTTCCCTTGATTCAGCTTGCACAACAATATGGTGGTCTGTGGCCTCAGATCCTGCTAGATTTAGCAAAATAAATGCCTTGGCACATGCCTGTTTATCTGCATAAGCTGCTTGCATGAAAATATCATACGCTTGCTCAAATATTTTCCAGTTCTCTGCAATATTCTGATCAAACACAAGTGGTTGAGGTTTTCAAAATCCATCTGTCATATTAACACATACCAGTGAAGAGTCTTGTAAATATGCGCAAATACACACACACACACACACACACACACACACACACACACACACACACACACACACACACACACACGCACACACATGTATTAGCAATGGACATAAACACAATTTGTTCAGTGCTTTTGTGCTCTGTACTTATACTTTCTCTCTTTGAGCTTTTCGGAATTGTGCGACTAAACAACCTCGTAGTACTTTCAAATAATTGGACTTTGCCAACTAAACTTCTTGGGCTTCTTGATGCTTTATAGCACTTTGCAAAATAGCTTTTCAGATTTCCCAATGCCTTACTGTACTTGCGAAATAGCTTCTTAAATTTCTCAATGCTTTATTGTGCTTTACAAAATAGCTTTTTAGAATTCTCAGTACTTTTCTGTGCTTTGCAAAATAGCTTTTTTGGGCTATCATTGTTTTACGAAGCTTTGTGGGATTGTTTTTCAAACTTTTCGATGCTTTACGGAGCTTTGCAAAATAATTTCTCCGACTATGCTTTATAAAATCTTTGAATGGTAAAGTCAGAAATGCTAAAGTAATTTATTTTCAAAATTGGTAAAAGCAAAATTGCAAAAGTCATTTATCATCACTCGGAATGCTTGCAGAATTGATAAAGGCAGAAATGTTAAAGTAATCATTTTGGAACTTTATCGACAAAGGGAGGAATGTTGCAGTCATGCGGCATCACTTGTCAAAGTCATCACTTTAAGAAACATTTGAGAATTTTACAATGCAACCGAGGAATTCACGAGCACTGTAATACTCTTGTAATCTTTTGTAAGAAACACCTTTTATCAATGCATGAAATATATCAAGCAACTGTACAATACGAATAAATCGAACTTCAGTTGCCCAAATTCAATATCTTTTGAAGTATTTGCACTCTGCAAGTGACTACATGCAATGCACTGTAATGTCCCCAAAATGGCAGTACCTTGCTAGGCAACTCTTTACAGTACAAGAAGCACTCTGTAATGGCGCACTTTGCAAATAGACACACCCAGCACAGGAACTTTTCTTCAAATAACCACGCTTTCACTGGATTACACAAGATAGTTGCACTTTGCAAACAGTGAGCTCTTTGAAATATGTACACAGTAATGAGCACACACTGTAAGCACTTTTACACACTCTGAGATACTTCGAATAACTTTAATTACACCCTTGATACAATGCAAAGTCGTAGTTATGCTCAAATACAACACTTTTCCCACTATGACTAAGTAACTTATATACAAACTGTTGCAATCATACATGCTCACTCACTGGCTGCTTCTACAAAATGGCACTAGGGATTGCATGCGTCTGCACAGCCTCACATACTTCTTGAAGACATAGCACACACACGTTACAGTCTGTTCTACAAACACTGTTACTGGTAATTCTGCTAGCATTACCCCTACCAACCAACACACTGTAGTTACACACGCACCTACAAACACATGCATGCACACAAGTATGCAAGCACACACAAAAATTCTCAAACACATACAAACACACACACACACACACACACACACACACACACACACACACACACACACACACACACACACACACACACACACACACACACAGCTTCACAGTACTTCCTTTCAGTGTGAATAACAGCCCCACTCCTGCCCCGCTCTTTTTATACCACTGTGGATGCAGGCCATTATATAACAGTGTACACTTTTTACTTCACTCCACATAATTCTGTAGAGTGATTCAAGTCCTGGCGAGCAGCACTGGGGAAGCTTGCATGGCTAATAATCATTAGATGTGCTGTTGGATTGCTGCATTTGTTTTCAAACTTCTTCTTGAGGTCGCTCTAGCATTAAAGACCAAGCCCTTCCTGCCACAGTGGAGTTAGACAGGTCTATGAATTGGAAACCTGTATCACATTCAGAAACCCTGCTTGTAATAGGTTTGCACATTGTGACAGGAGTTTCTGAATCCCAACCTTTTTCTTTACTGTCTGTCACAGAGTATAGTACAACAGCTCAACTATTACAGTGCAAATGGACTTTATCTTTCTGGCCAAGTCTGATCCTCCCAGCCTTCACTTGTATTTATTAATTTTGAGTCGGTGACTTCTTGAGACCATAGCCTACATGTCACTTGAGACTTGAGAGAAATGAAATCACTAATCAATTGCATAGGCACTACTCACCATTCAGTCCATATTACCAAGCACTTGGAACCATTGATTTGTACTTTTCAACTGTCTCTGTAGCCAGCTTAGCTAAAATGGGCATCCTGAGACACTGTAGCAATTATCGCATGCTTTCTGGTAGCTACCTACTGCTTAAACAAACTGACACAGTCTGTGAGAGACATGGCTATATAATATTTGGGGTCTCCTTTGGCAAGCAGACCTTCCCTGTAGATATCACGTCATCAACATACCATGTTAAAATTGATTCCTTAGTTAGGGACCTGACCTATGTGGATGACAAACTGACGTTTGATGAGCATGTATTCATTATTGTAAGAATGTCGTTTTCATTACACAGGTTATTAATAAGGGTATGCATCTTGGTACAAAGATGTGATCATTCCACTATGCTGGGCACAGCTTATTAATAAGGGTAGGCTTCTTGGTACAAAGATGTGATCATTCCACTATGCTGGGCATTTATTAGCCTGATCCTTAAGTATAATGCTCCCTTTGTTATGTACCTGTCCCAACACGTAACACAGCTCGAATATCCCCAATATTTTCCTACCAAGAAAATCATGGGCCTAAATTATAAAAAAGAACTCTGACCATGTCAAAGCCTTGTCCTTGTTCTCAGCATCATACATGCTACTGAAGAGTGATCTCTGCCATACAGAGCCAGAACAGACCCTGTCTTCTCTGATCTACTACACATCTGCAAGTCCAGCGATGGAATAGACATCCTCTCAAGAAATTCAAATCTTTTCTGCAACATAAATAGAACATGTTTGAGGGACATATATGTATCCCAGAGAATGTCACTTCTTTGGAATTGTCTTCCTCTCCTCATAAAGCAAAGTACTTCCCATACTCTTCTCAAATGTAATCTAGATGAACAGGTGCGAATCTGCAAATTCACCCCTGCTTTAGCACCCTTGCATCTTATGGGTAGGAGTAATATGTAAATGTTCTATCACGTTTTGGACTATTCATACTGAAACTACAAGGTTTAAAACTTCATGGTAATGCAGGGACTGTCTTCTAAGGATCCTCATGGTTTAGTAACCTAGTAAGTACCTACTAACCTATGAAACTCTGAACTACTGTCTACTAAATGTTATTATTACATACTAAAGACTAACTAATCAAATGTACACTTTCCCCTTCATACAGTTCTGTACTATACAAATTCCAAAACAAGAAAAAATGCAGATGCCCAAGATCAGAAAAAAAAAACAAATCCACAAGAATGGAGAAAGAACAGGTAGAGCAGTACAATTCAGGATAAACTAATAAAAAGCAACTGTAATCATAAAAACACTTAAGAGCTGTCATCCTTTTTTGTAGGACTCCTTCAGAAGTAATTACTAATTGCCAATCTGAATTTAAATAACCCACCAAAAGAATCACATGACACCTACATACCACTGAGTTTTAAAGTAATACACACCTACCTATAAGGAACGAAGCACAGCGTCAATATAAAAACATTACATTACATTAAAAATAAAAAATATCTTAAATAAAGAAAAGGTAAATATATCATAAAAGGTATTCAGATCTGCCTTTCAAGATCCTTTAGTTTTAATATGCATTTTATAGAGTAATGTTCATTCAGTCCCAGATAACTGAAGGCATTAAAATAAAATTGCCAATAAAGCTCTCTCACTTCCAAATGGAGAGGTTGACATCCACCTCTAACTTGTTCAAGTACAAAGCTTAAAATGATGTTCAGGATTAACCATAATATGTTTTGCCAGTGCGTTGGTATTCTTTTTGTTCCTTATATCATAAACATGCTCATATATATGTTGTTTTAAGACACACTCTGTTTCTCCAATATAGTATACCGTGCATACATAACATAATGCAGCATAAATCACATTTTTTGAAAGACAATTGTAATTATGTTTCTTTCTAACCAACCTACCATTAAGCATGAATTCAGCACCCACCATAAAATATTTACAATATTGGCAAAACCCACATTTACTTATACCCCTTAACCTAGCACTAATATCAGGGTTGGATGTTTCAAGCAAATTCTTTAAACACCTACCCCTTTGATATACTATAACTGGACCCTTCACAGACTTGGAATTTATGTCGACATCATCCTTAAATACTACCCATTTTTTCTCCATAATCAATGTTATGAAATCACTATCACTATTATAACTAGTAACAACAGATCCACTATAAACATTAATTTGTGCAGTTATATTTTGAGAGCTAGATCCTTGGTATGGATGCCATTTATATCACTGGTAGATGACAGATGCTGCTTCCAAAACTAGATGATGCTATATTTTTGGCATTCAGCTTCAGATTGTGATACAAAGTTTCTTTGAGTTAGCCATTTTGGGAGGATCTATGTGTCCTTATTGGCATTGATAATGGATCCAACTGTGTTCTTCCATAAATTGAGTCATCAATAGGTGTTTAATGTCAGATTGGAAATCAGAGAAGTAGATAAAAACAGAAATGGTCTTAAAACAGATCTTTGGGGTACACCACTGGTAACTAGTATCTTGGAGGATAGTGTTCCATTAACTCAATTAGAGTGGTGTCTATCATATGTATAGATTAATATTGAGCTTAACAAGTCTGTTGATGATATTAGAGTGTGGTAAAGTGTGAAAAGCCTTAGTTAAATTGAGGTAAGCTGTATGTGTGGTGTTAGCCTCTTCTAGTGCTTTGTTGACACTTTCAAAAATAAAATATGTATATTTGTTTTCTTATAACTCCTAATGAGTTTAGGTATAGGGATTTTAGCTTCCTTATAGCCTGTTTATAAGGTCATCAGATAGGTCTGTAGTTGACAGGACCTGTGGTGAGGACTTCAATGTGTAGAAGAACTACTACAGCTGTTTGCTGGCTTCTGGTACATATCCAATGGAGATGCTGCTGTTGAAGAGATTAAGGAGTATACCTGATAGAGGGTATTTTATGCTTTCTAGGAAGCATCCTGCCATGTTATTTAGATCCATAGAGCTGGCACTTGTGGTATTTGAGATTTCTTTTAGTACCTGTAAAGAGGTAATTACTCATGGGGTATGGTCTGGATACTTTACATTGGAATTTTAGAAATGACAGAAGAGAGACAGCGTTGAGTTTATCTGCAAGAATGTTAGCTATATCATCAGGGTTCAAGAATTATGTCATTAGAGATGAGTTACGTGGAATGGTAAGTATTATTTCTGAGGTTTATTGTAATTAAAGAATGTCTTGTGCTTGTTTTTCACTGATGTGGCAAATGTTTAGGTTTGATCGGGTTTCTGAACTTTGATCTTACTCTTTATTTCTTGTTAACTTCTTAGGCTGATACTTAACACATTGAGATTTTGTTCTGTTCTTTAAATCCATTAGCTTTTTTCTTTTAAAATACAGTTTGGTTGCATTTATGATACAACAGATAGGTTTTGTCTAAATTTGGAGTTATATTTGTAGTAAATAATAACATGAGACACTACAACGGAAAAAAAATGATCCAATCAGTGAAGAAGGATATCAATTTATGTTGTGCTGATGAAGCCAATGAAAAGGCCAAATATGCATATTCACAGTTAGTGGGGTATGACTTTTGTTAATTTACACCAAAGACTTGCATTTCTGTACTGCTGTACTGGGGTGTTTTGTTTGCTACCCACAACATGAATTCTGAGTGCACAATCATCAATGATGTACAAGATCATTTTAGTGAAGTAGAGAATTTTATTTTCCTTCCCCATGTTTTTTATTCTTGCTTCCTTTCGGTACACGTATAACTATATTTCTGTTTTACTTAGTTCTCCAACCTTTACACAACCCTTTTGCTTGGGTACTCCTTCCTGAAGGTGTCTAAATGCTTCAGTGTCATGATACTGATGAGGCGTTTACTGATATATTCCAAACTCAGCTACACTGACGATCAACGTTTATAAAAGATTTTGTCAAAATAATCTCAGCTAACTCTGTAAATCACTCATTCTCCTTCTGGGACGATGTTCCCTTTTTAATCTTAATTATTCATTCAGCCGCTTACCTAGAAACTGTGACAGAAATGCTGTGGTTGATTATGTCTTCCTTGTCAATGGTTTGTAAAAAATTAAAAATAGGAGATTACAGAGAAAACCATTAATGAAACTATAGAAACTGATACATATTTAAAGATAGTTGTTAACAACTGATGTCTCATTTAATTTATGTATTTCTCAGTTGTCTGAATAAGCTACATATTCTAATACACTGACTCCTCATGCCTGCAGATGAATTGTTTGTATTTTTTGATATTCTTTATATTATTTTTGATACTATGTAAAAGATTGCAGTTACTTTGATTAGATATGAACTGTCCCCTCTGAATCTATATAGCTTGCCATTCTGATAGAATGTCATTGTACTGGCATTCCCTTGGTGTCACTTGCATGCATACAATGTCCTTTGTTCTTTTTTAAGATGTCAGTGAAGCACTGATCATTGGTCTTCTCTTCCTTTTATACTGTGCCGAAAGAAGTTCTCATGAATACCTAATAACTTTCCTTCCAACGACAGGTTATGACAATCTACATTCATTCAGGAACACTGCAGCCAGGACTGGCATTGATTATGTGGAATACATAAAACATGATAATACTATTGTGCGTTTTTTGTTTGTTAATTTCTAATTACATATTTTCGTTGTGTCACTGATTGCAGAATTCACTTACAGTTCTGTAAATCACCTTCACATGGAAAATGATAGGCAGGGTTACCACTTGAACACTAATAGTTGATATTTATACAGGCTCATATTCACATTTGGTGATGTAATAACACTGGTGCACTTCGCAGTGGGTAAGAAAGCATTATCTATATTCTTGCTGACATGCTCACAGCTGAGCACTGCTTCAGTTTCTTCTTGTTGCTGATGATATCAATTAAGTTAAGCAGTGCAATACGTGTGCATACTAGCCTAGATAGAAAATTCTCTAGGGGCGATCACAGTCACAGTCACAGTTTGTTTAGTGGATAAAACCACATCTATGTGTCCAGAGCCTTGTGTTAGCTCCTAGCAGTGATACCAGCATGGTATGCTGCAGGTCTTGGGCTTGAGTCCCATGTGACAGCTAATATTATCCTTTCTCTACTATGTTACTCTCATTTTATGTTTTTATAACAGACATATTACAACTGAAGTTTGTTCTCTAGCTCTTTCCTCAGTACATTTAACAAAAAAAAAATGAAATCATACCTGATCTTATGAGAAAGAAACTATTATTCTAGTCTGTTAAATATTTTACTTGTTGCAAATGTCAGTTAAGCTTTTCTCATGAATCTGATTAAGTCTGAAGATGTTATTCCTGGGAAGCCTTAAACTACACTTAGCCAATCACTGTCACCTTTGGTATAATATCACATTAGACAGCATGGACTAATTGGTGTATTTATAGCCCATCATGAACTGACTGGAGATCAGGAAAAAAGATGCACCCTCAGCTAGGGAGTAAACATATCCCTCTGTAAGATTCAAACCAAGGATAACTTAACAAAATTTGCCTGTAATCACCTATTCACCTTCCGTGTCTGGAAACATGAACTGAAATATCAAGCAAATAAACATGCCAGTGCCAATAGAACAAACTGCAGCAATATAAATCATTACTACCAAAGCATTCCAAATACGGATGATCATATTTTTATCAGCTTCCTGTCCTTGAATAATCTATGCATGTTTCCTCTATACTAATTAGCATCACTAATGATAAAGCAGTTGACAAAAGTTACTGCAGCAATAATGTCTCTGAACATTTGATATAAACCAAATGGGAAAATGTTCACATTAGTAAAAAAAGCATCCTACAGTAATGCAAGCTTTCAAGATGTTCAGAAATGCAAGTCAGGTCATGCTTAACAAAAGGGAGGTTGTTTATTTATTTATTTAGTACTGCGGTTTCAGTTTTTCATCTAAATCTTTTTACATCAGGATAACATGGCTACTCTAGCCCAAGAAAAGCTTTCTCAGAAGTTCATATAGCTAACACATCTACCTGCTGACACCTTTACCTGGCCTGTCTGTCTTATAATTAGCATCTGTTTCATGGAATGCAGTGCTGCAATAAAATGTAAAGGAGCAGTCAACTCACCCTATACAAAGGGAGAAACTTGATGGAACTACCCAGTGTCCATCTAATTTCACTCCTCTTTACATTCTCACCAATGTCCATCTAAGTTCAACCACCAAAATCACACAGAAGGAAGTTCATGCTTAATAGGTTAACAATTTTTATGGAAGTCTGCTTTTTATTGAGAAATATAATTTTTCCTTGTAAAGACTCATAAGTATCCTGATAACATAAGCATGCTGCAGAATGAAGTAAGTAATGACTCAATAGCAGCTTCATGAGTAGTTACAAGGCATGCTGTTCAGAAGACCATTGAGGATCTTAGCATAATTTTCAGTTGCTCAGAGTCATACACTAGGCAAATGCAGGCTGAGAAAATCAATCCTTAAACTATAAGATGCAGATTCATAATAGCTTTTGGACTTAGTCCTCTGAGTTAAGAAACAGACTGCCAGAAATTTTGCTTATATACATTGTTCTAGGGCCTCTCTGAGGCCCCCGGTATCATGAACCATGCATTGCTTACCTCCTCAATTCACCACTATGATCAAAAACAGCAAATTCAGCATCTACACCAGGGATAGAGAACTGAAGGTGCTGCTGAAGTTTCACTTGAATTGTGGGTCTGACTGTATGAAATATGCTTCCGTATTTTATTTTGCATTTTCTGACCACTAGTTCTCTAAGTTAGAACCACTGGCTGTGTTGATTGTGTGGCCATTAGATGTGCTATCCATGATAGATATCATCCGTGAATTTGGGCACATTGGTACGGCCAGTCAGTTCATGACTAAACTCTCTTTGAATGGGGAGTGCTCACAGAAATGACCACTGTGAACTGCAAGAATATGCAAGCCCACAAATAGGTATCGAGTGACAGCAAGTGCTGGAATCTTCTAGTGTTTTTATTGTTCTAAGTGTGAAGTTGAATTGAAAACAAGAAAATAAAGAGATATTTTGGAATGTTTCATAAACAAGCAGGCACATTAATAAGTCTTCCTCACAAGAGTAGTAAAAGTGAAGACAAAGCAGCAGCCCAGTTTGTAAATTACAACATTATATAAATGGAATTGGTTAAAAGGATCTCACCTTTGAAATACCTCAAGGACTAAAACCATCATTGTGCAAGATGCGTATAATATATTAAATAAACTAAACTATTTCTGGGAGACATTTCAAAAAGAAGATTTTTGTTATAAAATATACACTTTTTTATAATGTGTTTCATTTTAATTTAACCGTATTGCATTATAAGTTACAAGACAACATAAGAGACATCTTAGGGAAGAGAAACTTGATACACTATATTTACTATTTTTAAAACAGCATTGGCTTGTTGAAAAGAGAAAGGTGAGTATTATGATAAATTACTTGACCTAATTGCTGTATATGTTAAAAATGTCATCTAGTAAATGAGGTATGGTTAATGTTCTAAACAGTTGTGCTTGGAGGGGTGTCTGAAACAGGAGAATACAGGTTTGTAGGCCGAAAGAAATAATAAAATGTCAGTGGTCATCAAGATTATTATGAAAAGAGGTAGCCAGGAAGGAAAAAACACTGCCTGCTCTATGATCAGTATTTCTTGTCATATAAATTATGACTACCAGTATATAAGAATGTTGCTAAAAGACGGATAAATGAGTTTAAATGTGGGTTACAGGAATCTAGAAAAGTCCAAAACAATGACGAAATGCTCATAGGAATAAAGCTACATGCAAGATGGTTTAAATAATCAATGATGCTTGACTGGGTGGGTGTTACAGGGAAATAATGGAATACCCAGAGCTAAAAGGCCTCCTCAACCCTGGAAGGACTTCTATTTCCCTGTGACACCCACTCTTAATAGTATTATTGTGTGAAGAAAATGGGTTAACTGCTAAGAAGTTCTTTATATGTTTCTTTATTTCTCTCTCTGTCATGAAACTGAGATTTTGAGCTGTGCACCACCATGGTTCTTTTTTGCTAAAGGCTCTCCTTTCAAATTGCCTACTTCAGAATGACAGGCAATCACCATTTAGAATGTTTCAACACGATTTTCTAAATAGCTATAATCACTCACTGAATGAAGTATGCAACATAGTTCCTTAAGATATGATGAATAAAACAACATCAGTGGTGAAAACCAACAAGATACTGTGGACTTCTGAAAGATATGTGATATAGGTAACTGAAGACAAACAAATTAGGGAAATAATAAGGGAAATAAATTCTTATCCGATGTGAACAGGTCCATAATATTTTTGACATGTTTAACAAGGGTCAGAATGAATTAAATTTCTACTACAATCCCACATATTTTTAAAGAACAAGCACAGAACACAGTGATTATACTAGTGAGTGCCAATCATATTAAAAATACTAATAAAACTCAACTAGTGAATAGTGTCATTAAACTGAATAAGTGTTTTTCCCCTCAAGGAGTCTGCCTTTCTGCACCTATTCTCTTACCTAAACTTTTTCATTGTTTGCATACTGGTAAAAATAGATAGGATAGAAGATTCTGAAAATTACTAACTGGTAGCTATTTGCCAGATGGTATAAGAAATTTGAATGATGACAGTAGGAACAGGACATTTGGCAGAGAAGGCATCTGATCTAGTTTTCTCATGAAAATAATATTATTTTTAAGGTGATTTAGCATGGTTACAGAAGGTAAAATGCAGACAAAAACAAGTGCACACAGGGATAGCTGCAAAAGAATGTTTGCAAGATATAGACCGGCATTCATAGTCATTTGCATAAATGCATTAGGGGTATCCCTGCTGTTTATGAGTCAGCATAGCAAAGGCGAGATTCATAGAGGCCATTAACGTTAAAATGAAAAACCTAAAGCATAATGAGATAGAAATGATACATTTTGCAAAGTGGTGTATATTAATGAGATGTTCTTGCAATTCATGGACCATTATCACCATGCTCTGTACATCCGTAGTTAAATGTGGCACTTTGCCTTTCATATCGGAGTTGCAGTCCATAAACTTGCCCCAGCCATCCCTTTAGTAGTTTGTCCAAGTATGCACAAGCACCAAAATGAAGGACTTCCCCAACAGTCCCTTCAACAGTATGTCCAAGTAGGCACTAGCACCAAAATGAAACACTTCCATCACCGATACCTCCAGCAGTATGTACAAGTATGCACAAGCATTAAAGTGAAACATTAACACCACTGATCCCTTCAACAATATGTCTAAGTATGCGCAAACACTAAAGTTAATCCTTTCAGCACAGATCTCTTCAGCAGTATGTTCAAGTATGCACAAGCACTAAAATGAAACACTTCCCCCACCAGTCCTTTCAGTAGTATGTCTAAGTATGCATAAGAACCAAAATTAACCATTTCCCCCGACTCCTTCAGTAGTCTGCCCATGTATGCACAAGCACATCAAAGTTATAAAAATGAAACATGTCCCCCAATGACCTCTTCAATAGTCTGCCCATGTATGCACAAGCATGCCCCTGACACCAAATGAAACCTTTTCCCTTCTTCTCGCATTTCAGTATTCCTCTGTAAAATTGCTGCTTACTGGAAAAAATTCAGGGCCATTTACACATTTGGTTTGTAAACGAGTTCATTATGGATTCATCTTTATGAATCCTACTGATAGGAAACATGTAATGTTCCTTTTGCATATCAGCTGCCCTATTGCTTATGCCTTAAGCATATTATGTTTTTTTGATAGGGAGCCATGTTTATAAAAATGTTTCTGCATGTATGTATTCATCCTGCAAGTATGGGATTTGTGTATCCAAGCAGCACTGCTCTTTGTGGATTGCAGCTACGAATATGTGAAGCTCTGGACAATGAATACTGACTGTAGACCTAAGGAACGATAAAAATGTTTGCAACTTATTATCATCAGGAAAAGTACTAACAGTGAAAATGTTTGGGTCTACATTAATGAAAGCTAACATGCAAAAAGTGAAGTGGTAAATAATGTTTAGCAACTAATAAACATTGTTTAATTAAATTAGTGGTCAGGTGTGCGATTTTAATAACAAATATCATAAGCTAAAGCAGAACGGAATGAATCTGAAATCTTAATTGAGAAAGAACCTATTTTTTCTGCACAGAATCTGGTTTAAATGTTGATCTGCTTATGACATAATACAGTATATCAGAGGTTGTAACGTCAGCCAAAATTAAATGTATACATTTGCATTCCATACTGATAATCTTGTCAGAGGCAATGTAATTTCTTTGTTGCCGGTATAACTGACTGTAAGGGAGTGTAGTTCTATCTTGTTGGCATGCTGCTTAGTAGGAATAATGATGAATCATAACACCCAATGTCAGAAAAATATCATAACTGGAAGCAGGATTACTGGGAATAACTCAAAAGAGGAATGATTTATTTATTTTATAAGTAATTTTTGATGACTGCACAAATCTGGTGAGGCAGGGCCTGTTTTCAGACAAATTCTCCACTTTAAAATAGCATGCATGCAAAAATATGTAAGCAAATGATGTTATGTATATTGCAATCAAGAAAAAGTTGAACAATATACAAAAGTTATTTATATACACACATATGCATATATATATATATATATATATATATATATATATATATATGTGTGTGTGTGTGTGTGTGTGTGTAATGTATATATATATATATATATATATATATATATATATATATATATATATATATATATATATATATATATATTTATTTATTTATTTATTTATATATGGGTCTATGCCAGATGATCAAGTTTCAGAAACTTGAAATTCATATGACTGAGTCCATATGATCAAATTTCTGAAAACTTAAACATCAAAAAAAAAAAAAAAAAGACAAAAAACACAAAGATCTACCTTTTTTACATTTTTGCAGAAGGGTAAGCCCCCCTCCTCCTCCTAAGGTTCGATTGTGTATGATTGAACTAACTTAATGTTGAGTTGAAAACAGCAGCAAAAAAGTTCAGAACATACACAAACTGAAACCAAAAAATATCAAATTAAATAATATCGAGAAAGGAAAACTGTTTCCCCTCCCGATATTAACACTAACCCCAAATTTATCTAAATAGTGGCAGTATTACAGGAAGGTTTTCAGGAAGGTAAGGTGTAGAGTTAGGGTTGAGGGATGGGACATTGTTAGAGTTAGTGTTAGCATCCATTACTAAAGAGGGAAGGGGGATTCCGCCACAAACAAAAAATAGTATTGCTTGCTCTATTTAAGGAAGTTAGGTAAAAACAACAACACTGGATGTCTTCAGTAAAACACAGCAACAATTTTAACAAAAAGTAAAATGTACAAACTGCTTGAAATTTGACTTATAAAACACAATAAGTGCTTTTGTTCTGATGTTGTACTACAAGGAACTTCATCAGATAAAGCAATAATACACACTAGGATATTTAGCTCATTATTATTCAATCAAATCACAAAATTGATAATGACAAAAAAAAAAAAAACACATTCTCCAAAAGCACCAATCACATGGAATAAGAGTGACACACCTCCAAAAAGGATTAAAAATTTAAGTATAGAAATACACTCATAAGATTGAATTAAAGTGCCCATGCTTAGATGAGCAAACAAAGGACTCACCTTCAAACATGTAACTTGTCTATGCAAAGCCTTATGTTTCTGAAGGCATTTAATAGAGTCTGCCCCATTTAACCCTGGCCAAAAACAAGCATTAAGTCTAACTTGCCATGTAAGCTCTGTTTTTTTCCAAAAAGAGAGGCCATACCCCTCCTTGCTCTGATACAGTTAGTGTATCCAAAACTATAAAATTTAAGGCATAACCATGATTTTGTAAAATATGCCTAGCAAGGCATTTGTGTCTTTCTTTAAACTAATATCACTAAAGTGTTCTGCCATTCTGCGCTTTAATTTACGTTTGGTTTTACCCAAGTACAAACAAGGGTAATCCGGACATATAGAGCAATAAATCACTTTTGATGTATTACAATTAGGTTTACCATAGATTCTGATGTGGTAATTGTTAACTGAAACTGAAAAGTCCCACATTTAACCATGCATCCTTATTTCTTTGGTTCACTTATTCTTTCAAAAATATTCTTAAGTTTTAACCCCTTTTGTAAACAAATGAGGGATTGCTACCTAAGACTTTGCTAATCTCATTTTCCCTTCTTATAATCTCCCAATTCTTGGGCATTATATTTCTAACGATGTTTCTGCCTGTACCAAAGACAGTTATAAAAGCATTTGAGAATTTATGTTCATTGTTGTTCCCATATGATAAACTGATATCATTCCCACATGATGTATCGTTAGTGTTTGACAGATCATTTATTTCCAAGTTGTCACCCCCTTCTCCTAGTATTTTTTCTCTCAATATAGGATTAAAATGGTCAGAAGAATGTTTCTGTATCACCTCATTACATAGATCTTTAATCATACTATGTGATAACCTCTTACAAGGAACATCTGTGATAGCAATTCACAATCTTCCAAGAACGTATTCCACACAGTATACATACAAGCCACCCTCACAATCTGTCCATTCATGACAGCTCTTTTTTTTTGTATAGGGATGGTTACTGGTAAAGTGTAGGAACGAGTTTGAATATGTAACTTTTCAATAAATTTGAGAAGTAAATCTATTATTCAGACTATCCTTCCTAATAAGCACATCTAAATAAGAAAATTTATTGTTACTAATAGAATGAGTAAATTTCAAAAACGATGTAGTGTTATTTATAAACTCTAAAAATTCATGTTATTAAATTGGTAGGGCCCTTCTGCAGGACAAAAATATCATCTATAAAGCAAATATATAGCCTGCAATGGGAAAAATATACTGACGTAAAGAGGAATCATCTTTCCTATTCCATCATCATCATCATCATCTTCTTTCAGCTTTTCCTGGTTAGGGGTCGCCACAGCAGAACTCCAGTCCACTAATGATTGGCAGTAGATTTTTTTTTTTATGGGTGCCGAGGTGCCAGCTCGATGCCCAACCTTCAATGAAGGCATGCCCATTCTACGCATGTCTTTCGAACGCCACTCGACCACGGGGAGGACATGCAGACTCCACACAGAAGGCACTCCAGCAAAGAATCAAACAGGAGAACCTCTTGCTGTGAGGCAGCAACGCTACTGCTGCACCACCATGGCTATCATCTTTCCTATTCCAGCATAACAATATTCACATATAATCCACCATAGACTGACCCCATTGCTACCCCTTCTTTTTGATGATAGTATTCATTATTAAAGATGATAAAATTAAATCTCAGAACTATATCGAGTAGTAGTTCATATGTGTTTGTTTGGTCCTGTGTGTTAAACCTTTAGATGCCAAATAAATACAGAACCATTCTTCACCTGTTTCATGTGGTATGACAGTATATAAATCTTTTACATATATGGTGATGAATATTCATTTTCAAAATTTCCCACATCCAACCTCTTCAAGAAATCCCAGGAATCAATATATACATGTTGCTCAATACCAATTAGGTTCTTTAATTTAAAATCAAGGAGTTTTACCATGGGGTAAGTGATGGGCCCTCTCGTGTCCACGATTGGGTGCATAGGGGTTTGATTTTGGTCCTTGTAGATTTTGGGCACTCCAAACATAGTTGGAGTCACTGGGTACATCACACTTAAATAATTATATTCATCCATCGAAATCATCCCATCAATAAACAAATCTTGTAAAAAGCTTCTAATCCTAGAATATGCTTGGTTGACTTCATTCAATGAACTTTTATCATAATTCCTACTTTCAAGAATCCCCCTCATCTTGGCTATGTAATTGATGTTATTCATAATTACTAACCCTCCCCTCTTATCTGGCTTCATAAGCAAGGTTCATTCTTTTTTCCTCTGATAAATTATTTTTGTGTGCTGGTTTAGTGCACAATGCCCTGAAATCTAACTCACACATCTGTTCAAATACCTCCAGGGAGGGATGCAACAGGGGATTATAAGTACTAGATGCATTCAGCAAATTAGATGTTCTACTTTCCCCCTGAAATAAACTTAAATTATGTTTGTGCATGTACTGCTTCAAATCCAACAATAACTATACTACATCAGTTTGTCTACAAGGAACAAAAGTAATACCTTTGGCTAGTAAATCACACATAATAGTGTCAATAAGTACAGAAGAAAAATTGTACACTTTAAAATCTTTTTCTGTATTTAGTTCATTACATGCAGGAGGTAGCCAAAAGGAGGAACCCTGATCTTCATATTGTGGTGAAAAACTCATCTCTTCCTCCTCTGAAACCCTCTGCTGTTCCCTCAATAATTTTTGGATTTTCCCCTCATCTGTTGGTATCCCATTGGTGGGTTGCTTCAATTTGAATTCCTCTGCTGTTGGTTCTTCACATGTTCTGAGCACCTGAGTGGAAGGTATTCCGCTGGGTCTAAAAAATAATCCTCTTCATCTTCCTCAACCACAGTAGAATTATTCCCTCAACTTGTTGCTCCATTGTTAGGGCTAACCACTCGATTCAAACACACTTGGGAACAGGGGGTTGAGGGGTAGGCATTATTATTGCAGTATTCTTCCTCGTCCCAAGATATCTTTTTGATTTTCCTAAGTTTGATAACTTGCATTTGTTCTTCAATTGAACGTAAAATTCTTATGTATTCCTACTGGTTGACAGAAAAGGCACTGTCACGGGTGATGGATTCATCAAGTTTTAAAGTTTCCCTTGTTAGTAATTTGATTGTCTCATTGTAATTTCTAATTACCAATTCATAGTATTTGAAACTGTGCCTATTGAACAATTGTAACAGTTCTTTGTGAAATGTTGAACCTGGCACCAATCCCATGGGAAAGTGCCATAAGCATAAACCCTTAAGAACTATTTTCCTTCTCAAGCACTGTCTAAAATATTCTTTGTCCGTTTGAAGTCTTTTTGATTTTCAGTAAGTTCTGGTCCAAATCTGTTAGTCTCTTACATAAACTGTTCTTTGGTTTGGTTCTATTTATGGAAGGAAATTCAGAATGAAAAAATGATACTGCTGTTTGAGTGTCTTTCTGTGATTCTGCATGACATAGTGGCCTACCATTCCACTGTGCTGCAAACTCAGGAAACACTTACCATCATGCAACTGCATTTTGCCACCTCTTTAGAGGATCTAGATAAAAATATAACAAATGTAGAATCAGATAGGCAACAAGAGCTAAACAGGAAAGTATATATTTTGCAGCTGAAAGTGGCTGATGCAGGAAACAGAAGCCCTAGGTAAAATGTGCAAATTACCGGTGTACCTAAACAGAAGTGTAGCATGCTCAGTTAGAGCCACACCCTCTTCAGCTCCTTAAGTGAAGATCCAAAAAAAAAATTTGCTTCTTCTACTGGAACAACAACTAGATGGCCAGATACACGACACTCCCACCCCTCCTACCCCAGGCAATCAATATATAAATATGCAACCTGTAGTTAATGGACTGCAACAGGCTGCAGTGATACAAGCCATAAATGAGGCTGTGACTGTGTACCCAAGAAGGCTGCCAGCTAGAGTCAGAGCAAGGCTGCAACTAAACCAGTTGTCAGATGAGCAAATAATCAACAGGTAACATCTAGACAGGCAACTAGGGTGGGCTGGATCCAAAATGTGTGCTCCACACATGTCTGTGATTACCCTGTGAGGAAACTCCCATCCCTCTTGAAACCAAAGTCTGTTTCAGTTTAGGTGTACTTGCATCTGAGGCATTCCACAGACATATGGGGGATGCTGTGGGAGTGTCACAGACAGCTGCCGGCCATATACTGGCCCACAACTTTGAATCATGGCAAGCCACATGTGCAAATGTACACAGATTAAACAAGGATGTTCAGGTTTTGTCCCACTACAGCAGCATGAATTACATCTAATGGTAATTATCCTGTATATTTACACACTGAGCATCAGATATAACACCATAATTGTAATATATTACAATATGAACATATACAAATGTGTCACAACAGGGATCATCAGCTCAGGGCACAGCTAACACAGGTATACATACATATTCAGATTGTTTTACCACTGTATGGAAAACAATAAGGGACACACATGACTGCAACACACATATCTGTGCAATATAATAACATGAAAAAAGGGAATCAGCACAGGACATTATGCAGAACATTTAATAGTATATGAAAATATATCACAGTAAAGTAGTAAGTTATACTATGAGCCAGGTATGCTTATGACATTGTTGGACAAATTCTACCACAGTCTAGGGTGCCCTCTCTGACATCTCACACCAATATACACTCTGCCCCACCATGTACAGATTTCCCCCATTTCTCGGTCACCCATGTCCCCCTGAATCTTTTTTAAAGTTTTTTGTCTATCCTTCTAGCATGTCGAGGGATCAGTTGCTAGTGTCCTCTCCTGCTCAGCTGGTGAACCTGGGAATATTGAGGCAATGTTACAATTGCCTCATGTACACAGACAACCCTCTCCTCCTCCCACAAAACACAAATACATGCGAGAGATGCAACTATACGGCCAAACTGGAGGCTGAGCTCTCTCAACATAGGACTGGCAAGACCAGTCAGGAGGAGAAGGTTACCACACACACTATAGACCCAGTCTCACATAGTACCATTACAACCTCAAATCATACACATAAACACACAAAGACATACTGGAGGCTCTGATCAAAATCTACCAAAACAGCAGAGGCCACCAAAGCAGACACCCAAACAACCACCACCTCAGAACACAACACCTGCAACACATAGACCTCACAGTCAGAGTGTCAAACAGTCACAGCCCTTAAGGCCAAACACAATGCCAGACACACTAGTCATTGGTGACTCCATAGTCAGACACACTGACGTCCCGCTCACCAGACTGAGTAAGGAGAAGGTCACAGTAAGCTGCCTGTCGGCGCTAGAATCCGCCACATAGCTCAGGTCTCTCAACAGCAGGTACAAATATGACTCAGTCATTGTCCACGCTGGTGTAAACGACCTGACCTCCTTGGACTACATGAAAAGAGACATTGAGGAGCTCTCTGATTATGTAGCCCAGGCAGGTATGACCCTGACCTTGAGCAGTATCCTACCTTCACCAAGAATGATGCCACAATACAGAGATAAGATGATCAGCTTTAACAATTGGCTTAAACACTGGTGTCATTCAAAGGGGATCCAGTATCTGTCTGCCTGGGATGATATGCTGGACAAGCCACGCTGCGGCTTGCACCTGTCACCCTGGGATTCGGATATTGGCAAAGGCTCTTGCCACCCCATAGTGCCTTTTTAGGCAAGGCTCAAATTCTAAACCTACCACCCTAGAACACAAAAAGGAAAAACTAAGGGTAATGCTGCTCAATGCCAGAAGTCTAAATCTCAAAATGCATGCACTCGAGGCCCTTCTCAGTATGGAGAACATCGATGTCTGTGCTGTGACAGAAACCTGGTTCAAGGCTCCTGAGAGCACCCCAGAGCTATCAGGTTTTACCTCATATCATGCGTTCCGGCCCCAAAATCCGGACAATACCAAGAAAGGAGGGAGGGTATCCATATTCATCAAGGACACCCACACCTCAAGACTGGTGATGCATCGGAGACTATCCAGGTGCAATTAACCATAGGCAAGACTGCTCTGCAAATTGTAGCATGTTACAGGCCACCCTCACAAACTCAGGAACCTCACATGGCCTTCCTGAAAACACTAGAGGGGATAAATGTATCACCAAACACCATCATACTAGGTGACTTCAATTACCCTAATATAGACTGGGAACACTACTCAAGCCCAAACACCCTAGCCCAAAAGTTCCTGGAATTCATAAACTCAAATGCCATGGAACAACTAGTCACCATCCCCACAAGAGGAGATAACATACTTGATCTCATCATCACGAACATGGGAGCACAATGTTCAACACCGAAGTATACCCCTCACTGGTGAGATCAGATCACAAACTAATCTCGCTGGAGGTCCTCATCCCACCCCCACCTGAAATAAAAAAGACCACAGTAAAGAACTTCTCAAAAGCCGACTTCACACTTCTAAAGACTAGTGTGGTCTCCTTTAAGGCCCCGAAAACAGTACTCAAGCCGCTGAATCACTTACAAATGCCTTCTACCAGCACCTGCAGGACTGCATGGATAAGGCAATCCCAAGCAAAACAAAGACTCTTTGTACCAAAGGCAAGCGTCCAGTCGGTGGACCCCAGCCATAAACAAACTCTACAACAAAAGGAGGAAGCTACTACAAGATAGAGCAAAATCCTTAAAAGGTAAGACACCCTTGATCACTATAAGTAAACTAAGAGCTCTCATAAAATCATCCAAAGCAAATTTCGAGAGAAAAATAGCTAAAGACTCAAAAGACAATCATAAGGCCTTCTTTAGCTATGTTAGAAACCTAGGAGGAAACTCCCAGATATGCTCAGAACTAGTTCAAAATGATGTGAAGATTACTGATCCTACAGACATTGCCAAGATACTGGCTGACAGGTTCAGTGCAAACTTCTCCTCCCCCTCGCCTCAAAAGGAGAGATATCTATACCAAACGATTGCAGCCCCCAAACATCTCCAGCCCAAGTGAGAACTGCTCTCTCCAAAGCAAAAACACAGCATCCATGGGACCTGATGGTGTCCCCGGCTGTGTGCTCCACAAACTCAATGAGGAATTAAACCCACAGCTAGGACAGCTGTTTAATCAAAGTCTTACCTCTGGATACACCCAGGAGTGGCGCACTGCAACTGTGGTCCCACTTCACAAAGGCGGTGCCTCCACCGACCCTGGAAATTACCGCCCATTAGCTTGACAAGCCTTATCTGCAAAACCATGGAGAGGATCATAATGGACCTCATAAATAAAGACATAGGGAATTTGCAGACTTTGGATCCAACCCAGTTTGGCTTTGTCAAAGGCAGATCATGCCTTTTAAACTTGGTTGACTTTTTGAAACAGTCACCAAAGCCATTGATGAGGGAAAGGCAGTCCATACAGCCTACCTCGATCTGGCTAAGGCCTTTGATACAATACCCCACTCGGGTATCATTGAAAAACTCATCAGCTTAAATGTTAACCCATACATCACAAGATGGGTTGCAAACTGGCTGAGTGACAGAACCCACAGGGTCAGAGTTGCTGGCGCCATGTCAGACTCAAAGCCTGTCACAAGTGGTGTCCCACAGGGCTCAGTCCTGGGCCCACTCTTGTTTGGCATCTACTTTTCCAGTACAAGCAAACACAGGAGGGTTATGGCTGACAAAGTTTGCAGATGACTGCAAACTGGGCCATAGTAGAAAACACATCTGACACAGATATCCTTCAGAAGGGTCTCACAGAAGCGGATAACTGGTGCCAGAGCCACGCCTAAAGTTAAATGCCAAAAATGCATAGTCATACCCTTCGGGAAAAACAAGGTTACCCCTAGCTACCAAATAGGTGGCAATCCACTGAGCACAGAAGAAGTTATCAGGGACCTGGGGACCCAGGTTGATAGTAGTCTGTCATTCGACACCCATGTAGCTAAAGTAGTTAGGAAGATCTTCTACATTGCCCACCTTATCATGAAGGGATTCTCATCTAGATCAAGGGAGGTCATAGTCTCCCTTTACTCATCACTCATCAGACCAATGATTGAGTACAATGCCCCATTCGAATGTATCTGACCCGACACTTGCAGCAGCTGGAGAGACCACAAAAGTTCCTCACCAAAAGGATAAAGGGTCTCAAAAATCTGTCCTATGCTGCCCGACTGAAAGAACACCAGCTCTATTCAGTTCAGAGGTGACCTTTGCCTAACATACAAGGCCATGTCAAACCCAGATTTGATGAATATGCTTCACCTCAAAAATCTAGATCCATCAGAGCCACAAGGGCGGGAGACTTAAACCTCGACACGGCTATTAATAGGACGTGCTGGAGGGATAGATTCATCACCCAAAGACTCCCTATGCTGTGGAACAAAATCCCGGTACATGTGAGGTAGAGCACCTCGCTGGTCTTGTTCAAGAGAAATCTTGACCAATGGATGGGAGATCGCAGATATACCCCAGGGATTACCTCAGTGTCACTGCTCGACAGAGGCACAGCAAAATAATGGCTATAGTTCCCCATACAAAACGATGGGCTAGGCTTGTAAATGCCCTCGGGCATGAACCTATGAACCTATGTTGCCTGGTTGCTCCACAGAGGGGATTAATGGAATGACAACACCATGTTATGGTGAAGGAGCATGACTGCAAGTTGAAGGCCTAGTTGTAACTAGTGGTACCATAGCAGATGGGGCAGCGGTGTACATGTGTGCATGTTGAACCAAAGACACTGATGCTCAACAGCCAGTGGTGATTCTGGGGAGAGGTGGCCTGCCTTTCCCATATTGCAATCTGCAGAGCATAGTCAGGGCATGCAGAACCCTGCTGATCCTACGGCAGTGCTACAGAGCAGTAGAGACCAGGATTTTCTACCAACCATGCCAGAGCTAGCTGACTCTCATTTTGAGCAGCCAATGATGCCATAATCTCACAGTATATGTGCTCTTGTCCTTCATGCACCACACGTAGCTAGTGTGCTACACGATCTATGGCACTTGCAAGTACACAGATATCTGATGGATGCCATTTCTTGGAATGTTCATTCGTCTGCAGCAGGAGGCAAACACTTTCTAATACCGGGCCATGCATGACTCTGCACATATATGTCTAATGCAATGCCCTGTTTCAGGTTGTTGTGGGGAACTGCTATCAGCAGCCGTCTTACCACCTACCCAGTAATTTTTTGGACTATCCAGAAATCAGAATGTTTCTCCTGTAGTCTGCAAAGCACTGTACAAACTCCAGTATTCTTTGTAGAAGCATGGACAGCAGAATGCCACAGTTTGTTAAAAAGCAACATCTGCTTTTTTTTTTTTTTTTTTTTTTTTTTCATAAAAAGCATTGCTAAAGTGATGCAGTGGAGTCTGTGATATTCCATAACAAAGAAAACAAGATTAATGCTACATAGATTAGGCACTTAAAAATGAACTGAAAGGGATGTTCCACCCTAATGATGTATCTGTTGACATCACAAAATGGGTGTGGCTGTGTGTGGAGATGAGGTGGGCCTGGGCAGAGTTGTGGTCAGAGCAGGCAGTGTGGCTTTGGTCCGGTTTTCTGCATCGCAAGAGGCAGCAACCCTAAATGGTCTCATCTAGGGTCTGTATTTCAACTATCTCATCCTGTACAATATCCAGTGTTCCATCACTTTCTGCCAATGACCATAATACCATGCTGAGATACATGTGAATCAACATTGTGATCACTGGATGGGCTGATGAATGGTACAGACAGTTGATGTGCTACAAAATACAAATGCACAGATCAGAATGATGTGCTTACATCACATGATGGATAGCATCAAAGACATATGACATATGTAGCTCACTGCAATGTTACAAATAATAATGACTTAACATGAGGTCTACTGTACATATATTTCATGGAATCTACATACAAGGAGGAATAGAAATAGGGTTACAAATTCAACATGCATGACATATGTGAGGAGGGTACCCGATAAATCTTCAAACGATCAGAATTTCGAACGTTATATGGTCTAGACCAAACGTTCAAAATTTTAAGTGTTCGAAGACTGACTTTCAATGGCGCCGTATGGTGCAGATAGGGAGAATTTCCCTTTTCTGCACTGAAGAGTGGTCTTCTCAGAGTTGGTATATATAAGTTGGTGGATGCAGGGGGGCTTGCCCCCCTGCCTACGTTGTTAAAGTGTTTTTTTTCCTTTTTTAGTTTTTTTTTTATTTGATGTTCGAACATCCAAATGAAAAAACATTGGTCTCGACAATGTAATGCTCGACATTTTGGATGTTCGAACATTTAACATAGACCATGTGAGGAATATAAACAAAACACACACACCTGAAAACTCCTGGTGGGAAGAAGATGCCGTTGATGAGGGATGAACTTTAAGTGCTGTAGGAAAGAAACAGCATTAATAGTGCCATCACTGCCACCATTAACCATGTGAACAGTTACAACATGTAGAAGGTGTGATGTACACACACCACTCATATGAGCACTCGCTGACATTGATACAGACTGTGATAGGAATGGGAAGAAGGACACGGCATTAATGGAGGACAACTACAAAGTTTACAGCAATGACATGTATGACACATAGTTAATAGCATACCACTGACATACTCCCGCTGTGAAGAGGGAGTGGGTTGCACTGTGGGATCCTGTAGTGAGAAAGCAAAGAGAAAGACAATACAGCTATATATGTAGCAAAATCATTACTGATAGCATCACCTATACAACATAGTAACAGGGGCAGCAGACACTCATATGTTGGATGTTACAGCTATATTCCAGATGGGCCTGTGTTGAGAAATATTGACATGGATGTCATGTATCACATACTGCTACACATTAATGTGAGCTATAAACATTTGCAGCAACATAACTGGTCTGTCTGATCTTGAACCTGCATGGCTTGGGTTCCCACTGGATATACCTGTAGTGTGCAATGTTAGGGAAATAACAATATGACAGAAAACAGCAGTGCCATAAAATGAGGCTGAGGCAATAACAGGTAGTGGGCACAATAACAGTATGGAAACACTCATCTGCCATTCCCTGGTTTTATCCCGAAGTAGAAGGACCTGTGAATATTACTACAAACAGCATTACACATGTTGGTTGGACTGCTCTGTCTGTACCTCATTTGTGTGAATACATGTCATTAGACTTAAGTTCATCATCCTCAGCTTATGTGGGGCTGTGTGCATGACTCAAATCTGCTGCAGTAAATCATAAATAACAATATATGAATATACATGGTACAGTAATATGCAGTGATTGTTTTGTACCCAGCCATGTCATGGAAAGAAAGGCATACATGTTCATCCTTGAGCTCTAGCTTCAATCCCACCCCTGGTTATGCATCACTCCCCTCTTATTGTATGCACTAAGGCCAGAGATATTGTGATGTCATCGAGGAGGTCAATGGTGGGCCACCACAAGTAGCACCGCTCGATCACTCATATTTTCTTAATCTGTTGGCTGCATGAAGGCTAATATCTGATCATCATCATTTATCAACATCCTGGATCTGTTGCGACCTCCAACTGCATCATTTATCATGTCGATGGTTTAGTCCAGATTTCATGTCTTCAAACTTTATCGCCAGAGTGGCAAAGGAGTCTCCATCCATGTTACTGGAGAATATCAAGTATGATTTCATTTACTTGTGGAGAGAAATTGTCACCCCAGGACAGCTGGCCATCTGAAAGTCATTGATATGCACATGATCATATTCCTGTATGAGCCCATTTATGTAGTTGATTCTATATACAGCGTATGTCAACATAAACTGTATGCATTCCTGTGCAGTACAGATGTCTGTACAAGACTGTCTGTGACAAATATTAACATGACATATAAAAAGTAACAGCAATGCCTCCATTCATAACATTTGTAAAATGAACATAACTTGTAATATCTTTAGAGTTCATGAGTTTGATTAGAACTCTCCCAAAGACAGTAAAGCACCCGCACGTACGGCAAGTGCACGGCTCATGCCAATAGAAACAACCAAAAAAAGAGCCAGCGCAGGTCCTGTTTGAAAATAACTGTATTACAAAATACACATAATATACACCATGAGAACAGACTGCATATACATATGCAATAAGAACAAACTGCACAGACCGGTTTTGGCTAAACAGCCTTCCTCAGTGTGACAAAAATAGTGAAAATCATTGCATTCAAAAGCAGCCCATTAATATATAGGCATACAAATAGGATAGAGACCAATCAAAATAATACACAAATGAGGTAATCAAAACTGTTCATTTAAACCGGGAGGAAAAAGCCCATCCAGTTTGACAATCCACTTTTTTTCTTTGATGTCCAAAACTTGATGTAAACCAGCTAAATCATTATTTTTAAGCACAATGCAATCAATAATAGCAAATCTAAATGAACCAGTCTGATGGGTACAAATATGCTTATATAATGCACTAGATTGCTTGTGTATCCTGATATCAATCAAGTGTTCATTAATTATATGCCTAAAAGGCCTAGAAGTTTGTCCCACATAAAAAGTTTGACAAGAGCAGCTGGCTAAGTAAATTATCCAAGTTGAGCTGCAATTGCCAAAAAAATCTATGTCATAAACATTTAAAGTATTTTTACTAGAGAAACAAGTGGTTTTATATATATGTGAACAACTTGAGCAATGACCACAGGGATGACAACCTACCAACGTATGCCCAGTGATGGTCCTTTGTGTCAATATTTTTTCATGATGGGCCCTTTTATTATGACTAAACAAAGAACCCACGGATCTGCCCCTGCAAAAAGAAAAGGCATATTTATCGTCCAAACTATCCATAAAAGGATCCTCCTCCCAAAAAATGTTCCAGTGTCTAGAAATTATATCCATAAAAGATTGAGTATTTTTACCATAAGTGGTAACTAGTCTAATCTGAGAACCCTGAGCAGAAACCCATTCCTTATACCTTAATAATTCAGCTCGCTCCTGTGATTCCGCATACTGATTGGCCACATGGATGTCACCAACCCTGTATCCTCGGGCTCTGAATCTGGCACATAAATCCAATTTTAAAAGCTCGTGAGTGGCAGTACTGGAACATATTCTTTTGACCCTGAGAAATTGAGACTTCGAGATATTCCTGATGACATGTTGGGGGTGGAAGCTAGACGCATGAAGTAGAGTGTTATATTGAGGGAATTTGCATAACACCTGTGTTGCTAATGTATTAGAAGGAATACATGTGACCAAAACATCCAAGAATGTTATCTCTTATTGTTGCCAAGTTAGTTTAAACTCAATACCCCAAATATTTTCATTCAGGTATTCCACAAATTCCTGAAGATACCCAGCGTCAGCCCTCCACACAAGCCATCAGTCATCAAGATATCATCTCCAAATATCCATTTCATCAAGGTAAATGTTATGACTTCTATCATAGATAAGTGCCTCCTCTATATAGGCCATAAATAAATCGGCATATATGGGGGCAAAAGATGCCCCCATTGCCATGCCCCGAACTTGTCAAATACACTGCTGTTGAAAATAAAAAGCGTTCTTATCAAGAACATATTCAGCTAGACATACTAAGAAGGTGTTAAATCCTGATCTATATAAATCAGCCCTGTCTAGCCAATACTGAAGTGCCATCAGGCCTGCCCAATCAGAAATATTAGTACACAGGGAGGTAACATCCAAAGTACACAACAACCATTTGGGTTTCAATTGGAGATGTAAAAAAAAATTCCCAAAAACTGTGTTATGTCTTGAATCCGTGACCATATATGAGACAACAAGGGTTTCAGATGTTGAGTAAGGAACTCAGAGAGGGGTTCTGTTAATGAGCCCCTCCCAGAAACAATGGGTCACCCAGGGGGATGAACAGGGTCCTTATGGATTTTTGGCAATAAGTAGAGGTATTGTTGTTTGGGGTGGTCCACTTTCAAATGAAAACAAGTCTCTTTGGGGATAATGTTCTCTTCGACTGCTTTATCCAAAAAACTGTCAATCTCAGACTTGAATTTCATAGTGGGATTAAAGGCATAATCATATAATATTTACGATCCATTATCTGTTTAAGGCCTTCCTGATAATAATCCATCCAGTCTAGGACCGCCACCGCTCCTCCCTTACCAGCTGGCAAAACAACAATGTCATTGTTAGACTTAACTTCTTCTATACAAATGCATTCTGCCCTCATAATATTATCATTCATCATACCATCTTTACCAATCTGCACATGCAAATCCCTGAGAACCCTGTTCTGAAAAATCGAAATGATTGGTAACATGGGGGGTTTGAACGTGGACTTCCAAAAGTGGAAAGTATCAACACCATCATCAGAGGCATCCTGGTCCTTGAAAAACCAATGTAAATTGAGCAGGTGACAAAAATTAATAACATCCTGTGCAAATTCTTGTTCGGATACATTAAAACTTGACACAAAACTTAAACCTTTGTTCAAGATTTTTATTTGTAAGTCAGATAAGGCATAGGAGGAAATATTATTTACATTAGAAGAACCATTTAACTCCAAATTATCATCCTCAGAATGGCCTCCAAATCTGGATGGACCCTTATGTTTCCTCCCCCCTCTTCTTGACTTAACTATAAAGGGTGATGCGAGTTATTAGCTGTATTGTTTCTCTTGGAAAATGGCGACCTATCTGTTTGGCTGTCTTCCCCCTCAGTGTTGGACGAAGTGCCCTCATCAGATGTAAGTACATCCCTGCTTCTCTTTTTAAGAATGGGTTTCATTCTTTTTGGTTTAATTGATTTGGAATTGGGCATCGAAAACCTGACATTCTTATGTACCTCAAATGGTCTCCCTCTGTCAAAATCATCAAGGTCCCTATTAAACTTTCTAATTTTCCTCTCCTTCAAAGTGTTTTTTTTAATTCCAAAAGGTCCTTTCCTAACTCACTCACCCAAGACACATAACATGGCAAATCTTGAAATTTCACTAGCTCCTGACCAAGAATTTCCACTTTACAGTTTTGTTGTTGTAAAATCCTTTCATAATATGCCACAAGAGCATTGACAAAACCCATAGAAGCCTGTTTCTGAACTGTTAGCCAATCATCAAGCAAAGTCTGATCAGCTTGTGGTACTAGGGGTTGAAGCTTCACACGTAGTCCTCTAGGGGAAATTTGTTTATATTGATATGCCTTAAAAAGACGAAGATGCCATACATTACTTCTGAGATGCTTAATGCCTTTCATTAATTTTGTAAAGGCCATTTGGCATTCATATGTCAGATCAGTAATAGGATTTGATGGACCACCAGATACATTTTGTGAAACCAAACCAAATATCTCTAAATCATTGGTGTTGGAAGACAATTCCCCTAATAATAGAAGCCAAATCCATAACTACTTGGTATAACCAGGGCACCCCAATGTGTGTCAACAAATCAAAATTGATAACAAAGGGCCCAATAATAAAAGGCACACTGGCTTTTACAAGCAAAAGTGGTTCAAAATATGATCTGTATCTATATTGAATGAATCGCCGTCAGTGCTATCAATAGCCTTAGGCACACAGACTAGATGTGTTAAAACATAACACACAACAGCTATGCACCAATAAGGCCAACCCAAAAATTTTAAGATAGTATATATGTAAATTCAGAACCAAACATATTGAACCACAAACATCACAGGCCAAAGGAGAGGAAACACTATAACATCCTAGTTGCCCAAAATGCAAAAATATGCAAATATTAATGAATAATCAGGCATTCATGTACTGGGGTTAAACCCCCATCATCAGTGAAAAATAATATTAATTAAATCCCAGCATGAACTAGTGGTCCCAAGAATCTCAATCCCAATGGATGGCATAGAAATATCCAAATTCCTGCAGCATAAATGATATATTGATAATAAAAAACAATTTCCAAGAAAGGCTACGATGGAAGCCCACAACCACAGTAAAACAAGGTCAAGATCCCATATACAGTGTAGTCAATGGTATTATGGGACCTAATAAGAAAATTATGCCAAAAACTTATGCTTGTATAAAATATATACCAACATTTAGAACAAGGTAAAATTGAGGCTCAGTAATGGACCCTGATAACTCTAGAGCATCTGCTGTCATATGTATGAACAATGATCTTGGTTACAACAGCATTATATCAATAGGGTTACATGTAAAAGCGAAACACTAAACAATGCAAATGATAAATCAAACATTAGCTTTGCAATGATCTAAGAAATATAGCCACTGAAGTGCAGAACAGCCCTTATTAACAAAGAGCAAAATACAGCTTCTTTGTCAATGAAAACATCCAAATATAAAAAGTTCTTATGCTGTATCCTTGAGAACGCCGAATAAGGACCACCTCAAAGTTTACTTTGTCATGAAATGACTGTCCGCATAGCCAAATGGTTACTAATGCCCACCAATATAAGCTGTGACAAGAATAGTATCTGAACCAAAAATCCACATATCATACGATTTGTTAAGAAGCATAACTGAAAAAAATATTCTTAACAGCAATAGCCCATTATAAGTTTTGTTAGGAAACATGAATTAAGAAATAACCTTAATATCAACATAAAATAGTACATATAGATAGTGTCAGAATCCATAGGTTTCTGTAGTTTCACCACAGAGTGTAAGGAATTACCAGACAAATTGTGGATGATCCATACTTTTGCCTTCATAAACTGTTTATACTGTTCACATTTGCAATGTTAATCTGTCTGGACAACTGTATATGGGACTGAAATCAATTAATTAACATAGTAACACCTGTATGCATAAATATTAATCAAATATTCATCCAGTAACATACAACAAGTTTTGTTAAAGCTCACATTTTGAGTAGAAATTAATTTAAACAAGTACATTTGGAATTGATATAGTAATCACCAAAACAGAAATGCTACCAATTGCCAATGTAGCTCTCATTCTGAATCACAGAAAAAAAGTGCACCTAATGAACATCCACCTTTAAATACTATTTGCACCACAAAATGTTAATGTGGTTCATTAAAATTCTAAGTTTTGGAATTCAGTTTGCACACCTCTTTGTAAACTGGCTACATTTGCCACAACACCCAGCTGTACTGCTTAAACATACAATAGGAACTGATAAATGTTACCATGTATGGCACATACCCATTCCCTGCTAATTATCTGATAACATGGCATTAGTACCACTTTCAAATATTGATATTGAAAGATTTAAAGATCAGACCATTCCTAACAAGCAAACTGAGTAGGCCTCAGTGAGCATTTCTCTGTTTTTGCATTTTCGGGCATTTTCCATTGGAGGACCATGACAGCTGTTTCAAGGAGGCTGAGACATGTAAGCCCAACTGGACCAATGAGGAGACCACCTAGATGTTGACTGTGTACACTGGAGTGGAGCATTGGATGAGAGTCAGCCCAAGGAACTTCTCAATGACATATGTGTGGAACCGTATTGTGAGGGAGCACTGAAGGCAGACATATCTACCACAATGGAGTGTAGTTCATGATAGCTATGATGACCTGCATCAGAGGGATGTGGAGAGCTTCGACTGAGGCTCGCCAAAGTTAGAGACACCAGTGGATCCCAATAGTAAGTGTGTCTATCTTACATATACCTGAACATTCCTACAGAATTTAAAGATATATTTCTGTCTCATATATATCAGAGATAGCTTTTATAACCATGACATAGATGTTGGGACAATTAGCTTATAGGGAACATTAAGTGGACATAATACTTTCTGCCCTTATAAGTGTGGACTTGATTCCCATGCTATTAATTCATTTAATAATGTTTATAATATATGTAAGTATGAACTTTGTAGATGTACATATGCTTAGCATATCTAACAAAATCATTTCATACAGCCACTCTCCGTGTGCATCACTGCTGTCTATAGCACCTAGGATGCGGATGACTGCTCACTTCATAGTTTCCCATTACAGTATCACAGCATTGGCTACTGCACTGTTATACATTGCAATAAAAATTCATGCATAACTTCCTTAAATTATTCCTCCTAATAAAGTAAATAGTCACCTTTATTTAAGCCAAAAGGAATATCTGTCTGACTACAGACACAAATGATAGCAGTTATGAGTTGATAGCTGCTGTTTCTTTAGAATGAAATATCCAGTGTGTTTACAGTTTCTATATTCATCCATTCTCTGCATGAATTAGAATAAATACCTGCAGTACCTGTTGTTAAAGCAAAGCACCTGCTACCTGTTAACTTTGTTCATAAGAAATGTGGACAGGAAACTTAGATTTTGGCATGCAGTGAGTTCTAATCCGCATAGGGGAAACATTCCTGAAACTGTTCTCTTGTTTTATTTCACCCAGAGAATTTCTTTGGAGAAGCATATTTCACTAATCAATATTAAAGTTTATGTTGTGCATGGTGTGACACCACAGCACTGGCCCAGTAATCAAGAAGCCTCAATCCTCACCACTAACACCAGTGAGGGACATGCACAGTGGGAGGAAGACAAGTACACATACAGTAAAGTACAATTTCCCTTAAGAGCACACAGAGATCACAGCCAGTCTGGGACTGGTTTATACCTTTCTCTCCAGATCCCTAATAAGACTCTCCACTGGCACAGCTATAGGATTAAGATCTCAGCCGAATGGTCAAGACAAAACCTGCAGCACCCTCTCTGTCCAACCAGTGCTTCGTATCCCTGCCTAAGTAACTGACGCATACACACTTTGAGATTTAATTTATATACAAATACAGACACTCCTGGGGAAGGCTGGCACAGGTTTACTAGCTATGCCCCCCTCTGCCCATACTATAAGGTGGTAATGACTGCCACCAACCACCCTTATCAGCTACTATAAGGCCCTTACAAAGGGTGACCAATTCTACTGTGTAATGTTACTATTATCCAAATGGTAAGTGTGACCAGGACTAAGGCTATTTAAGAGTGGCACGTACAGTGTCACCAAATACATATGCAAGTACTCTGAGAGATTAAATATCTCTAAACAAACCAGCCACAATTAAAAGGTTTAAATATATTTAATAATAAATAATGAAAGCACAAGACAATACTCGATGACTCAACACAGTGACAACAGAGTTCAGAATCACAGGAAATATTTTAAAACAACATTGCAGGACAGTCTCACATGAACACAGAAAACATCTAAACTAATTTTGCTATATTCCTATCTATTCCTAAGAGAAATCACTGTAATCTAGTTCTTACTATTAGCAAGTCAGAAGTGCTGGCAAGACGATGTTTCTAGCTCCAAGACAAGATACAAAATGCACAGACCTTTGCTGAGAGATAGTTCTTAAATTAATAATACACATTACTGCTCGGTTAGCTGGATGACATCACTATTTGACACCCCATGTGTCAAAAATACTTATCTCTTAGAAGTTTTACCTAGAAATGAAAGTCGTAAAACAGTTACATATTTTTACCTTTGAAACCAGTAATTATTTCCGTTTCCAGGCAATAGAAAGAATCATCTAGCTGTAGACATCCTGTCTCCCAGATGAAACTGAGAGATACCACAGTCACAAACAATTTCAACTTATTTTCTTAGAGTTTTGGAAGTTAACTCTGTTCTTTTCCAGTAGGGTACACTGTGGTTACATTCTTGAAGCTCAGCACATAACATACAGTTTAACATAATATAATATAACATATAGTTTTCTTGCATTTGTAAGACAAGAATACAAACCATATTACTATTCACAAATAACACAGAATTATTTACAAAATTCCAGCTAAGCTGGCAGCCTTTACAATCCCCCCCCACAAGAACTCAAGCTAGTTTTTCAAGTGACTCTTGAGAAATGTTTCTTGAAAAGGTTGAGTATATGTGGGAATACTTTACCCCATTCTCTGTCTTGAGAACCCATCTGCGTTGGCATTGCTAACCCTACTGTGGTGCTGCACTGTCATATCATATGCTTGCAACCATAGGCTCCAACTTCGTAACTTGGCATTTTGCTCTCTGCTCGATGTAGCCATGTTAAAGGATTGTGGTCTGTAACTACAGTGAATTTCCTTCCATACAGATAAGGCTGAAGTTTCTGCACTGCCCACACTATGGCTAGACATTCCTTTTCAACAGCTGCATAGCATTCCTCCCTGAGTTGGAGCCTATAAGTGAGATAAACCACTGGGTGCTCTTCCCCCTCTGAAGAAATATGACTAAGTACAGCCACCACTCCATGGCTTGAAGCATCCACCCGCACAACAATTATTTTGCTGTAATCTAGACTGGCTAACAGAGGGGGTCCTCCCAAAGCTCTTTTAAGTTTCTGGAATGACGGCTCACATGCTGGGGTCCACACTACCTTATCTGACCTGTTTGTCCTTGTCAGGTCTGTGAGGGGAGCAGTTATGGTACTATAATTGGAGAAGACGTTTCTGTAGTACCCTGCTGTCCCTAACATTTCCATCACCTGCTTTTTGATAACAGGTGCAGGCCATGCCTGAATGGCTTCCACTTTGGCAGGTTCTGTTGAGATCTTACCACTCCCCACTCTATGTCCTAGGTAGGAGACCTCTGCCATACCCACCTGACATTTGCTGGGCTTAATGGTCAACTGCTGGACTCCAGAATTACCCTTAGTTCCAACATTTCCTGTATCTCCATACTCAGAGTCTGTTTGACTTTCTCAGGTACAATATAAGGGGCCTGCCTAACAGGGCTTTGGGGTCCTGTATCCACATGGTGCTGCACCAGGTGGGAGCACCCTGGTTTTCCAGTGAACATGGCCCCAAACTGCTCAGATTTCTCGAACCTGGGTAGGAGATAGCTGCTGGGACATTGCTACCCCCTCCACTGAGGTGTCAGGCTGAGCCTCACTGAGGAGATCAGTCACCAGATCTCCCTCAGACTCCTCCAGCAATCTACAGAAAATACTCAGCACAAGTGCCATATGGTAAGGTTTCATCATGTTAACATGGTGCAATTTGTGCCCCTGTCTCCTGCCTAGCAGTTCCACCATATAGTTAACATCACTGAACTTCCTTACCAACTTGTAGGGTCCCTTCCAGGCTGCCTGCTCCTTGTTGCGTCTGGCAGGAATGAGAACTATTATCTGCTGCCCCACAGCATACTCTCTAGCTCAAACACTCCTGTCATACCATACCTTTTTCTGCTGTTGGGTTTCTGCCAGGTTCTCCTGAGCTAAGCCCATGAATTCTCTGAGCCTTATCATGAGGTTTAGAACATATGCCACAAAAGACTCCTTGTGGGATTCACACTCACCCTCCCACTCATCTCAAATTAAATCTAGAAGTCCCCTCACCCTATGCCCATACAACTCAAAGGGTGAAAATCCTGTGGATTCCTGGAGAACTTCTCTATAAGCAAACAACAGATGGGGCAAATATTTGTCCCACTCCCACTTAAACTGGTCTGCAAATGCCCGTAGCATGGTTTTGAATGTAGAGTTTAACCTCTCAGCAAGACCATTAGTTTGGGGATGGTAGGGAGTTGTCTTTAGATGCTTCACCCTATAGTACTTCCACAGACAACCAGCAGGTATGATGCGAAATTGGCACCTCTGTCGGTTAGTATTTTTTTTGGTAAACCTACCCTGCTGAAAATCTCTAACAAAGCATTTGGCACCTTTTCTGCCTCAATAGAGGACAGAGCTGGTAGCATAATCTACTGCCACTAGGATATACATTTTCCCTGTGGAACTTGGCATACTCAGAGGCCCCACAATATCCATAGATACCCTCTGAAATGTCTCCTCATTCACAGGCAAAGGCTTCATAGGAGCTTTCACCTTGTCTCCTGCCCTGACTACATTTTGGTACTGCTCACAGGTCCTGAAGTACCCTGTTACATCTCTGGAAATCCAAGGCCAATAGAAGTTCTGCATAATACCTCTCTTTGCACGTTTTATGTCCATATGACCTGCAAAGGTAATATCATGGGCTATGGCTAGAAGTGCCAACTGCTGTATTCTCTCATCCTCTAGTCCTCCCTCAGGGGTCCACTCGCTATACAGTAACCCTTTGTCTCAGTATACAGATTCCCCTTTCCCTTAAGAATCAGGTGCTTCACTAGCTACCTCTCTCAGACTTGTAATGTAGGATCTGACAACTGAGCCTGTCTCAACTCTCTTTATAACCCGTCCCAGCTCCCCTTCCACAGGATCTCTGGTATCCTTTGGCAGTGGTGCCTCACTGTCAGGCTGGGTATTACTACTCACCCCTGCCCTTGCAGTCACTCTGTACAAGGGAACATCAGTACCCACAAGCAGCTGTGGCTCACCTTCAGTCTCATTGCTACAGGGTAGTTCCCTCCCTGAAGTACCCACATCACCAGTCCTGGCTGCAAGTGTGTGGTCTGTCTGGGTCTCCCAGAGGCTACCAGACCCACATGCTTATCTCCAAGCCTGACTGCATGTAACTGCATGAACACATGGTACTGCATTACCAAAATCATTCCCTATCAGGACATCTGCAAGATGGTAGCTTGGTACCCTTGCTGTCAATAGACAACCTACTGTTGGCATTTTGCCATTCCCACTTACTGGCTCTCTCACCTTTGTTCCCCATCTTGCCTATGTGAACATCTATATGCTACATGGCCCCATTTGTTGCATTTAAAACATTTGACCCTAGGTTATGGACATGTACCTGGACTAGTGGCTTCCTCTGCTACTGACAGACTCTGTTGAGGCAGTCTGAGCTGCCCACCATGGGTTCGCTTAGACCCATGAACAGCACTAGGTGTCCCTTTCCTGTGCAGTGATGCCCTGCTTGCTAGGAATAGGTCTCCCTTTTTCCCAACTCATCTACAGTAGCCCATTGTCTATCAGCTAACCAGATTCTCATGTCCTCAGGCAGAGTGCTAAGGGCATGTTCCCTCACCAAACAGCCTGCCAGCCCTTCAAAAGTGGTGACCTGAAATCCACTCACCCAACTATGAAAATAAGAGCTTAGTTCAGCAACATATTCACAAACACTTTCATATGCCTTGCATCTGTGCTCACGAAACTTTTTCCTATAGGTTTCAGGTGTTAACTTAAAAAATCCTAGCAAACAATTCTTTACAACATTATAATTTAAGCAGTCATTATCAGACAGTTTGTAAAGAACAGTTGCAGCTTTACCATGGAGTAAGGGAGTCAGGAACCATACCCAGAGCCCTTGGTCAACATCACATTGTTACTTTCCCTCTCAAACATATGAATGAAACTATAAAAACTGACCCCTCCATAAATTGTGTAAAAATTTTGCTAACCTTTGTTGCTTCTGGGATTCAGTTTCTCCCTTCTCCATTACCTCCATGACTCCGTCAAAGAATCAGCATCTCATTTTCATGTTGCCTCTGCTTCTCCTTCTCCTCAGAGTCCAGGCATCATGGTTTCTCATTTTCTTCATTCTCTAGATGCCTCAGTCTCTCTGCTGCTTCTATTTCCAAATGCTTGGCCGCCAACTCAAGTATCTTTAACTCTAGATGGATTTTTAAGTCCTCTGTGGAAAGGTTGAGCTGTCCATTTTCTGAGAGCGGTGGTATGAACTCTGAAGGAGCCTTATTCCCCAGCACTAGCACCAGTGAGGGATGTGCACACTGGGAGAATGGCACTTACACACACAGTAAAGTATTTCCTTAAGAGCACACAGAGATCATAGTCAGTTTGGGGTTGGTTTATCCCCCCCTCTCCATATCCCCAATAAGACTCCCCACTGGCACAGCTATAGGGTTAAGATCTCAGCAAAGTGGTCAAGCTAAAACCTCCAGCACCCTTTTTGTCCAACCAGTGCTTCGGGTCCCTGCCCAAGTAGCTGACACACACACACACACACACACACACACACACACACACACACACACACACACACACACATGCACTTTGAGATCTGATTTATATACAAATACACAGATACTCCTGGAGAAGGCTGGCACAGGTTTACTAGCTATGCCCCCTTCTCCCCAGACTATAAGGTAGTAATCACTGCCACCAACCACGTTATATCAGCTAGTAGAAGGCCCTTACAAAGAGTGACCAATTCTACTGTGTAATGTTATTATCCAAATGGTAAGTCTGACCAAGACTAAGGCTATTTAAGAGTGGCCTGTACAATGTCACCAAATACATATACAAGTACTCTAAGAGATTAAATATCTCTAAACAAACCACCCACAATTACAATGTTTAAATATGTTTAATAATAAATAATGAAAGCACAAGAGAATACTCAATGACTCAACACAGTGACAACAGTTCAGAATCACAGGAAATCTTTTAAAACAACATTGCAGAATAGTCTCACATGAACACAGAAAACATCTAAACTAATCTTGCTATATTCCTATCTATCCCTAAGAGAAATCACTGTAATCTAGTTCTTACTATTAGCAAGGCAGAAGTGCTGGTGAGAGGATGTTTTTCGATCCAAAAAAAGATACAAAATGTACAGACTTTCTCTGAGAGATAGTTCTTATATTAATAATACACATTACTGCTTTTTTAGCTGGAAGACATCACTATTTGACACCTCTGTGTCAAAAATACTTACCTCTTAGAAGTTTTGCCTGGAACTGGAAGTCATAAAACAGTTAAATACTTCTACATTTGAAACCTGTAATTATTTCTGTTTTCAGACAATAGAAAGAATCCTCTAACTGTAGACATCCTGTCTCCTAGCTGAAACTGAGAGATACCATAGTCATAAACAATTTCAACTTATTTTCTTATAGTTTTGCAAGTTAACTATGTTCTTTTCCAGTAGGGTATAGTCTGGTTACATTCTTGAAGATTAGTACATAACACACAGTTTAACATAACATATAGTTTTCTTACATTTGTAAGACAAGCATACAATCCATATTAGTATTCACAAATAACCTAGAATAATTTACAAAATTCCAGCTAGCTGAGCTGGCAGCCTTCACACATGGTTATGAATGACTGAGCCATAAAATTCCTATGAATATTCCAGTAATCCATAATGGTCTACCAACAACAGCTTTTTAATAGCAGGGTTAGTAAAACAGTACCTCTTTGTTTAGCAAGGGCATGTGCTGGCTGTCACCTCAGCCTGTAATGAAACTAGCCAACATGCCTACATTTTGGTGTGCTGTGGGTTCCAGCCCATATAGGGGAAATATATCCGAAATTTCTATTTTGCTTTAATTCACCTATAGCATTTCTTTAGAAAAGCATATTCCACTTATTGATATTATCGTATATTTTGTGCATTCATCAAATTCCTATGAACATATGTGTAATCCATAACAGTCCATTAACATCAGCTTTTTAACAGTAGGTCAGTAAAGCTTGCTAAAGACTGTTATATGTGTGACCAATGCTTTTGCTAATATTGTATAATTTGTAAAAGTGCTATCAGGTTCTGTTCCATCATTAAATATTACATTCAATTAAAGAACAACATTATCCTCAAGGTTTGAGGGAGTGGGATGGGCCGACTTACAGGTGAAATGTAGAGCATGGAAGATGTATGTGTTTGCGTAGTGATGTGCACTTTGTCAAGGAATGTCATGGTCCTCACACGTACCTTATTGTGTTTGTTATGTAAAAAATCTTCTATGGTTCTGTTAACAGAAATTCTGTGACACATGACTCTGCCACACTGTCTGAGAAATGAATGATTCCCATTACTACTAATGTTTCTGAACACAGTGCTGACATTAATGAAGTTTCTCAAACTTTGTTCCTACATGAGTAAGAAGGATTCAAAAGGCAGGAGCAATATGAGAGCATGTTTGAGTTATTCTAAAAATATAATGGAATATTCAAGAATTATTAATAAGCACTGGAATATTTTAATTACAGATGGTCAGGTTAGTAAATTTCTGGACCCTCAACCATAATTTACATACAAAAACAAAAAATCTCTAAAAAGGCGGTTATGTACTGCTAGAGATGACAAGAGAATTGATGATTTTGTAGGAACTAAATCATGTAATAAGTGTAAATATTGTGATTTTATAGCTGAGGAGAAAGAGTTTAAACATCCTGACTCGGGTGTAATCTTTTGTTTAAAGACCAATGCTGATTGCAATACCTGTCATGTTGTTTATTTAGCTAACTGTCAGTTATGCAACAAATTTTATGTTGGTAAAATGGATAGATCTTTAAAAGAGAAAATCAGGGAACATGTCTACCATATCAAGAAAAAAAGTACTTTTAATGCTCTTGCCAAGCATGTCTCTGACACAAATGAGCATCATAATTTAAAATTTATGGTATTAGGAAGGAATTATGATAGCAAAAGAGGGAAATATATTAGAAATAAGACTGAAGAGATGGAGGGCAATTGGATAGTGAGGCTTAGAGCAAATGTAGAACATGGTCTTAATGACCATATACCTATGAGACCTATTTTAAAGAATAGACCCTTACAAAGATAAAAGTTGTTTTTATATATATTATTTATGGATTTTTGGTATATTTGTATGTTTTTATATGTTTTTAATTTGTGTAGTCAACAATTATATGTTTATTAATGTAAGGCAATAAATTAAGATGTTTTATGATAATGTATCTTTAAATATTAGTGAAGTAGTCATGTGATTTGGTATAAAAAGGTGTAGAATTAGTGTTTGTGATACATCTGATGAAGCATTTAGTCAAAGCACTTGTGTACCATTAAAGCAGTCTGCCTTATAAGAAGCTGGAGCCTTGTCTTTGCTATTTTGTTCTTGTTCTTGTATTTATTTCATTTGTTTACCGGGTAATGTCCGACTGGGTACAAGGCCCATTTTCACTGGAGGATGGGGGAGAAAAGCTTCACGTATACAAATAACAGTACTGAACAATCAAGATGAACATATATTTATGTTATTAGCAATGTACAATGGAAAAGTCAGTATAGTAATTAGCTAAATATCTATAATTAACAAATTTAACAAAAAAATGGCACAATTTGAGATAAAATTAACAGCATGACTTAGTAGTGAGAACAGTGTAATACAATTTGTCAAGAAAGAGCAATGCAATTATAAGACAAAGCAGTATTAGTGTTTACAATGCTAACTGAAATAGAGTGTTGAACCAAGTTAGCCTGAAGCAGATAATAGCTGTAACTGTGACACTAAGCTAGTCTAGGGTGATGTAAGGGAGTAGGACGTGGCCTAGTCAGGAGTGTGGCTGGAGCAGAGCCAGTGTTTATCTATATGTTCCTTAAGGAGGTGTTTAAACTCATAAATGCTATGGTTTTTGGCTATAGGTTGAGGAAGAGTGTTCCAGAGTATGACGATATTATAGAATTAGAAAGTGGTTCTTTGTGTGTTGTGGGGTTGACTAATCTTTATCATTAGTTTATTTGAGGATCTTAGTGATCTAGGATTGCTGTTATGTTCGATTAGGTTAGCGAGTGCTAGACAGTCATGTGGTTTGTGAATTATTTTGTGAGCTATGGACAGTTGGTTTAATTTTAGAAGGTTTGGGAGTTCTAACCATTTGAGTTGTGAGAGTACTGAGCACTGGTGGATTCTGTAGAGATAGCCTGTAGCGAATTTGGCAATTTTGTTGTAGCATAATTCTAGATTATTAAGGACTGATTTACAAATGTTTGTAAATACTTGGGAGCCATAGAGGAGGGTGGAAAATAGTTGTGTTTGGGCAGTGGCTAGTCTGGCACTTTCTGTAAGGTAAAGTTTAATTCTATATAGGGTGCCTAGTTTGGAGTGAACTTTTTTGATGGTGAGGGAGATGTGGATATTAAACCTTAGGTTTTTATCAATTGTGACACCTAGAAGTTTAGTTTAGATTAGTTAGTGGGTTCTATTTTAATATTCATATAATTCATATTTATAGTTCAGATTCATATTTATATTCATAGAAATATTCATAGCTGTATATAAAGTTTTTGAAAAAATTTCTGAAAATATATATGACGGATGCCATGCATCTTACATTGGGATAATTGGCGTGTATTTTTTTTGGTATCATAATGGAGTCAGTTATATTCCATAGTTGTCCTTAACATTCCTGGACAGATTTTGTAATAAATAAAATAAAAAAATAAAAAAATAAAATAAAAAAACAGTGAATGGTAAAAAAATCCTTTATTCAACCAGATGGACTCAGTTAAATGCTATGTAAATGTACTACAATAAACTCAGAATAAATAACAAAGTTATGGAAAGGTTAATATGTATTATAGAATCTGAAGAAACAAATGAAACCAATAAAATAAAAAAACAGTGAATGGTAAAAAAATCCTTTATTCGACCAGACGGACTCAGTTAAACGCTTTCATCCCTAGTTTACATCACGGGACTTCTTCAGAACTAAAGTACAATACTAAAAATCACACTTAATATAATCACACCAATTATTTCTCCACCAATAGGAGTATTAAAATCACAAACCCAAACTTAACCCTTAAAATGCTGAATTTTCAAAAGACAAGAAATACTAGTAAATTAATTTAACCCTGGATATATAAAGGCATTAAAATGCAATTGTAATTTCAATTTGCAAAGTTCAAGATGCTCTGGTAAAATTCTTCCTTGAGCATCTGGTATTAATTGCTGTATAACTAAAAACCAAAATTCATGTCCACTATACTCTATTATATGTTTACTCAGGGCATTAGTTTGCTTTCCTTTTTTGATGTCTGTAAGATGTTCATACATCCTGTCACATAAACGCTGAGATGTCTTTCCAATATAGAACACTGGACATGCCATGCACTTAGCTAGATAAACTACATTTAGTGGACTGGCATTTAAAATGTCCATTAATAAATAACCTGAAATCCAAATAAATTAAATTTGGCACCTGTAGTAAGAAATTGTGGGCATAATAGACACATTCCACATCTAAAATTACCAGGTAGCCTATTTCTGCACAAATGTACAGTATTAGTGGACTCCAATGCATTTTTTTAATAATCTATCTTTTCTAAACGCTATATTGGGTCCTATCTCCACCAAATCCCATACAGTATTGTCCAAAGGAAAAAAAATCAATTTTTAAGTATACTATTATTTACAGTATTGCTATCTTTATTAAATACTGTAATGAAGGAGTGCCATCCTTTTTCTTATTTCTGGTATTGTCTAAATTTACATTTGTTCCATTCTCAACTAAATTGGTCATTTGACTTTGCTCATAATCCAAAATTGATCTAAATACACCATTCTGTCTCTTTTGAATGATCTTTTTAGTAATGCTGTTGAGCATCTTTCAGGAAACTCTATTTTCCTGAAAATACTCAAAATAAACTCAATTTCACATGAAAAGTAACCTTTATCAGACACCATACATGCTGCCTGTACCAGCTGCCCATAACAAATTATCTTTTTTGGTAAAAAAGATGGCAGTTGATAAAGTCCAAATAGAAGATGGAGAAGGTGGGTTTAGAATATATTTTGTATGTTACTCTATTGTCAGCAGGGTTCAATCATAACTGAATATCTATATAAGTGGTATTCAGTTTGTTTATACAATGGGTAAACTTTAAAAATGTAGTTGACCCATTTATATATTCAAGAAATTCCATTAACTGACCCACAGAACCTGTCCACACCAAAAAAAAAAAATCATCAAGAAAATTGGTGTAGAAGGCAATGTATTGAAAAAAATGACTTTGGACAACAAATTCAGTTTCCCAATGGGACATCACAAAGTTGGCATAGTTTAGGGCATAAGGTACCCCTCTCACTACACCTACCTCTTGCCTGAAATACTGACCTTCAAAATAAATGAAGTTGTTGTTCAGCACAATTTCCATCAAGGCTACAATCAAATTTATTGTGTCCTATTTAAATTTTCTAGTAACAGTCAACTGTTCTTCCAACCACTTAAGCCCAATCTCATGGGGAATGACAGAAAAAAGATTTTGTACATCTATGGTGACAAAAAAGCATGTCATAAGTGAAATTTATACTATTTAAGTTACTCAGAAAGTCTCAGGAATCCTTGCAAATAAATTTCAAACCACACAAACCTTTCTTCAAGTAGTCATCCACTAGCTTGGCAATAAAATAGGTCTTACATCTATTCCCATCCACAATGGGTCTAAAGGGTGGGTTAATTAAATCTTTATGGATCTTAGGTATTCCAAAATACTTGCTATCCTAGGGCGGTCAGTTTTAACAAAACTGTATTCATCCAAGTGCATTTGACCCTGATATAACATGTCATTGAGTTGCATGTCTATCCTACCAAAGGCAATGTTGATTTCATTTTTGGATACTTCACAATATGTACCAAACATTAATAACATATTCATATGATTAACATAATCTACAGTTTCCATAATAACCATACCTGGTGACTCTGACTTCAGTTCCCCACCACCACAAGGTGAGCAAGTACGGCGTTCTGAATGAGTTAAAAACAACCATATAAACAGCAACAAAAATAAAAGTAAAGAAACAGAAAATGAAAGTTATGGGGGAAATACTTTGTTTTTTCACCAGGACTACAAAGAAGAGACAGTGCATTCGAATTTCTTAATGCAGGAAGCTCGCCCCAAATAGAAAAATTCTGTTTATCAACAGCAACAGAAGAGATATAAAATTTTTAATATAATTAAACAGAAGCTAATAGCAAACTTTTCAATGATTGCTCTAATAAGGACATTGCACCTTACCCGTTGATATTTTATGATAAAATGCAATTTGGTTCTGTGGACACTAGTGGTGATGTTATAAATGATGTTTTAAATGATGTTAATGAAACTGCTTCTGGTCCTGTAGTTATAAGTAATACTACCAATGATTTTAAGATCTACAACTATTCCACTAAGTATTTAGGCACAGCCCATGCTGATTTGTTGGCAAAAGGTTTTAGTTTTGTGCCTGCACGAAGAGGTAATATTGCTGATCTTTTATTGGATTTAAAATGTTTTAGTAGGAAATCAAATCTCAGTTTGTGGTTTAAATCTAGTGGGACACCTGAACCTAGTCTATCAAAATGCTTAAAAAAGCCAAGTCTTTTCAACCCACCTATCTTGTACGTACATTTGAAATAGCTTGTGAGATTGACTTTAGGGAAATGTGTAACAGTCAAGGGGACAGTAGTTGTGACAATTTAACATTTGAACAATCATGCCTTTTGGCTGAAATAGTAAAGGATAGAAGTATACTGGTTATGAAACCTGACAAAGGTATTGATAAGCTAGTGGATAACTACTTGAAGAAAGGGTTGGGTGTTTTGAAATTTATTTGCAAGGTTTCCTGGGATTTTTTGAGTAACTTTCACTTATGACATGTTTTTTTCACCCTAGATGTACAAAACGTTTTTTCTGTCATTCCCCATGACATTGGGCTTAAGTGGTTGGAAGAACAGTTGACTATTACTGGGAAATTTAAACAAGGCACAATAAATTTAACTGTGGCCTTGATGGAAATTGTGCTTAACAACAACTTAATTTATTCTGAAGGTCAGTATTTCAGGCAAGAGGTAGGTGTAGCGATGGGGGCACCTTGTTCCCCAAACTACGCCAACTTTGTAATGTCCCATTGGGAAACAGAATTTTTTGTCTAAAGTCATTTTTTTCAATACATTGCCTTCTACAGAAGGTTTCTTGATGATTTGGTTTTGGTGTGGACAGGTTCTGAGGGTCAATTAATGGAATTTCTTGAATATATAAATGGGTCAACTGCATTTTTAAAGTTTACTCATTGTATAAACCAACTGACTACTACTTATTTGGACATTGAGTTATCAGTGAACCCTGCTGACAGTAGATTAAAATCCAAAATATATCATAAACTCACCTTCTCCAACTCCTATTTGGACTTTACCAGCTGCCATCCTTATTACCAAAAAAGATCAGTTGTGAAGGGGCAGCTGGTATGGGCAACATGTATGATGTCTGATGTTGGTGACTTTTCTAGTGAAATTGAGTTTATTTTGAGTATGTTCTGGAAAAGAGGGTATCCTGAAAAGATGCTCAACTGCATTAGTAAAGAGGTCATTCAAAAGAGACAGAATGATGTATTTAGACCAATTCTGGACTATGAACAAAGTCAAGTGACCAATTTAGTTGAGAATGGAACAAATGTAAATTTAGACAATGCCAGAAATAAGAAAAAGGATGGGCACTCCTTCACTACAGTATTTAATAAAGATAGCAATACTGTAAATAATATTATACTTAAAAACAGGAATTTTTTTGCTTTGGATGATACTTTATGGGGTTTGGTGGGGGTAAGACCCAATATAGCATTTAGAAGAGAAAGAGCATTAAAAAATGTATTGGAGTCCACTAATACGGTTCATTCATGTAGAAATAGGCTGCCTGGTAATTTTATATCTGGAGTGCCATTATGCCCAAACATTCTTACTACAGATGTCAAATTTAATTTTTTGGATTTCAGTTTATTTATTAATAGACATTTTGATTGCCAGTCCACTAATATGGTTTACCTAGCTAAGTGCATGACATGTCCAGTGTTCTATATTGGAAAGACATCTCATTGTTTACTTGACAGGATGTATGAACATCTTACAGACATGAAAAAAGGAAAGCAAACTAATGCCCTGAGTAAACATATAATAGAGTGTAGTGGACATGAATTTTGTTTTTTAGTTATACAGCAATTAATACACCTGCCATAAACAAGCTATACAATAGAAGGAGGAAACTAGTACAGAAAATAGAAAAATCCCAAGAGGGGAAGACACCCCCTGATCAGCATCAGCAAGAAACTATGATCCCTCATAAAATCATCCAAGGCTAGCTTCGAAAGAAAAATTGCCAGGGACTCCAAAGATAACCACAAGGCATTCTTTAGCTTTGTCAAGAATCTAAGTGGCAATTCCCAGATCTGCTCAGAGTTAGTGCAGAATGGCATAAAATACACTGAACCGACCAATATCGCCAACATCCTGGCAAACAGGTTCAGTGCAAACTTCACCCCCTCTCACCCCCAAAAGGGCCCATAACCATACCAGAAGAATGTAGTGCCCCTGAAATCACAGACACCCAGGTAAAAACAGCCCTCTCCAAAGCCAACAATACAGCATCAATGGGACTGGATGGTGTCCCAGGCTGCATCTTACATGAGCTCAAAGATGAATTAACCCCTTACCTAAACACACTGTTCAAACTCAGCCTCTCCACAAGCTACATGCCCATAGAGTGGTGCACAGCAACGGTTTTCTGCTCCACAAAGGTGGAGCCACAACAGACCCCGGGAACTATCACCCTATAAGCCTGATTAGCTTGGTCTGCAAGACTATGGAGCGCATCATCATGAATCTCATTAACAGAGACATTGGGAACCTCCAAACACTGGAACCTACCCAGTTCAGCTTGGTTAAGGGCAGATCATGCCTCCTAAACCTGGTGGACTTCTTTGAGACAGTTACCAAGGCTTTAGATGAGGGAAAGGTGGTCCACACAGCCTACCTAGACCTCACAAAGGCCTTCAGCACCACTCCCCATTCTGGTATTATAGACAAGCTCACCAGCCTGAACATAAACCCCTATGTTATGAGATAGGTTGCCAACTGGCTCACGAACAGAACCCACATGGTAAGTGTTGTGGGAGCTAGGTCTGACTCTAAACCGGTTACAAGTGGCATTCCCCAGGGCTCAGTCCTAGGACCCCTTCTGTTCGGCATATACTTCTCAGAGGTATAGGAAAGCACAGGAGGACTATGGCTGACCAAGTTTGCAAATGACTACAAACTAGCAGCTATAGTTGACTCTCCGGCTGACACAGACATCCTCCAAAAGTGTTTCACTGAGACAGATACCTGGTATCAAAACCATGGCCTCAAGCTAAATGCCAAAAAATGCATAGTCATCCCCTTTGGAAAAAATAAAGTACCCGCAAATTACCACATAGGTGGTAGCCCCCTAAATACTGAAGATGAAATAAGGGATCTAGGGACTCAAGTAGATAGTAATCTCTCCTTTGATAATCACATTGCCAAAGTGGTTAGAGAATCCTTCCATGTGGCCCACCTAATCACAAAAGGGTTTGCATCCAGGTCAGAAGAGGTCATTGTGCCCCTCTATGCATCACTCATCAGACCCATCATAGAGTACAACGCCCCATTTGGGATGTACCTTGCAAGACATCTGCAACAGCTGAAAAGAACACAGAAGTACCTCAACAAGAGGATCACTGGCCTCAAACAGATGCCCTATGCAGCTCGACTGAAGAAACTCTAGCTGTACTCGGTTGATACCGCCTACTCAGAGGTGATCTCTGCCCGACATACAAGGCCATGTCCAACCCAGAACTGATGGACATGCTCCACCTAAAGAAAACCATATCCCCTCGAGCCACAAGCTCTAGGGATCTAAACCTCACCACAACAATAAATAGGACATGCTGGAGGGATAGATTCCTGTCCCAGTGACTTCCCATGCTCTGAAACAAGATTCCAGTCTACATTAGGCAGAACTCCTCACTACAACCCTTCAAGAGAAACCTTGACGAGTGGATGAGAAACAGGAAGTTTACCCTGGGGATCACTTCAGTGGCTCTGCTGGACAGAGGCACAGGGAACTAATCTAAGGGGGCAGTGAAAGCCAACACATTCTGGCTAGGCTTATAAATGCCTTTGGGCAGATAGCCTAGTATCTACCTATGAACCTATGAACCTATAAAATGCTCAAGGAAGAATTTTACCAGAGCATCTTGAACTTTGCAAACTGAAATGCCAATTGCGTTTTAATGCCTTTGTATATCCAGGGTTAAATGAATTTACTAGTATTTCTTGTCTTTTGAAAATTCAGCATTTTAAGGGTTAAGTTTGGGTTTGCGATTTTAATACTCCTTCTGGTGGAGAAATAATTGGTGTGATTATATTAAGTGTGATTTTAGTATTGCACTTTAGTTCTGAAAAAGTCCCGTGATGTAAACTAGGGATGAAAGTGCTTAGCTGATTCCATCTGGTTGAATAAAGGAGTTTTTTACCATTCACTGTTTTTTATTTTATTGGTTTCATTTGTTTCTTCAGATTCTATAATACATATGTCTATTTAACTTTCAGGATGCTTGAATTGTGATAACCTTTCCATAACTTTGTTAATGTACAACATGCTTTTTTCAACCATTTCTCATTACTGTTTGTTTAGTGGCCGTTGCTGCTGTAATATTCCCTTGTTCCCTGACATATTCTGAGTTGATTGTAGTACATTTACATATTACAGTGTTATCCAAAGTTTAATACTGATATTGGCATAATAGCTTGTGTGTGTGTGTGTATGTGTGTGTGTGTGTGTGTGTGTGTGTGTGTGTGTGTGTGTGTGTGTGTGTGTGTGTGTGTGTGTGTGTGTGTGTGTTGTGTGTGTCTGTGTGTGTGTAACTGTGTGTATGACTATGTGTATATGCAGATTGTTTTATTTGAACTGGTTCCTCGCTAATCACTTTTGAAAATAGGTCATTTTCTTCAAATATTTTTTAAAAAAACTGTTTCATATGTAATGTTTCTTATTCCAAGAAGATGTGCTTAGATGTCCGGAAAAGCAGTAACTTAAGCAATCATATTATGACAAAAATTCAATAGCAATTACATAGCTTTTGTTGCGTATACAAGCACAGGTGTCATCATTAAAAGGAAATGATTTCATATTAATGGGATTCATAATGGTAGGATCCTGATGTCCATACTTCTGCTTTGCTCTAAGAGTGATGACATCCGCATGTTTGCTTGGCTACACTCATACTGTATGCAGCATATTTGCAACCGATATTCAAAGAGTGAGTCACTTAACTGCAACAGTATCTCATGCACAAGGAATGCAACTTAGCAGAACCATATTTCATCGTTCATGTTATGGATTATTATTTCAGTACAATTAACGAATATTTTACATTTTTGTGCACTGTGACTATAAAATGTATGTTCTGTTAACAGGTACAGTGAGTCATTTTGGACTAGCTGAGTCTTTTCACCTCCATTTTCTCCCCTACCCTCATGCATCTACTTCAGTCCTGATACATTTCAAACAATGGAATGCTTGGTGATCAGTAGCACAGTGTTTATCTTCCAGTCCTACTCTGTTCAGATAAACTGACATATTTACATTGAAAGTGATAAATAGTGACATCTCTCACTACTTTGATTGGTTCTTCATTCACAGATATATGGCAGATTTTTTTCTTTTGTTTGTTACCCAAGTTAGTTCTATCAGGCTAGTATCCTCTTTCAGGGGAGACCCGATGTGATATTTATAATGTAATGGGAAATTTGCCCATGGCACTGGGGAACTTTTACTCTTTTCAATAGGTGCCTAGGGATCTTTAATATCCACCTAAGCTACCACCAATTTAGGCAGATGGGGCGTCAGTTTACCATCTCATCTGAAGGATAGCAAACTCACAAATGCAGCACCCCCCATTATACTGCACTTTGGTGTCCAGTATCAGTGTACCTGGTATGGGAGTAGAGCCCCCAGAACCCACATCCTTCCACACCAAAAGGAGGGTGTGCTAAAACCAAAAAATAATTAATGATAGCCGTGGCTTTGTCAGTTAGCAAGTGAAAACTACTTTAGGACAAATATCACTATTATCTTGATGCAGGAATTTAAATGCTTGTGACCTGCCCATTAATTCTTTGGAAGGTGATCTGGAACATTTAGAAAACTAAATGAATATTACTGTTTTCATGTGATGCTTTGCACCTGTGATCAGGCATGACATGCTTTTTCATAGACTCCCTTTTGACTCTAAATATCTTTAGTAGGAATGCTAATTCATTATTCAATCAAGCAACACACAACTTTATTATGCATTTACCACTTACCTTTCCACTGTCCACTTACCCTCTGGCTATTCCACTTGTTTCTGTACCATGTATCATAAACCAACCTCAGTTCCATTCTTTTCAGACTATCCCTGATGTAACCCTGTTACCAGGGGGGACCACCATTGACTCATGGAATCATCTTTACTTGTATATAGGCATACAAATAAGCTTGCACTTATGATACTCAGTAGTACTTCATCACTTCCCAGATAGTACTCATTAGTACTGCCTGGGGAGTGAAAGACCCTATGGAAAGATGAAGAACACAGAAACTGCATCTTTTCATGTGCATAAATCTGATCAGAATCCCTTGGTTGGAGAACTAGTATTTGCAATGACATCTCAGTTATAATGTCCATCCTTCCTTGTTTCTGTATCAAGCAGGCCATTTGCAAGGATACTGGTCCCCCATCAGAGGTCACATGACATTTTTCCATAAACCTTCTCCTGGGAATAGGAGAAAAGGCCATTGGCCTCTTCATTCTATTCACCCTCACTGACCCTAAAAGTGATCCACATTTTCTGAAACACAGCTCACCATCAGTGGAGATGGACTGGGCAAACAACAAGCAACTTTAGTGACTTGAACAAATTCTGAGATTAATTTATTTTTCAAGGTAGGCAGTCAATATGCAAGTTAGATAAGAGCTATTACTTTCATACACAAAGTGCATAACTAAGTTACCGGACATTATGAAAGGAAGAAGTGTTGATGTTGTTTATAAAGAAACCAAAATTAATTTGTAATGCAAAAGGATAATATAAAAGTAAAGCATCATTTGCACATGCCAAAAAATGGCACATACATGACAAGAAAATATAGGACTGTCTGATATACAAATGGGTGACAAATACAGTGAAGGAAACTTTAGATGTGACAGATCATTCTTAATCAGAAATTATAATATATACTTCAACTGTTTAATACAGATTATACATAGTTTGTCACTGATAATTATTTTCTATTTTTCTTCCTAAGCATTTTAGGTAATATGTTTTGGGTAGTATCCGCTGAGATATCAGAAAGCTGCTCAGTATATTTTATACTTAAGTATTTCAATTAATGACTTTTTACTATATGTTGCAAAGTTCAATTTATTTTATGTATAGAATTGTTAAATTGAATTCAATTTCTCCTTTTAAGGAATTATTCACTGATAAGGAGTAAACTTGTCACACATTTATGTATATTGCTATTTGGAACTGATTTCTGCCTACAGTCTTGGTCATACTGGAGAGGGTCTTGTACCAATCCATTAACATTGTTAATAATAAATAAAGCATTGAGAAACTGCAGATCCATTGTAATATCATTTTCAGGAAAAATCAACTAGATTACTGCAAGTAATAGCCAAACATGTAAATCACTTGAAATTGCTCAAATAATACCCCTGGTATAATCAACTTGCAATGCACCTTACTTGTTTTTGCAAGGAGAAAGAAAGAGTGTTAGAAAAAGAGAGAGAGATATATCCACACCATTATGGTGGCATTAAGGGTTAAAATTAATTCCAATAAACTGACCAAACAGTGCACAGCTCAACAGCCTTCAGTAACAGCTATTACAGTTTTTATTTCACTTTAGAAGCGGCACAAAGCATGCCTATCGATAGGCAATTTATTTATGCACTTTGTGCTATCAGAGACCACTTATTCACAGTTTGGAAAATCTGCAGAGACAGGGATCATTGCTGAGTTAACATCCACTTTCACTGAACTCCCTCAGAATGCCATCTTCAGCTTAATGAGCTCTGTAGTGATGACTGTCTGAGCAATGACTCTGCTACAGCTATTATTTTCCTTTAAAACTAGCATCTGGACTGCCGAGGTGGCTTTTATTTTATGGCCCATTTTCTCTTAATGCACACCCACTAAAGTAATCAGTGCTGAAAAGGTGAATAGAAAAGAACATACAAAACCAGACACATTAAAAGAACAATATTCCTCTCTATTCTTACTGGCTGATGAAAACTTATACCAGTTTGTTGCTTGGTTTGTAAAGTTTATAATCTACAGTGGATACTAGCAATAGCTATATGCCACATTATAGCCATACTATACAAATACTTCATTGTGTATCAGAAGGGAATATTATTGTTGGAACAATAGAAAGTTTTTTTCTGATAGCTAACAATTAAATAACTGATCCTTAACTGATTACACGTGTACATTTCTTTAATGATCTTTTGAAATTGCAGAGCCATAGGGGTTGTAAAATCACAGCCATACTCATCTAATGAGGTCCCAGAATATTGTTCCTTAATTTTCTTTACCAGCATAGTAACTCTTGGTCATCAGCAGAATGAAATTAATATAAGCTACTATGTTTACACAAAAGAACAATCTAAAATGAATCCAAGAGAATAATCTTGTAGTGTTATATAAACAATAATCTATATGTCATTAGCCTGACTTTAAAGAAGTTATGAAATTACAGAACCTTAATCCTGATGCAGCAAAAAGAAATATCTATCCAACTGCATCATAACTTAAACCACTAAGAATCCTTAACATTTTCATGCATAAGCAAATGAATCTATCAAATAACATAATGAAATATATATCTTATTCTTTATCAGACATCATGCATATGTGGTCATTGTTGTACTGCAGGATAATTGGGTGATTCTTGTGCAGTTTTTCTGATTTATAACCTGCTTGACTAGCTGTTGATAAGTTTCAGTAATGCATAATCCTTGCTGAAACTGCAGTACATAAATATTTACAACAGTCAGATATTATTGTAACTATAGGTATTTAGTCAGGCATAGCTAACCATTTAAGCTTGCTAATCATTTCTTAGCTTGAAGCAATTTCTGAAGAATGTGTTTCTACTGCTATCTACTATTTGATGTAATGTTACAGGAAAACAGTTCAAACCATGCTTATCTTATTCTTACACATATAGTGTCACCACTTTGATGCACCAGTGTTAAATCATCAGATCCAAAGAGTTCTAAAGTCTTAGAGTGGGAGAATTCTTAGCCAGCAGGCCATATAATGTCCTTCTACCATATTCCTTGAGTGAATTTTACTTGAAGTGCCAGTGTTCTGCTGTTTTCATTTACAAAGGTACTTAACTTTCAATAAATTATGTTTCACTTTTTTCTTCATTGTGTTATTTTCTAATTTATTGTGTCACCTTAACTGAGCCTTTATTCAGTCAATGATTAGACCCATCTTAAAATTTCTGAAGGTTTCAACTTTCCATTCAGGGCAGATGCAAATCTGTCTGCAAATGTTTTGGTTCTGGAAACCATATTTTGACTGGATCAATAAATATTAAGCACACTGATCGATAAAAGAAATTCATATCCATTATTAGTGCCCAACTTTAAGAAGCAATAGAAGGTTGGGAGGGGAGATACTGAAAAAGCAAATGCAGTTGTGCTGTCTTCTCCCAGGGAAAGTGTTGATTGTAGTACACCACCACCAAATGAAAAAAACATGTTGAATTAGGTATGAGAGAGATTATTTCATTATTGCATTCTTGCTTACTATGGTTATGACTACTGCGACTTAACCTCATGTGTAGCTGAATTAAAGGTTAAGTAATTGTCTTAAGTCTAAATGATCTCCCTCCCCACAAGACATTGTCACTAAGATCAGAAATAACATCAGAGCAGTATACTTTGAGGCGATGAGACTAAGGTGTGCTGTTAAGTCTTACCATGATTTTAGGGGGAGTCACCCATCAGCAAAATGTAGAAACTTTCTGAGCCAAACTGACAGAAATCAGTACAAATGAAAATCTTTGAGTCACCCAGACTATTTTGGAAGTGTCTGTCTTATTTAAAAACTTCTGCATACCAGCTGCTACTTGCTGCTTCTGTTTCTTCCCACTTCTGCCAGAGATCATGGGAAAAATGAGGTAGTTCTTATGGGTCTATATTAGAAGTTCGAATGCACAAGTGTCCGAACACAGTAACATCGAACTGGGAAGTTTAAAATGTCAAAATAGCAAAGCCCCAGAACACAAAATTTTTTCCCAGGAAAAAAAAATTGGTGGGCCATTTCCACGGCTTTGCTATTTCCTCCACTGTGGTGCGATCTCGGAGTTGGTATATTTAAGTAGGGAGGTATGGGGGGCACAATACCCCATGTTGAGGGGTAGGAACATGTTATAGGGTATGTGTGTTTTTGGTGTTTTGTGTTTTGTTTTGTACCGGAACAGCGATTTTTTTTTCCCTGGGAAAAAAATCGCTGTTCTGAGTGCTCAACGTTATTGCATTTCAAACTTCCAGGTTCGACATTTACATAGTCAAACTTATTGCAGTTCAGCTATGTGATATAGACTCATTCTTACAGACCAGATCTGCCAGAAGTCTGTACACTGAAGCTAATTTACAACTAATTTCCTAAACAGTCCCCACATTTACATCAGGAATAGTGCAAATCATGCCAGATTTCATCTAAAGCTTATACTGATATCATCAAAAGAAAATGCTTTCAACTTTAGCCTTATATATAATTAAAACTACTATTCCTTAACAGTTAATAGGAAACAGAAGTCAGTGGTAGGACTATTTACAATATTTGTTAATAAAAGACATTTCAATTTGACTCAAACCTTAAATGTTAAGCTTGATTTCCACTTGACAGGTAGTTTTTTTTTTCTCTAACCCTTACGGTTCTAAACTTCTGACCTGTATAGGTAATGCATATTTCTGGTAAATGGCCTGATTTTATTTAAGCACTCCACTGAGTATGTCTATTTAGTCAAATGAGCACTTCACAAGCACTTGTTAAACTTAGGTTATTTAGAAAAATGCATATTGTGTTGCATTTTATGGTAGTAAAATTAGTGGAACTAGTTGCTAGTACTTTTAAATTGGAAATGTTAGCTTTACTATGGTATGAAAAATATATAATTTAATAAAAACCTTATTCTAACACAGATGAATGTGCATAGGTTTTGGAAAGTTCATTTTTTATAAGAAAGTCAGCATAGATTTTAAATTGTTTTAATGGCCATTTAGACAATAACAAATACTAATAACAAATTGTGTTGTAGACTAATAAGCACCTTAATTTAAACATCAGTGTTAATTTTAAATGTGTTTTAAAAGCATTGGTTTATAGCTGCCATATACTTTTTGTCTTTTGACATATTTTATTTTTTATTTGTTATTTTATTTTGTATTTTAATGTTTTTAGATGTCCTTGCATTTTAACTTGGTTGCTCTTAGCTTTAGGCAGTCTGTATGGTGAAATTTTCATCCAAGAAGAGCAAAAAGTACTTATCGGCTTGGATTCTGTTAAACAAGTCAAGTTTTTTTTATTGCGCTGTAGGAAAATGAATCCTGCTGATTTTTTGTTTTATTAATTTATTTATTTATTTGTAGTTATAATGCTCATCAGAAATCAATGCTAAGCATATCAGACTTCTGATACAGATTCAGAAAGCATTCTAGTCGTTTTATAACTTTACATGACATGTAATTCACACAGTTGAAATGCCACTCTACTGCCTGGTCTGCCCCATGGGCAATATTTTTTTAATTCTTTTGTCCAATATCCATTAAGATGTATACCTTATTGAATTACTTTTTCTGGTAATCATACTCAGGGACTGGCTTATGATGACTTAAATGTTAGCTTTAAATTTCTCAGAAAAGTTAATGTCTACCAGTTGAGCAAAACACCTATTAGTCTCCCATCAACCCCTTCCTCACTTTCTTAATGAAAGAACACACATTTATAAAAAGAGGACACCTCCCTTGCAACAGAAAGTTGCACATCATGATTTGCAGCACTGACATATGCTTCTAATAATAATATTATCTTATGTTAAAGAAAAAAGTGAACCACTAATAACAAAAGTCAGTCATAATGTTCTTAAAAACAAAAACAAAGATGAAATATTAGACTTGGTTTTCACAAACTAATGCACTAAATCAACTGCACCATTATCTAACCCTCATATGAACTCAAAAAACATAAAGCCCCCTTCTCATCCAGCCTTTACCTTGTCAGTTCTGTTAGTATTACCACAAGTCAACAACGGGTAAAATACATCTTTTCACACAGAAGGCTACACTTAGACTCAATTTAAAATAATTGCATGTGTGATACACCTTCATGTCATTAACTCTAATGCAACTGCATGCATCCCAAAGGGTACTCCCTCTACAAAAATGTATCATAATTATTCCAATCCCAAAATAACATTTACTTCAAATTCTTGATGCATTCAGGCCTATATCCATCTAAAATACTGGGAAAACATTTTTAAAAAATTCAAAGAGCACGTCATAGTTTTCAAAAACAAGAATGGTCCTTTTCATCACATATAGAACAAAGCATGAAAAGAGTGCTTAAACCACACAAAATGCAGCAACCAGTAACCAGACAAAAAAAGCACTGCAGAGGAACCAGGCTTGACTCCAGATAATCCAAAATAAACTTAAAAAAAATGCCAGAGTTGTTTAGTGTGGTACATCTGAAGAAGTCTGTGAAATGAAAATGCAGTGATTTAATTAACCATTTATGTTTTTTATATTAAATTTTATTTTGAATTTTATGGAGTTGAGCCCGGTTCCTCTGCAGTGCTTTTCCGTCACATATAACATGTATGACTGAATGGAAACTCACTGATTAACTTGCACTATGTCTGTGCACATATGTACACACTCATATAGAGATAGATAGGCAGATAGGTAGATAGACAGATAGATAGATAGATAGATAGATAGATAGATAGATAGATAGATAGATAGATAGATAGATAGAGATAGATAGAGATAGATAGATAGATAGATAGATAGATAGATAGATAGATAGATAGATAGATAGATAGATAGATATATATAGATACATATATAGATATCAATATAGATATATAAAATAAGACCTTCTGACAATTTTTCTATATCACATCTATTGCAAATATTATCAGAATTAGGACGAGACACTCCATGTCAAAACTGGATACATTCCTGTCTAACTCAACACACTGTTAAGGTAGAAATCCACAATGCAGCATATTCTGCATTGTCTTGGGCACCTTGACATCCTTGGGTCTCTTCTTTTCTGCTTTTTAAACATTTCATTAATAATATCAGAACATTTCTAACTAGTACAGCCTTCATCATGTATGCTGACAACCTTTCCCTTTAGACATCTCAGCTATACCGTGACCCAATATAAAATCACTTAGTCAAAATCTATGCATTGACCCCGAGCTAACTAGTTTACAGCTTACCATTAATTTTTCAAAACCAAGTAGTGATTTTTGGCACTCACAAAAAATTATCATCTGCAACATACAAATGTAATCCTTCACCAAATGAAACTAGTGAAAAATTCTCTCCCTGTGAATGCCTCAGCCTATGAGTATATCCTACCGTATCATTCAAGACTTATATGAAAAAAAGTATGCAAATTCCAGACAATCTTCTAAACAAGGTACCCACTTAATTAACTAACAAGTTCTGTTGGTGAAAAGTGCTAAAAATGCTGTCCTCTTATATACTTAAAAACTTAGTAGTCACAGGCTTTGTATTATGCATTTTCTGAAGGATATGAAGTCTGAAACAGAAATTTCTAAAATTATTTAGCACCTGGAATCACCCACAATTTCCTGAAAAGTATCACTTTGCATATCAACCAAACCAAAACTATGAGGCAAAAAAAGAGGAAATTTCATGAAATCAGTGACATATGAGACCCATGTGCCCATCACATCTCTGAGCAATTCTGGAGAAAGGCATCCATAATGAGTCAAGGAAAATGCAAAATCATGCCAATTGTAAATATTACTCTAATTCACTTAAATGACAGGTTGTCTATCAACATACATTTTCTGGACAATTTATACAAAACTGTAATTTCTGGTTTATTGATTGGCTATATGGGGAGTTGGGTAATCTCACTCCTGGCCCCAACCACAACCTAACACAATAAATTCCTAAAAATGTTTTCCCAAATACCATCACTACACCATCACTGCACACACACGCACACACGCACACACTCACACACAAACACACACACACACACACACACACACACACACACACACACACACACACACACAATTCATACATACCAAAGCATAATTCGAAGTCTATTCCCTTTACATGACCTTGCACGTCTTCACTCAAGCATTAATTTTCGTACATTTTCCTACTTTATTGGGTACAGGGCTTGTCCTCTGCACTTCCCCTGTGCACATTAAAAACTTAATTCATCCATTTTATTTTCACAAAAGCTGTATGTACACATATGTGTAAATACCTTCACACATGCTGTTCTATCAAATTAGTTTTCAACATATATATAGTCAGTTTCAACTTTCAGCAAGCCAATGTCACTACATATCACAAAATATAATCTTCAGGGTAAAACAAACATTCTTCAACATCTTTGTCTGTCCTTTTAGCACAGATTAAACACACACTTTAAATTTGCTATGCAAATAATAAACTCAGACTGTATCAACCTCTAAACATACATATTCGTACATTATTATCATTAAGCCTAAGCCTTATCAATTTTAAAGCTCATGTGATAGTTATAACTAAAACCACAAAGTCTACCTATGTGCTCTGTTGGTTTAGCTAAGCATCCTATAATCTCTTTGCATCTCCTAACATGAGAGGGACAGCATCTAACCCCAGAGAATGAATAGGTACAATCCAATGCTACCCAAAGCACAAATATCAATGTGCATTGCATAAGGTTTTTGTTAGACTATTCCATAAAGTAGCAGCTTAATATATATATATATATATATATATATATATATATATATATATATATATATATATTTAAAAGCTAAACTCTCAGTCTTATTGTTACAAATGAACTTCCATTTAATTAAGCCATAGTTTACAATTGTCAAGCATTACATAGGTGCAGTTCCCTCACAATTAATGCTTCTTCCTAGCAATCTGTCCAGTGCTCTACAATATTGTACAGGTCTGCAGAGACTTTCTGCCACTGGCCAGGGGATGACATAGACTTTGCATCTCTGTTCTTTTTCCATGTAGGGAGACCCACTAAAATTACTCCTTTCCTTCCCTGCCACAGTGAGAAAAGAAAATCATGTGTAAACCAAAATAAATCACCCAAGTACATTTCAAAAGCATACAACATTTCACAGCATTACATTAACAATGTTTTGTGGATCCCATCTACAGTTTCAGAAACTGCTGATGTCTGTATGGGTTTTACAGGAAACAAACAAAAAAAACAAAAAATACCTTGATCATGAGAGCAAGTTTTGAGATAGAAGGTCAAGTTATCTTTTCAATTTTCTGCATCATTGACTTGCTCTGTGACTTTATACTAATATCTCATTAGTGGAGATATATCTAAATGGTTAGTGGAGGAGTTTATATATAGTTGGTGTCTTAACTTTCACAGATTGCTCTATCCACTGTTTTCATTAGTTATATAAAAGTAGATAATTCCACTTCTGTCCTTAACAAACAGACACACAAGCATGCACTCACACACCCTCAAGCAAACACATATATCAATTTATTCCAGGATAGGGAATCTGTAAAGAGTGTGGCTGATCCACTTCACCTGAGCAGATATTCTGTCACTGGAATGCTTAAGTTCATGCCAATAACCAGTGGCATATACTTATAGATATTCAGTACTGCACTGCAGATGAACTTACATACTATGGATTGTGGCACTTCTGTACCACGTCAATATATTAAATGATCAGTGTACTAGGACACTAAGTGACTCACTCACAAAGACTACACAACCCACAGATTACCACATTCAAATGCAGTGCCTAAGAGCTCACTACCCAGTAATGCAGAGCTGTAGTAAGAGACAGACACCCCACTATAAACAAGTTTAGTATGTAATAATCTTAGATTGCGTTCAATACTAAGGAAACTGTTTATGAATTCCAGCCAATATGTTCATCTTTATGTCATCTAATAAAGAATTTGATTAACTTATCCTCAGACTTAATCAATCCTACCACGCAAAGGAAAAGTTAAAAAATATCGAGTACATAATATTGATTTAAGTTAAATTTTAAGGCTAATTACAAGGATTAATATAAAGTATAATATTTTTATGCAAAATCTTGTAAATACCTTTGAAGTAGACATCTATTTTTGTCAACATATCTCTTTTTGATTGGAATTCTTTTGTTTTATGTAATCATATCTGATATAACAAGTAAGTAATTAACCACAGAATGCTTATTCTGAAGCACACTTGCGGCTTTTTTGTGCAGTTAAGTCTTTAGGAAAGTTCAGTTAAAGGTTAGCAGGTCTGGTGGCTAAGTCGGATATTCTAATTATAATATGAATATGTCAGATTTCAAGGTGGAGTTTAAATTACTTCTATTTGATATATAATTAATTAGGGTGCTGGGTGAATTAATTTGTTTAGTTTCTTTCATATGATGTTTTTCTACTTTGAGTTGTTTAGCTTTATATTATTTGTATACATCACGATAGTCACATAGTCATATGTTGCAGGTTTTAAAATATATCAGTGATTTATTTCTCGAACTATAAATCTTTGAATAATACTTAAAAGTAAGGAGTTCAAGATTTTTTAAAAAATAAATTAAGCCATTTTTTGTTTCTACAGGGTACTCATCTTTTGAAACATATTGAGAAACGAAATTTTTAGGGTTGTGAGACCTGATCTTCTTCCTAATTTCTTAACAAAAAAAAGACAAGCCCAGAGTTTCATCCAGCCTTAATGATATAGGCAAAACGTATTCCATATTTAATACTGGGCATCTGTATAACATCTACACGTTGACCAATTTGTGCACAATACCAAGTATAAGAACAAAGATTGCAAGCACATTTAATGAATACATTTTGGAAAGTGTGAAGATTCATTAGATTCTGGAAGGTGATTTTAATACCTTATTTAGTAATAAAGATTCCAGGGTGAATGGAGAAAAACAAATACTTGCTATTTTTAAAGCTTTACAGTGTACTACAGTTTGAACTTGAGAGGCACTAATGACATTGGATATGTTGTATTGCATTCATCGTCACAATGTAGTCTTTTTAGTCACTGGCCATCTTAGCAATGGCCTGCTCATCATAAAATAATAATTGATAGGTTATTGCCATTGTCTGTATAAACTAGTTGAGTATATAGCTGTAAATAGCATCCTCAAATGCAATGCACATTCCTGGGACCTGACACTACATGCACATGTAGGCATACTTGTGTGGCTACATATTACCTGTGTGGGAAAGACTCCCATGACTCTCTACATATGTTGACTTTCAAGGCATACATGCAAAAAAGCTCTTATTACACACACACACACACACACACACACACACACACACACACACACACACACACACACACACACACACACGCACACACACGCACACACACACACGAAACAACAGTCATACATTGTACAGTGTAAGGAGACTGGTGCTCAAGTTAAAGTACAAACAGCAACCAACGAACAAAGAACATAGAATCAAACTGCTGTGTACAACAGAACTTCTTTGATGTGATGGCCACCAGCAACCCACAATTCCCTCCGATTCATCAAGCTTCTTAGAGTGCTGACATCATTACAGACATAACACATTTTAAGCAATGAGTAGAGTGAGTACAACAAGCAGTCTTAGTATTGACACACTACATATAAAAAAAAAAAAAACTAACCTTGTAAGTATATTTAAAATTATGTAGAAAATAAAATGAAATGGAGTACAAGTGCTACGTGTTCTGGGCAAATAGGTTTAATGACTAAAATGGTAAAGTGATATTCCAGTTCAAAGCAATCATTTCTAACTGACTATGATATCCGAGACAAAATAAACAAATGAGTAAACGGTGTTATGTTGATATGTAGTGGTCAAAGAAAAAATCACATTCTTCACATTTTTTCATTCAGCTCAGCCCCATAAATAGCCCCTAAATAAAATATTCATCTCTTTTCTTTAGCATGAAGCGATCACAGTTTGTATAATTTATTTGGTGATGAAACAATTCCATTAATGCCAATAAAATTAAACAGTGCTCCAGGATGATATACCAATGCACTGCAATCCTTAGCATATCTAAAAATGTACTTGACTGCAAAGAAGGCTTCTGTTTGAGTAGCAGAGACATGTTTCCGTCATAGAAATTAACACAAATACAAACCTTTTATTTTATACATGACAGTTTGGTGTTGTGCAGAAACTCCAAGAAAGTCAAATGAAACACTTGGTTGAACTGCAACATGCTTAAAATCATTCTTATCCTACCTACCATTAATATCACTAAGAGGAGTTGAGAGTTGGTTTGACTCATATAAAAAGATTCACATACACACATAAACACTTGCATACAGATATATCAGATATATATATATATATATATATATATATATATATATACTTTCTCTCTCTCTCTCTCTCTCTATATATATATATATATATATATATATATATATATATATATATATATAAAACAAACAGTGTTTACAGTAGTTTTGTATTTTTTTTCCAATTCGGTGAAACAGCTTTCGTGAAAGTGCACTTTCGATGTAGTGCACTTTCGCGGAAATGGGGTTTTACTTTTCTTTTTTGAGATTGTGACATTTTGATAAAGAAAGGTAGCCCCATATATATCTCACATAAAATAAAACAATTTATCCCCATGTGAATACAAAATACAAAACAATCAGACTTTTAACACTTAAAATATGGGTAGAGATGGCTTTAGAGTAATAAGTAACATTCAAGACAGGTTTACAGTTAGTACATCTATAACAATGTGTCCTACAGATAGGGTGTGAAATACCATTGAATCCTTTCTTGCTTTAATTGCTGAAATATAAAGCCAATTTTTCCATATCTGCAATAAGAACTCCATTGATTAGGAACCAATAAACTCTAAATGTTGTTTCCTAGCAACGTTTTCAAGGTTTATTACCTGGTAATGTTGAAGGAAGTAATACAATAGGTTCTGTTAATCCTAACCACTTGGTTTCACTGAATTAACCTTTCCTATCTCCTTGTTACAATAAGTCAGAACTAGATCTAAACATCAGCTCTTCAATTACTGCTGATGTAAATTTCATGTTCTATCTCTTTGTGAAAAAAATGTTATGGGACATCTTTTGAAACTTTACATATCCCAGATCAGATTTACAAAGTCTCTGACCTCAGATGAACAGTGATTTTGGAATATTTTTGCCTACATAATTAGATAACCATTGTTATCCAAAAAAAGTTTTTGAAAAGGGGTTTTGATACATGGTGATATTAAAACTACCATCTTAGATTATTTTTACTAAGATATCCATGAATGTAATAGTGAATAACTACTCTGGGATAAAATTTATAACAAACATATTTTATTGAGGTAGTTTTTGAATAATGTTGTTGTGTCTTTCAGCTTTTCCCAGTTAGGGGTCGCCACAGCAGAACTGCTAATGATTGACAGTAGATTTTTATGTGCCGAGTTGTCGGTCCTAACGCACAACCTTCAAAAAAGGTATGCCCATTCATGCATGTCTCCACACAGAAGACGCTCTAGCTGAGAATCGAACAGGACAACATTTTACTGTGAGGTGACAATGCTACCACAGCACCACCACCAAAACATCAAAATATTCATGGTTTCATGCATTGTCTGTGCCTTAAATAGAACATATACTGTCTGCAGGGAATCATTCCCAGTCTTTCTTCTTCATTTCTCAGATATCTACCTTTATTAAAACCAAGTTTAATTCCCACCTCACGATGTGTGAGATGTCATCAGTCACTTAATCTATTCCCCCTTACCTTGACTCTTCCAGTGTCTGTCCTACTAATCAAAAATGAATTATCATAGGGACAATTTAGAAGTTCTCCTTCTGCACTTCAAAGCTGACTTAAATATCTTAGTCATAAGCAAGGCACCAAACCTATAAAACACTGAAATATTTGTTACTGTAAATACAAGCTCAACATCTATAACATAGGAAGATAAGATACAGAGTTAGAATAGCCCCAAGAAAGGAAGGAGTGGAGGAGACACAAGGAAGATTAAGGCGATAGGATGATATAGCAGATTATAGTTATAATAACAATACATTACATTCTGTGCAGCAAAGAGTGATGGTGCAAGTTCTTATAGATTTATTAGGATTATAGGTTCATAGGTAGATACTGGGCTATTGGTCCTAGGGCCTATACAAGCCTAGCCAAAAAGGTACCCTGGCTTTCGCCACCCAAGAAAATTATTTTCCTGTGCCCCTGTCAAGCAGAGCCACATAAGTGATTCCCGGGGTGAATTTCCTATTACCCATCCAATCATCAAGATTTTTCTTGAAGAGTGCTAATGAGGAGCTCTGTTTCACATAGTTAAGTAGTCTGTTTCAGAGTATGGAAGGTCTCTGGGACAGGAATCTATCCCTCCAGCATGTTCTGTTTATTGTGGTGGCAAGGTTTAGGTCCCTAGAGCATTTAGCTCAGTGGGATTGGGATTTCTTTAAGTGGAGCATGTCCAACAGCTCTGGGTTTGACATAGCTTTGTATGTTAGGCAGAGATTGCTTCTGAGTAGGCGATATGTGACAGAGTAAAACTGGAGTTTATTGAGATGGTCTGCGTAGGGCATCTGTTTGAGGGCAGTAATCCTCTTTGTGAGGTATTTCTGTGGCCTTTCCAGTTGTTGTAGATGTCTTGTGAGGTACATACCAAAAGGGGCGTTGTATTCTATAATGGGTCTAATGAGTGATGAGTAGAGGGGAACAATGACCTCTTTTTTTCTGGATGAGAAACTTTTGTGATGAGGTGTGCCATGTAGAAGGATTTCCTGACCACTGTGGTGATGTGATTATCAAAGGAGAGACTACTGTCCACCTGTGTCCCAAGATCTCTTATCATACTTTCAGTGTTGAGTAGACTACCACCTATTTGGAAGTTCATGGCTACAGAGTTTTTACCAAAGAAGATGACAATGCACTTTTTCGCATTGAGCTTGAGGCCATGGCTTTGACACCCGGCATCTGTCTCAGTGAGACCCTTTTGTGGGATGTCCACATTGTTAGGAGTTTTGATTATGGCTCCTAGTTTGCAGTCATTTGCAAACATAGTTAGCCAAAGACTTTCTGTGTTAGCCTGTACTTCAGAGAAGTCGATACCAAACAGTAGAGGACCCAGGACTAAACCCTGTGGTACTCCACTTGTCACTGGTCTGAAGTCTGATTTAAAGTCTGCTACTTTCACGGTGTGGGTTCTGTCAATAAGCCAGTTGGCAGCCCATCTTGTGACATAGGGATTTATACCTAGTTTAGTGAGTTTATCTATAATTCCAGAGTGGGGGATGGTGTTGAATGCCTTGGCTAGATCTAGATAGGCTGTGTGAACTAACTTACCCTCATCTATAGCTTTGGTGACTGCTTCAAAGAAGTCTATCAGGTTTAGGAGACATAATCTGCCTTTTACAAACCCAAACTGTGTGGGGTCCAGAGTTTGGAGATCTCCAGTGTCTTTGTTTATGAGTTCCATGATGATACGTTCCATGGCCTTTCAGACCAGGCTCATCAGGCTAATGGGGCATTAGTTCCCAGGGTCTGTCGTAGCTCCCCCTTTGTGGAGTGGGATAACCATTGTGGTGCACCATTCAATGGGCACAAAGCCTGAGGTGAGGCTATGACTGAACATGTTACTTAGGTGGGGGTGCCAACTCATTCTGTAGTTCATGTAAAAGGCAGCCTGGGATATTGTCAGGTCCCATGGATGCTGTGTTCTTGGCTTTGGAGAGTGAGGTTTTTATCTGTGCAGCTGTGATTACAGGAACTTTCCATTCTTCCGGTATAGAGATGGGCCCTTTAGGGGGTGAGAGGGGGTAAATTTTGCACTGAACCTATCTGCCAGGATGTTGGCAATATCAGTTGGTTCTGTATATTTAGTGCTATTGTGCTGTAAGCCAGAGCAGATCTGAGTGTTGCCATGGAGATTCTTGACATAGCTATAGAATGCTTTGTGGATGTCTTTAGAATCAGTGGCGATATTGTTTTAATAACTAGCTTTGGAGGATTTTATGAGGTATCTCAGCTTCTTACTGAGGCTGATCAGGGAGTTCCTCTAATCATGGGATTTTACTCTTTTTTGCAACAGTTTCTTTCTTCTGTTGTAGAGTTTGTTTATGGCAGAAGACCACCAGACTGACTTCTTTTTTCTGGAGGACAGCATCTTGCTTCTGTTAGGGATAACGCGATCCACGCACTCATGTAAGTGCTTAAAAAGTGCATTTGTGTAGGATTCAGCAGTCATACCTCTATTGTCCATCTGCGTGGGTGTCGTGAAGTTTGACACTTCTGTCTTCAGAAGTGTGAAGTTGGCTTTGGAGAATTTTTTTACGGTTGTTTTCCTAATGGGGGGTGTGAGCAGGATGTGGATGCCTATGGTGATTAGCTTGCGGTCGGATCTGACCAATGAGGAATTGACCTCTGGTGTGGAACATCGGTCACCCATATTGGGATGACCAGGTCTAGGATATTCCTGCCCCTGGTGGGGTTGTGGATAAGTTGATCCAAGGCGTTGGAATTGATGAATTCCAGAAAACATTGAGCAAAAGAGGTGGTACATGAGTAGTTTTCCCAGTTAATGATGGGGTAGTTGAAATCACCCATTATTAGGGTGTTGGGTTGTACCCTAATATTTTCCAAAGTATCAAGAAATGAGGAGTGGGAATCCTGGGGCATGGTGGGGGGTCTGTAGCAAGCTACAATCTGGATTGCGGTCTTGCCCAGAGTTAGTTGAACTTGGATAATCTTGGATGCATTATGCTTAGCAACTAGCTTAGAGGTGTGAATATCCTTAATGAATATGGACACGCCTCCACCTTTAGTGTTTCGGTCTGGGTTAGGTGGCCAAAAAGTGTGGTATGAATTATAGCCTGGTAATGCAGGGGTACTCTCTGGAGCTTTGGACCAGATCTCTGTCACTGCACAGATGTTGATGTTCTCCATTTTAAGTATTGCTTTGAGTGAGCGCATTTTGAGGTTTAGACTTCTAACATTGAGTAGCATTACTCTCAGATTTTCCTTGCTCGTACCTGTTATGGTGGTGAATTTGTCATTTGAACCTTGCCTAAAAAAGGCACTATAGGGGTGGCAAGAGCCTTTGCCAGTATCCGGAATCCCAAGGGTGACAGGTGCAGGCCATCTCTGGCAAAGCATCGTGGTCTGTCAATCATGTCATCCCAGGCAGACAGATACTGGATTCCCTTAGAATGACACCAGTAGCTTAGCAAATTGTTGAAGTCAATCATTTTGTCCTTGTACTGTGGTATAATTCTGGGTGATGGCAGGATGCTATTCAGGGCTAGGGTCATAGCTGCCTCAGCTACAAGATCAGAGAGCTTCTCCGCGTCTCTTTTCATGTTGTCCAGGGAGGTACGCCTCAGGTCATTCACACCAACATGGACAATGACAGAGTCACATTTGTCCTTGTTGTGGAGTGACCTGAGTGCATGCATTATGTGGTGGATCCTGGCTCCTGACAGGCAGCTGACAGTAACTTTCTCCTTGTTTAGCCTGGTGAGTGGAACATCAGTGTGCTTGACTACAGAGTCACCTATGACTAGAGTGCTGGGCACGTTATGCCTTATGGGCTGTAGTTGAGTGGCACACTGAGTATGTGGGCTATGTGTCATTTGGTTTGTGTTGGGGGGGTGGAGGTTGCTTGCATTTCTGCTCGGTTGTTTGGGCAGATTTTTATTGAGAGCCTCCATGAATGTAGGCTTGTGTTTTGTGCTTGTGTGTGTGTGTTTGTTTTGGTGGTGTAGGTTTTGAGGGACTATGTGATGAGTGTGGTGTGGTGCAAGTGTTTACCTTCTCCTCTTGACTGTCTAGTCCAGTCTTTGGTGAAGAGAGCTTTGCTTCCAGTTTGGCTATATAAGTGCATCGCTCACAGGTCATAGTGATGGGTGGTAGGAGGAGAGGTTTGTCTGTGTACATGAGGCATTTGCTGCATTGTTCCAAGATGCCCAGATTCATCAGATAGACAGGAGAAAACACTGGGAGCTGACCTTTAAACATGCCTGGATAGGTGCTTATTTATTAAGTACTAAAAACTGTTTTCCTCTAGACAATTGAGGAAAGTTGAGTGCTGTAGTAATTTGTAGCTTTAGTGCTTACGAGTTCTGAACAAGTGCTTAGCTCAAAGAAACAGATTTGATTGCTAAAACTAAAAAGCTGGCTAGTTCCAAGGGAAAATTTGAAGAGCAGACTTTATGGAGCCAGGAATAGTTTAACCCTAGTTAAGCAGGGGGTGGGGGGCTCAGGGGCTTACAAACAGTCCTGGATACAGCAAATCTGTAACTGGACTAGACTTCTTACAGGAAAGAAGTGGGTAAGGTGCACAGCCATTTATCTCTCAAGTGTTGCTTCACTTGACATTTAAAGTTTTTCAAGTTGCAGACTGTTCTTAAGTGATAGCAAAAATGTCTGAATAATGAAACTGTTGCTCGTGAATGAAGCTGGCAGTAAATGATGAAACAATGCAAATTATGTCCACAATGTCTGTATTATGGAGATGTTTCCCCTGGGCTGCCATTAACAAAGTGTACTGCTCAGACTTTCCGGTAAACAAATGCCAATAAATACATAAAGTATCTCATGAAGGGACTGGAATAAATGGCAGTAAATGTTGATCCCACAGCTATAACACTGCACTGTAGACAACAAACGTTGTCAAATTAAAATGCACGGCATGTCAAAATCACTATGGTAGTCATTACACTGAAAGTTATACTGGGCAGGCCAATCAAGCAAAGAACTGAAGAATTTTAACAATGTGACATTGAGTATACTGGTGTATAAGGGACTTCATGAAAATAAATAAATATTATTGCCATTCTGTTTGAATTCCAGACACCAAATTTAAGAAATCTGCAGTTCCCTTATTTATTTATTTTATTTATTTTGAATTTGTTGACTGGGGTAGAGCACTGATCCCACTGAACCCGTTTCAGCCTCTGCCCAGGGAAAATGCAATAGTTACAAAATATTTACATGACATCATATACAGAGAGAAAGACAACATGCAGTATATACATATATTAGATACAAAGTGAAATACAGAATTAAAAGGGGTTTGAAACAACACCACAAAAGGTATGCAATGATTCTACTTGCAACAGTGGGGCAGTCAAGGTGATTTGTGTCTACAATTACATATTTTTGTGAATGTGTAAAATATCTCAGATTACTTGCCCTATTAACTCCTACTTAAGGGCCTCTGAAATAATATTTTCTTCCTTCTAATAGCTAAAGATGTCAGCTTGTTGATTAAAATTCAGTGTTGGATCACAAAGCAGTTTAGAATAAAATCTAAACTATAGTAGTTGTCATTTAGCTTTCACATTGTACAACAGCTTGTCCCAAAATAAGACATCACCCTTATCAATTTGTTGGATGAGAAAAGGTAGCTTGTGCCTAAATTTCTGGCATACTTGAATTAGTCCTTATTCTCCCCAAATCACTGTGAAAAGCAAATTACACGCCCTTCAAGATGTGTTCTGCAGAAACTATTACCACGATATGCTAAGCAGGTTAAATCTGGGAAGGGTAGACTTTAAATTTCATCACACCAAAACTTTCACCCACATAACTGGTATTTTTTTATCATGGCACCACAAATTATGTTGAACAATTAAAAAAAATATTTAAATTGTTTATAGTGTGATAGTCAGAAACATAGCTACTCAGGTTGAAGTTCATTGTTTTACTAGGTAAGACATAAGCATTTAATATGACTATCATCTTCATATTTAGCAAGCCACATATCTTTAGATATGATGAAATCCCTCATGTATTCTGTAAGAAAGAAAAGAGCTAACAGCTATGTAGCTTAAACCCACCTCATGTTTATTTTCAGTGAACACTGAATCTCCACCAGTAGATCAGCATCTCAGTAAAGATAAAGCAGAGCACATTAGGTAGCTGTATGATGAGTGGGAAATACATAAATGTCGTGGTCATATTCTGGCCATTATTGTTAAATGTAATATCATCAAGTGTCAGAATTGCTGCATGTAGATTCCCTCCTCACCTTTCTAAAAGGTAAACTTTCCACATTATAAGAATATGTCTTAAACATATTGGCTACACCACTGATGTCACACACAGGATATTACATCACAGCCTGACAACACCAGTAACAGACAAGTGCGAATAATAAAAATATACATGCTTTTTGCACTACGTCTTTAGGATAACTGCATGCAGGAGCTGATTATTTAAGTAACTAAATGTTGACCAACCCATTCACTTATAACAGTTTACCATGTGGTTATCATTCCCAAGGGATAAATGCTTTGGCTTGCTTGCTTTAAAACAGTGGTCAACATTAATCATTACATTGTAAATGTTTCACAAGCAGTACAATTATTAAATGAGACACTTATTACCACATGTGATTGTAACATACGTTATATAATTATAGCTCTGCAAGATGTTGACATGCACAAGGGGGAAATCGATGTGTTCATACTTACATTCTTTACTTTTATGAACTTTAAATAGGAGGACAATCACCATGTTTTTGCTGTAACACATTTTTTTCAGTAGCAAAGTTATTCTACTACATGTTCAGACCAGATTCCCATGGGATAGATTTTAATTAGTATAAGAGCAGAGCACTTAAATGTACGTGCCATTGATGCCGCTGGCAGACTGTTGTGGTATTCTGCTGACCACTTTTAATTTACACCATGTGACTTTCATGCAATTTGTATCATTCTAAGACAAGGAACCCTACTCAATCCCTTTGATTCAGAAGTCATTTTTTATCTTATATACTATTCATTGTTTTAGCTAGCGATGCTAACAAGAAGCACTGAATAATCTGTTGTGGTGTTATTTTGATGATACTTTAGCTACGGTTTATTTCACTATGGGATTATAGCAGAGACTGTGCCTCTATTTAGTTCATGTTTGAGATTTAATGTTTCTTAATGATGGCTTAAATGAGTTATATGCGTTAGTAAGAGCTGATGACTACACATTTAACTCATTTTGGAGTAAGAATGGTTTGACTGCAGTGCAGTATTTTAACTATTGTCAAAGGGTTATTAACTTTGCAGCACAGTTTGACTTGAAATAAATGGCTATACAGTCTTTGAATACCAATGGGCTTAAAACTCATTTAAAAGCAATAGGATTTTATCAGAGCACAAGAGAGAAAAGCTGCATGTTATCCTACTTCAGGAAAGACATTTACGTGAAAGAAAGATTCTGAAACAGAACCAAATACACTTCAAGTAAAATCACAAGCTTCCCACTTACCAGGGATATGCAGAGGGTACTTTTACTATTCATAGATCAAGATAAACCTATTACTATGGTCAAAAATGCTCTGATCATTGCTTTACTGCATAAATGTTTTTGAAGGCAATATTGTCATTGCAGTTTGCATTTGTTTATCTACTTCCCCTCCATCTGATGAAGCGGTATATCTTATAGAGATGATAACTGTGTTGTTTCACATTTGTTAAATTGCTAAGATCACTAGATGCAAGTATCCCATTTAAGTGACTTCATCAGAATCACAGAATATATATATATATATATATATATATATATATATATATATACATACACACACACACACACACACACACACACACACACACACACACACACACACATATACATACATATCTGTATATGTAGATGTACATGTGTGTATGTTGACTTTAGTGGAATCAAACCCAGGACTACTAGATGAAGCACACAGAGAATGCTGCTATACGGCAAGATTAACTTTTGTGTAATATAGTTTCAAACAGTTTGATTAATTCTTTTTTTAAGCTTCATCACATTCATGTGTGGCAGATTCATATGACTGACTGATTTCATAAGTTCAGTGGAAAGTCTTACAAGATACATACACACACAAATAAGATGAGAAGTATTCTCACAGAAAATTTCAAGGCCATTTCGTAACACACTTTTTCCAAAACATACCTATTGGTCAGACATGGAGTACACATAGAGAATAATTAGTATTTTTATTTAATTCATGCCGTACGAGGCAGAAGTTCTTAGGTTTTGAAATCCAACTCACCATGTCCTATCTTCTGGTCTTATATTGCATAACTAGAGGAAGAAGACCTTGTCCTACAAGAAATAAGAAAATTGCTGAATTTAATTTGTATTTGGCTATAACTTGCAGTGTGACAGTAGCATCTGGTAGCATCTGGTAACTAGCATTTGTTCTGAAGGAAGCCCTCACACCCATACTTCTGCAATGTTTATGTCTTCCACCACCACCGCCATCATCATCATCATCATTAACCTCCTATTCCCCATTTTCTACATGGGTTGGGGTATCATGTCATAGGGTGTCGCTATCTCTCTCTATTCAGTGCCACTCACCTGTGTTGTTCGACACTCATATCTCACTATCTCAGGTCTTCTCTCACACAATCTATCCACCTCTTTGCTGGACACCCTCATTTCCTCTTGCCTTTTTCCTGTGTGTCCCAAATATTCTTCATCAGATTGTTTCTGCTTTTCTGCACATGAGCCTGAAGCACCGTACTCTGCCCTGTTTTACCTTTTCTGCAATTGGAGCTACTTCATTTTTTGCTCTTATGTCCTTATTTCTTCATTTGTCCCACAGTGGGCATCCTGCCAGCCATCTCAGGCACTTCATCTCCATCATCTCCCACTTCCTCAACTACTCTGCCTTTACTGCTTAAGTTTCTGTACCATACAACTTACTCAAATTTATACACACACACACACACACACACACACACACACACACACACACACACACACACACACACACACACACACACACACACACACACACACACACACACACACACACAAAAATGCACAAACACATTCTGTCAGATACTGTAAACATATATACGCTTTTGTGATGTATATAACATTAGGAAGAGAAGGAACACTGACATAGCTGAAACTTATTTTATGTCTTTCACTAATGCAAGATCAATGTGCTTCTAGTGGTGTTTGAAGCAAAACAAAAATATCTGAAAATAAAATTAAGGTAATGCTTCACAAGACTTAATATAGTTTCATGAGACAAGAATCCTATTCTCTGAGCACATATACCCCCTACCGAAAAAATGCTAGTCATTATTCTGTAGATTTAATTATTGTAGATGGCTCTTTCAATATCACATGCTATAAATGTATGTAAATATATTGATTCTGTGGAGTTCTTCACCCCAGGCCTCCACTGAAAATGGACTTTCCCACACAGCTGGATTTCCCTGGACAATAAAAACAAATAAATAGTTAACTGGAGCTGCTCAGAGTTTGTTGACTTTAGACAGAGATCTGGAGTGCAGCTGAACTGAAATCCAAGGCATCCGCTGGAAACATAGGCATATTTAAAGCCTATATTTCACTTTAAGTATATTTATTTGAACTGCTGCTTCATTTTTACTGAGTGTGTATGTGTTTTTTCCTGCACATTGAAATTCTGTACTACTGCCTTATATAGCATAGGCTAGATTCAGACTTGCTGAATCTAACCTGTTTGGTATCACTGTGCTCTAAACCAGCCATCTTACATTAAGAGGTCCTCCCTGCATCCTTGTGGCAGAAGTGTGTAGCTCAGGTTCCACCTGTGTTGGGGATTGCTGGAGAAAAGCTCAGTTTGGGCCTTCCATTTCACCTGTATTTAAGCCTTGCTTTTTTGCATACCTGCACATTGCATAACAGGAGTTAGCAATTCCCTGTACAGAGGCAAATGCATGGAAACAAGTTTTCCCTAGATGTCTGTCAGTAGAACCCTCCCAAGTCCTCTGTTGCCCTGCATGCAACTCAACTGCCCACTGAGCAGCATTGCCACAGCTCTTTACCCTAAAATGTCAGCAGAATAAGCCTTTCTGTTATTCCTACATCATTAACTGATCTAACTTGCCCACTCCCCAACAGTACTATAATATCAACCTGCCATTACAGATGTCCACTTTCACACCATTTCTCTGATCAACCTGATTGACTTGGGCATGCTGAGACATCGCAGTAATTGCCTCATGTATACCAATAATCACTTAGTCCTAAAACAAACAAATACTGTATGTGGGAGATGTATTTACACTATCAGTTTGGAAACAATCCTCTCACATAACAAAAAACAAGACATCAAACAGTTTGTCAGCTCACACACTTCACTTCTTACACAAGTTCAGGACACAACACATAAACCCGCATATGCAGAGGTACTCACTAGAAGCCTACCAAAAGATCAGAGACCTCCCAAATGCAAATTATCTGCACATATCTTAACATGAATATAAACCACCGCACATAACATTACACATATCCGTGTCTCACCAAATAAGCCCCTAAGGCAAAACACCTCAAAACCTAATGTCTTTGTCATAAAAGACTCCATAGTGAGAACCACAGATGTCTCCTTGCCAGGCTGGACAAGGAGAAGGTCACAGCCAGCTGCCTACTGGTTGCCAGGATCCATCAGATCATGCATGCAATAAGGTCACTCAACAACAAATACCATTATGACTTTGCCAAAGTGCATGTTGGGGTGAATGACTTGAGATGTACTTCCCTGGTCTATATAAAAAGAAATATGACTGAACTCTCAGATTATATATCCTAGGCAGGTATGACCCTAGCCCTAAGCAGCATTCTACCTTCACCCAGGATGATGCCACAATATAAACAAAAAAAAAATGATTGACTTCAACAATTGGCTTATTTTCTGGTGTCATTCCAGGGGGATCCAGTATTTGTCAGCATGGGAAGACATGGTAGATAGGCCACACTGCTTTGCCAGAGATGGTCAACACGTTTCTCCCCTAGGCTTTTGGATCCTGGCTAAGGTGCTTGCCTTCCCCATAGTGCCTTTTTTAGGCAATATAAAAACCACAAATTTTCCAGCATAATAAAATCCACTTGAGACAAACTCAAGGTTCTGCTGCTTAATGCAAGGAGTCTAAACATGAAACTGCACTCCCTGGAAGCGCTTCTCACCTTGGAAGATGCTGATGTGTGTGCAGTCACTGAAGCATGGATCAAGTCCACAGAGAGCACCCCAGTTGTGCAAGGTTACAATGCCTTCTACATGTTCAAACCTCAGAATGAGCATGAAAGAACCAAATGTGTAAGTGTATCCATCTTCATTAAAGCCAAGTACACCTCCATGTCAAACAGTACAACTCTCTGAAACTACTTGATGCCCAATTAACTATAGGGGAAACACCCTACCACATCATTGTTATCTATAGGTCTTTCTCCATGAATCAAGAAAAGCACAATGCCTACCTGGATTTACTGGAGTCACTCTTCATACAGCCCATCACCTTAGATTTCAATTTTCCCTCCATCGACTGGGTAACATACATGAGCTTAAACATGCTCACCCTGATGTTCCTGGATTTTGTCAATGCAAATGCTCTGGAACAGATAGTCTGCACCCCCACAAGGGGCTCTATTGTCATTGACATAGTACTCACCAACACGGGTGGTCATTGCACTGTCCCGAGTGATGCCCTCCCTGGTAAGGTCAGACCATCAAATCAGTTTAATCAGTTTAATTTGAAGTAACTATTGGACCCCACACCTCAAAAGGAGCAAAAAACTAAATAACTTCTCCAAAGCATCCTACAGCCTAGTAAGTGACTGTATAAAATGTTTTATACTCCCTGCAATCACAGGCAATAATGACTCCTGTGGAGAGATGTACACAAATGCCCTGTATAATCATCTTAGCAACTGTATAGACTCAGCTATACATGATCGGGTTAAAACCAGGATCTCACAAAAAAAAAAAACAAGCCACCTTGGTGGACATCTAGTATAAACAGATTGTATAACAAAAGGAATAAACTGATGTCCAAGAACAAGAGGCAACTGCCTCTGCAGAAAAATTCCCTCCACAGATTGAACATGCTAATTAGAAGTGTTGTAAAGTCCTCTAAAGCTAATTATGAAGTTAATATAGTATTCTTAGCCAAGGACAATCATAAGGCATTTTAACCACATCTGAAATATAAAACCTATGTGCCAGAGTGGTAGTAGATGGTACCACTTACCCTATACTGGAGGAAATTGACAACCTGCTAGCTGACAGATTTGGTGCAAACTTCACATGCCTATCCCCACCAGACATAACACAAAGCATACCTGACACCAATTTTCTACCTAGTATCTATAGAGATCAAGTCTTATCTGCATTCTCCAAGGCCAAAAGCATGGCTTCAACAGGACCAGATAACATTCTAAGTTGCTTACTAAGCAATATAAAATAGGACCTAGCTGATCCATTTACCATTTTCTTTAACCATAGCTTGAAAACTGGCTTTGCATAAAGGGAGGACCATTAACCAGCCCTGGGAACTATAGGCCCATAAGTCTAACAAACCCCATCTGCAAGGCAATGGAAAGGATCATCATGGACCTTATCAACAAGAACATAGGCAACCTTCAAACTCTAGACCCAACCCAGTTTGGCTTTGTTAAGGAAAGAATGAGCTTACTGAACCTGGTAGACTTCTTAGAGAAAGTCACCAAAGCCCTGGATGAAGATAAGCCATTGTATAGCACCTATCTGGACCTAGCCAAAGCCTTTGACACAATCGCCCACTTGGGTATCATTGAAAATGTCTCCCAGCTGGGTGTTAAACCTTACATCATTAGATGGGTAGCTAATTGGCTCAACAACAGAACACATACTTTCAAAGTTGGTGACTCCGCCTCTACCAGTAGTCCTGTCAACACTGGCATAATTCAAGGATCTGTACTGGGCCCTTTACTATTTGGTCTCTATCTCTTAGAGGTCCAGGCTAAAGTAGACAGCATTTGACTTACTAATTTCACTGATGATTGTAAACTAGGCACAATCATTGAGACCCCCGGTGATGTTAACATATTACACGAGGGGCTAACACAAACAAATGGCTGGTGCCAAAATCTCAGTCTAAACTAAATTCAAAAATGTGCACTATTATCCTATTTGGCAAGGTAGAATTCCCCACTAATTACAATATTGATAGCACCCCTCTAAGTTCAAACTCAGTGGTGTGAGATCTGGGAAGACAGGTCAACAGCAATCTGAACTTGGACCAACAGGTTTCCACGATGGTAAGGACAGCCTTCTACATTGCGCATCTCATAAGTAAAGGCATCATATCTAGGTGAAAGGATATTATGATGCCACTTTACTGAACCTAAATCAGACCATTAATAGAGTACAATGCACTCTCCTGCATGTATCTCACCAGACACCTGCATCAACTGGAAATATCACAGAGATTTCTCATTTAGAAGATGCAGAGTCTCCAACCATGATCTATGTGGATAGACTTAAAGCCCTGTCACTGTACTCTGTATCATATAGGCTAATGAAGGGTGACTTGTGCCTGGCCTATAGGGCAGTCTCTGACCCTGACCTGTCGGAAATGCTGCACATCTGCAAATCAAATGGCACAAGAGTCAATCACTTTAGGGAATTCAAGCTTGCCAGTGACATTAACAGAACATGCTGGAAAGACAGGTATGCATCCCAGAGATTGTCACTGCTCTGGAATAAACTTTCAATTCATGTGAAACAGAGCTCCTTAATACCCCTATTCAAACACAACCTGAACAAATGGATGGGTGATCGCAAATCCACCCGGGGGTTCATAGGTTCATAGGTATGTACTAGGCTAATGGTCCTGGAGCCTTTTCAAGCCAAGCCCATAGGATTACTCTGGCATCATGCCATCTGACCTTAGTTCCCAGTGTCTCTGCCGAGTAGAGCCACTGGAGTAATCCCCGGGGTAAATTTTCTATTTCCCATCCACTCATCAAGATTTCTCTTGTAGAGGGCCAGTGAGGTACTCTGTTTGACATGTATTGGAAGTTTATTCTATAGCATCATCAGCCTCTGGTTTAGGAACCTGTCCCTCAAGTATATTCTGCTGATTGTGGTAATGAGGTTGAGGTTTCTTGAGTATATGGTGTGGAGGGAGTGGGATTTCTTTAGATGTAACATTTCTAACAGAGCTGGGTCATACATGGCTTTGTAAGTCAAGCAGAGATCGCCTCTAAGTAGGTGATATGACACAGACAATAACTGGAGTTTTTTGAGTCTGTCCATATAGGGCAAGTGTTTAAGGCCTAGGATCCTATTTGTGAGATACTTTTGTGGTCTCTCCAGTTGTTGCAGGTGTTTAGTGAGATACATGCCAAATGGGGCATTGTACTCGATGATTGGACTAATGAAGAAAGAGTAGAGGGAGACAATGACCTCTTTCTTCCTGGATGCAAAACCCTTAGTAATGAGATCTCCCACATAGAAGGACTTTCTGACAACAGAGGCAATGTGGTGGTCAAAAGAGAGGTTGCTGTCAACCTGTGTTCCCAGATCTCTTATAACACCTTCTGTGTTCAGAGGACTACCATTGATGTGGTAATTCATGAGAACTGGGTTTTTTCCCAAAGAGGATGACAACTCATTTTTTGGCATTGATCATAAGGCCATGGTTCTGACACCAGTCATTGGTCTCAGTCAGGCCTTTCTGTAGGATGTCAACATCACTTGGGGAGTTAATAATAGATCCCAACTTGCAATTGTCTGCAAACATTGCCAGCCAGAGTCTCTTCATGTTGGTCTGGACTTCAGAGAAGTAGACTCCAAACAGGAGAGGACCTAGGACTGAACCCTGTGGGACACCACTCATGACTGGTCAGCAGTCTGATTTGGAGTCAGCTACTTTCACACTGTGAGTTCTGTCTGTGAGCCAGTTTGCAACCCACCTAGTGATATAGGGGTTGATGCCTACCTTAGTGAGTTTTTCTATGATTCCTGAGTGGGGAATGGTACCAATGGCCTTGGCCAGATCAAGGTAGGCTGTATGAACCACCTTGCCTTCATCCACAGCTCTGGTGACTGACTCAAAGAAGTCAACCAAGTTGAGCAGGCATGATCTACCCTTCACAAAAAACAAACTGTGTGGGGTCCAGAGTTTGGAGATTCCCTATATCCTTGTTTATTAGGTCCATGATGATGTATTCCATAGCTTTGCATATTTAGACTCATCAGGCTAATGGGGAGATAGTTCCCAGGGTCTGTATTTGCTCCTCCTTTGTGGAGAGGGATGACTGCAGCAGTGTGCCATTTGGTAGGGACAAAGCCTAAGGAGAGGCTGTGATTGAACAGGGCACACAGGTGAAGTGCCAGTTCACTCTGTAGTTCATGTAGAACACAGCTAGGAATATTGTCATGTCCCATAGAAGCTGTATTCTTTGCCTTGGACAGTGCTGTTTTAACCTGTGCAGCAGTAATACTGGGTGCCTAGAAATCTACTGGTATTGTGATTGGTCCTTTGGGGGGGCAGAGGGGTAAAGTTGGCACTGAATCTGTCAGCCAGTATATTGGAAATATCTGTTGGCTCAGTACAGGAGGTACCAGTGTGCAGTAGCTCAGAGCAAATATGGGTATTGTCATGGAGATTCTTTACATAACTATAAAAGGCCTTGATGTTGTCTTTACTATCTGCAGCAATTCTGTTTTCATAGGTAGCTTTAGTGGATTTGATGAGGAATCTCAACTTTTTGTTGAGGCTGATAAGGGAGTTTTTCCAATCTTGGGACTTCACATTATTCCTCATCAGTTTCCTCCTACTGTTGTAGAGTTTGTTTATGGCAGGGGACCACCAGATTGGCTTCTTTTTTTGGAGGAGAGCATCTTGGTTCTATTGGGTATGGTGAGATCCATGCATTTGTGTACGTGTTCATACAGTGCATTGGTGTATGAGTCCGCGGTCATGCAACTATTCTCCATTTGTACTGGTGCGTGAAGTTAGCCACCTCTGTTTTTAGGAACCCAAAGTTATCTTTGGAGAAGTTTTTCATGGTGGTTACCTTTGTGGGAGGTGGGGGGGGGGGTTGGGAGTAGGTGGGATGTGGATTTCCAAAGTGATTCATTTTTGGTCGGATCTAACCAGGGAGGAGTTGACTAATGGTGTAGAGCAATGGTTGCCCATGTTAGTATTGACCAGGTCAAGGATGTTGCTACCTCTAGTGGGGGTAAGAATGAACTGATCCAGGGTATTGGAATTTATGAATTCCAGGAAATGTTGGGCAAGTGTATTGGTAGATGAGCAGTTTTCCCAGTTAATGGAGGGTTAGTTGAAGTCGCCCAGTATGAGAGTGTGAGGTTGGACCCTAATATTCTCCAGGGTACTTAGGAACATAGAGTGTGAGTCTTGGGATATGTTTGGGGACCTATAGTAGGCTACAACCTGAATCGCTGTCTTACCCAGTGTTAGCTGCACCTGAAGTATCTCTGATGCATTATGTTGGGCTACCAGTCTGGAGGTGTGTGGATCCTTTATGAATATGGAAACACCACCGCCTTTGGAGCTTCTGTCTGAGTTCTGGGGCTGAAAGGTCTGGAAAGAGTTATAGTAGCCTGGTAGTACAGGGGTGCTTTCTGCTGCCTTGAACCAGGTCCCTGTTACAGCATAAATGTCGATGTTTTCCATTTTAAGGAGTGCTTCAAGCAAGTGCATTTTGAGACTTAGACTTCTAGCATTGAGCAGCATGACCCTTAGATTGCATTTGTTTGTAGCTGTTATGGTGGTAATTTGGTCTTTGGAACACCACCTAAAAATGGCACTATAGGGGTGGCAAGAGCCTTGGCCAGTATCTGGAAGCCCAGGGATGAATGATGCAGGCCATCTCTGGGCAAGCATCGATTTCTGTCAATCATGTCATCCCAGGCCGACAGATACTGGATCCCCTTAGAATGACACCAGAAACTTAGCCAATTGTTGAAATCAATAATTTTCTGCTTGTACTGTGGTATCATTCTGGGTGATGGTAGGATACTGCTTAGGGCTAGGGTCGTACTTGCCTGGGCTACATAATCCAAGAGCTCCTCCGTGTCTCTTTTCATGTAGTCCAGGGAGGTACATCTCAGGTCATTCACACCCAAATGTACAATGACAGTGTCATTTTTGTACCTGTTGTTAAGGGACCTGAGTGCATGTATTATGTGGTGGATCCTTTACTTTCTCCTTATTCAACCTAGTGAGTGGGACAGCAGTGTGCCTCACTATCGAGTCACCTATGACTAGTGTGTCGGGCATGCTGTTTTGCCTTAGGGACTTTGGTGGAGTTGCACACTATTTAAAAAAGTTATGTATTCGTGATTAGTGTTTTGGTGGTCGAGTGCATTTCTGCCTTGGAGGTCTCTGTTGTTTGGGTAGATTTTTATTGAGAGCATCTGTGAAGGTGGGTGCGTGGTTTGTGTTTTTATGTGAAGGGTGGCACCCATGTACCTCATGGACAGAGGTAGTTGATGCTGATTTGTAAAGTACATTCAACATTAAGTTAAATTTTATTTATTTATTTACATTTGTTAACCAGGAAAGTCAGACTGGACACAGGTCCTTTGTCAGCGGAGGCCCAGGGAGAAAAGCTCCCAATACTAAGCATAGAATAGAAATACTAGTAAAACTATAGAATACAGATATCTTAGGTTTTTACAATAATAAAAAAAAATACAGGATTAGATGGCTTTTAAAATAGAGCCATACATGTTGGGTAACACAATGAATAATACGCAGTAGACAGTAATGACAATACAAAAGTAAAAGACCATAGGTTTTGAACCAAGTGCATAGTAAGTCTGACTACTGCTGCTGCAAAAGTTATCATATCCCACTACCTAAAGAACTTGCACAGTTGAATTTTACCTGCAGTTGCAATGGTTCAAAAGGAACAAAACATTAAGTTAAATCTATGTAAGGCAATTTCCAAGCCTCAGACTAATAACTTAATTTGTGAAGTCATGCATTAATGTGTGCTGTTCTATAGTGCTGAATCTGCTGGAAAGATATCCCCAACCCCACTTACTTACCCACACTCACAGGCCTTTTACTGATGAAGGTGAAGCTAAATTAACACTTTAGCATATTTTACTCTTAGTGTAATATATCCTTAGAAAGACAATGAAAAGCCCACGACCATAAAATTAAATGCTGTGACTCAAGTCAAGTATTTAGAGTTCAGAGACCTTGTCTTTGTACCCATGAACGTTCTACCTCACTGATTGTTTTGGTGGTAAACCATCTGAGGGTTTTCTTAACACTTTAGCATATTTTACTCTTATCAGTGTAATATATCCCTGGAAAGACAATGAAAAGCCCATACCCATAAAATTAAATGCTGTGACTCAAGTCAAGTATTTAGAATTCAGAGACCTTGCCTTTGTATTGATGAATGTTCTACCTCACTGATTGTTTTTGGTGGTAAACCATCTGAGGGTGTTCTTCCCGCTCCATTCACTCCACTCACTATGCGCCCCTCCACTGCCTCTTATCCCACCGACCCTCAGCACCTCTACTCATATCCCAAGCAAGGCACTCCCCCCATTCTTATGATCTAATTATATACAACTCTACCTTGTCCACACCCACATTTCATTCACACCTTACAAACTTTTATATAACCAAACGTATCTGCTTTCCCTTACATTCATCACCTTGAGTCCCCCCCCAGTGTAATTATTTGCATCTTACTCTACTCCACCATCAATACAATCACCACCTAAAACTATCTTACATTAACTCCAAGCTTACCACCTTCTCTTCTATTATACACACATCAAACTAACATTGCACCATAATTTTACTACTGACCAATCACATCTCCCCCCCACCCCTTCTTACCACAATCCACAAGGTAAAACACCTAACCACATTGTCATATCCCAACCCAAAGTCAAAACATTTCCAGCCTTACCTTAACCTGCTCACATATCACTAGATAACATACATATTTATTTACACCTGATATTACATTCTAACACATAAATACCACTTTTACTATTTTTTTAAACCCGCCATCACAGGTGACATGCTGCTCCTATCCTGTCTAACCTCTTTAGTCTTAGTTCTCAACCTCACTACAACCATATCCTCTCATACCCCCACTCACTGATACACATCAACAACATCCTCCAACTATCTCCCCAATAAACAACACAGCTTCTTACATATCTCCCCCCAGCTTTTCCCCTATACCCTCCCATATTATTCAAACTAAAAATTGTCTTCCTCACCATCTATGAAACCACATTTGAAACCAGTACCATCAGCTATGAATAAAAAACACTTCCCATGATACTCAATCCTCATTACCTATATACTCAAATGTGGAGACATACATCCTAACCCAGGCCCACCCTCTAATGCTAACCACAAGAGTAACCTCAAAGATTTAAACATACTTACACTGAACCTTAGAAGTATATGTAATAAAATAACGCCACAGCATGCCTGGATTTATCAAAATAAACCTGGCATACTAGCCCTTACTGAAACATGGCTACACCCCAATGTTAAAGACTCAGAAATTATACCTCCAAACATTGCAATTTCCAGAAGAGATAGATCTAAAAAATAGGGGGAGGGATAGCCCTTCTATATCCCTCTACACTCAACATCACACCCTACACCAGTAATATACCTATATTTTCTAATGCTGAGGTATTAATCTCTTTTTTGAACCTCAGCACATCTAAAATAATTTGGATAATAGTAATATATATCCCACCAGGTCACAATATACCAGTGCTGGAAAATAGTTTATCCTGGACATCCCAAACAATAAACCTTGAAACAATAATCTTAGGAGATGTAAATATTGATTGGCAAACCATAGCTTCTAACTCCCCCACAAATAGTATAAATTTGTAAGTTTTTTCTCAGCTTATCAATACTCCAACAAGATACAGCAAACATCTTACCTGCCAGTCCACCCTTGACAGATCCTAGTGTCGCACCCCACCAATTACCCCTTTTTTGGTACACTGCCTAGCTCTCTATGCGAATATTTCCCAGCTTATTCCATTAGATCAAACTCCCAACAACTAAGAGTACACCCTGTAAAATCAGTTAGGAACTCAACTAATTTTTGTCAGCATAAAGTCAACTATCTCCTATGTGGAATAGACTGGACACCCTTAAGCAACTACCCCTTAATGATGCTGTACTATACTTTAATAACATCTTTCTTCACATATTAACGCACTAGAGCTCATTCATATGAAAATAATCAAAAAGAACTCAGCACCATGGCTCTCTAAGGAATGTAAACACCTGATGAAGCAAAGGGATCTAGCCTGGATAACCTGGAAATTAAACAAAATGAACAAAATCATGTACATTTCAAAACACTACATAACAAAGTGACAAAACTAATCAACAGAGATAAGAAGTCATGCTATTCCAAGCTTCAGATCTGGCATAAAATCAACCCCAATAAATGTTGGCACGCCATATCTTCTGTACTTAACCCTGGAACAAACAGAGGGCACAACCCATCACCTGATACCCCTCCATTACAAATAGCCAACACCTTTAACATGCACTTCATAAAATCAATATCAGATCTACTAATGACCACCCCTTATGCTGGAGCCCCCCAGCCTTCAACCTTGTCAGACATCAACCCTAGACACTCATCTACTTCTAACCTTGTCATTAATAACCCTCCTACTCAACAAAGGGTCTTATAAACCCCATTCTAATTTCAGCCTATATCCACTCCCACCATTAAGAAACTACTACAAAAACTAAAACTCTGCTCCACCTCAGCTGCTAATCTTCCACCACACTACCTCAAACTGGTTGCCAGCTCAATTGCCTACCCAATCAATATCCTTATACATGCATCTTTATCTGAATCAGAAGTACCTACTATAGGGAAACAATCTCACATCACCCCCCCCTTCACAAAGGAGTTGACTTTTTTGAACCATCCAATTTCTGTACTATATCCATCTTGTCACCCATATCCAAAATTCTCAAGATAGGTATCCATCAGCAGGTAATGCATTATCTATTGCAAAATAATCTTCTAACCAAAACCCAACATGGCTTCCGACCCAGCCAAAGCACAGGTACAGTCCTATTATCCTTTACAAACACCATGAACAAAGCCAGAGAGGCAGGATACTATACTTCCTTAGTATATATTGATATCTCCAAGGCAGTTGACACAGTGTCTCACCACTTACTATTGAACTCACTGTCTATAGGTTTCTCACATAACACAGGAAAATGTTTTCCGAGCTACCTCAAGGATTGTAAACAAGCAGTGAAATGGTCCAATGAACTCTCACCCTTTCTCCACAACCCTGCTGGACTCCCTCAAGGCTCCATCCTCAGACCCCTACTCTTCAACATTTTCACAAACAACTTTTACACTGACTCTCACCCTGGCGCACCCATTCAGTACGCTGATGATTCCACCATAATCTATACTGCTCAATCACTACCAGAACTACTTTCAAAAACTCAACAGTCCTTTACTGCAGTCAAATCCTGGCTATGAAATGCCCAACTCTTTCTTAATCCAAAGAAGACTAAACTAGTGCTCTTTCACCCCAAAAGCACCTCCCCTGTCACTGATCATTTCAACATCCTTGCATCTGACAACACTGTCATAGAAATAGTGCAGGAAACCAAACTTCTAGGAGTTATCATTGACAATAAACTTTCATTTGACCCCCATATACAGCAAAATATAATGAAAACTCATCAAAAATTGGAACTCTTATATAGAAACAAACATTTATTTATTGCAACAACCAAAACTACCCTTGCAAAAACATTTTTACCTCCCTCCCTTCTTTACGGTGCCCCTATCCTAACTAACTTACAAACTTCTACCCTAAGCAAGATGGAGCAGTGCTACAACAAAGTTGTAAAGTTTGCCACAAACTCTAGATATCACACACATCACTGTAAACCACTACTAGAACTAAACTGGCTTGAACTCCCTAACCAACTTGCCTTTATTCAGCTATTCACCTTGCACAACCTTATTTTCAGGCCTACTGCCTCCCCTGCACTAGCCAATCTAGTCATACCTTACACACCAAATCGATCCCTATGATCAGAAGACAAAAATCTCTTAGCTATCTCAAAACCCACAAGAAAACCAGGTCACCCTCTGTATTCTTACTCTGTCTCTATACTTTGGAATTCACTACCTCTAGCTATCAGGTCTATGCTTGTTCTAACCCATTTCAAAGCCTCTCTAAAAAGTCATCTCAAAAATACATGCTCCAGCATAAAGCATGCCTAATGGTCAGCAGCTCTTTCTTCTTCTTCCACACTAGCCTCATCCTCCACTTCTGTCACATTTTACTCCCTCACAATCTGCAAGGGCCTAAAGCTGTCCTAACTCCATCTCTTTTTCTATAACATATCCTTAAGTTACTCCTCAAGTTGTACTGTCTCTATTCTTGACTCTCTCATTATCTTTCTTCATCACTAAATTTCTGGTGGTTATTTTCATAACTGAAACCAACATTCTATTTTTCATATACTAGAAGGGTTAATGTCATACATTACACTACCTACATACTGCTTTTGGACACTATCTACTCATAGGCTTTGCATATGGTGAGAGTGACTATTACTATCTATGTTTTAACTCTATAGAATTGTCTAGATTTGTAATCTTGTAACATAGCTTCTTCAATGTATTTTTGTATAGTATTTCTAATGTCATTTATATTGTATTGGATTATACTCTATTTGTTCTGTATGTGGAGCTTTTCTCCCAGGGCCTCTGCTGAAAATAGGTTCTGTAGACCCAGTCAAACCACCCCAGTAAACAAATATCAAATAAATAAAATAAAATAAAAATAAATCTAACAAAGGACAGTTGGGGCAAATCAGGATTATGGTTGCTTCATTATCGTTTAAAATGGACGACATTTTGATTCAGATAAAGACATTATTTGCACATTTGTGACTCAATGGTTTTTATATGTCTGGAATTCAGTCTCTGTGTATTTATTTCTTGGTGGAGTTAAACAAAGAATTTTGTGATTATCATTTCCACTACATGACTTCATAGTTTCATGTTTTTGGTTAGGCCTCATTGACTGGTGGCTTGTCTTTTGGGGAGGGCATTCCTTACTTACTCATAATGACTTAAGGAACCATTTTGTTTAACTTGTTTGGTTTAATTCTTTCAGTTAGTTATGTATGATTTTTTTATGAATGTTTGATTTTTTTGTGAACATCTATAACCAGCTAATACATGGTATAGAACTGTTCTTATGTACATTTGATGTTGGGCTTTTTGGCATCAAATGGTTTTGAACACATTCTCTATTGATCACTTTATTGGGATATATTTTCAGACAACTATGTAACGATAATTTTTTACCATTTGTTTGCTAATATTTGTGGACATTCATAGTTTGTCTTATTGAGAATGATTGTTCTCTAGTTCTGTATTTATATGAATATTTTACAGCAACTTTTGAGTTAGTTGGATGATACTAACAGTATTTATGCTGATTTTATACTGTGTAAAAGACATACATTTATATTTTGTATGTAGTTCCTAGGGTTTTGGAATTTACATCACTTGAGGATTCTGCAGCACTGGTAGTTCACAGTAAGCCTCCCACAACTACTCCTGTAGCTAAATTCAAGGAATATTGTTAAACAAAACCATTACAGATAATCCTTGGCCATTACCTTCCCTGAATAGTGAAACCTGATTGTTTCTACAATCTCGTGGCCTGATCTGGCACCACATCACCTGACCTTCACCTACACTTATCACCAACTCAATATCCTATACTAATTGACAATCTATACACCACTCCCAACCTCAGCTTACACACAATATCTAATATCCATACCCACACTACACCTCAAATACCTTACAACCTTATCACCTCAATCACCTAACAGCCATCATCCTAGCATCTCTACTGTACAGTATGCAAACTACACTAGCATCTCTCTCATTAGCCCTCACAGCACTAGCCTATATCACATCCATACAAACTAACTTCCCTCTAGTCAACACCACATTCCATACAACACATATTTCCACACCCACAAAAACTCACACAAACTTCTCTATCAGCCCCACAATTCTTAATCTTAATTCTACACTTTATATACACAACATTAGCATACCAAGATTTAACACTAGAAAAACCTCACATAGATTCAGCATTGAAATAACACACATAACCAAACACATACTATCAACCTTAAAGAAACTACTAATCTTTGGTGACATACACCCAAATCCAGGTCCACTCAAAACCAAACAGATATCTGACCTACTAATTCTTAATAAGAACATAAGAAGTATTGCTAATAAGACACCTGTACTGCATGCATTTATAGCCCATTACGCACCTGACATACTGACCATCACAGAGACAAGGCTAAAGCCTAGCATCCTAAATGAAGAATTCCTCCCCCCAGGATATAATACCCTAAAACTGGATAGAGTAGCAGAAATGGAGGTGGGGTAGACATTCTCTTTAAAAAAACATTGAACCTCCAACTTCTACAAACCCCCCAACCTAAATTTCATAACGCCGAAACCCTTTTTTCAGTCCTATGCTTAAACAAGACAAAAAAAAGTAAACATTCTCTAATGCTACATTCCTCCAGGAAATAACTTTCCCATACTAGAGGAAATCTTACAGTGGACAAAAGATAACCTACCACAAGAAACTATCCTACTAGGTGACCTAAATACTAACTGGACAACCTGTAACTCCAATAACCCCACTAATCACATTAATCTCTATGGGTTCTCTCAACTCATTCAAGAACCCACTAGAACAGACAAAAGATCACAAAAACAATCCATACTGGATTGGGTACTGGTCAATTATCCCAAACAAAACTACCAGACAGGTTGCCTACCAGATGGTCTTAGTGACCACCTCCCCACATTCCTACTACGCAAACGCACTAACTTACCCAAGCCCATAGTTCATAGACTAATACAAGATGATCGTAACCTAAACTCTTATGATCTCAGCACTGTCTGAAGCCATTGTAACTGGGAACCACTACAAATCCTTGGATTAGACCAGGCAGTTGACTACTTTAATACTACTTTTCTCAACATCCTTAATAGACTCGCCCCTGCTAGGAAAGTTAGAGTGAAAGCCAGCTATGCTGCATGGCTAAGTAAAGACATTAGATCCTTTCTAAAATGCAGAGATAAAGCCTGGAAAATCTGGAAAAAGGAAAACACCACCTGTTCCAAACAAACCTACCAACAGCTTAGAAATCAGGACAAGGAACAGACCAAACAGGATAAACAGAACTACTTTCTAGGGGCCCAAAGCAAATACTCAAAAAAATCCACAAAAATTCTGGCAGTCTATCAACTCCTTACTAAAACCAGGCAAAACCACTACTCCAGTCCCAAACTCTGCCAACAATACCATGGGCATAGCCACTTAATTTAATCGGGTCTATATTATAACATAGACGTCTTTAAACTTCGAATGTTATAATATCGAACCCTATGCACCGAATGCTGAAAATAGCGAAGCTGCAGAATATCGAATACTTTCCTAGGGAATGTATTTGGTGGGCTGTTTCTGTAACTTCGCTATTTCCTTGACTGTGGAGCGAAGGTTACGGACCGGGCTAAGGTAAGTGCGTGAACAGATTGGGTTAAGGTGAGTGTGTGATAGTTAGGGACCTTAGGGTTAGGGAGTGGGTAAGGTGAGTGTGCGATAGAGACCTTAGAGTTAGGGAGCAGGTAAGATGAGTGTGCAATAGGGACCTTAGGGTTAGGGACCGGGTAAGGTGAGTGTGCAATAGGGACTTTAGGGTTAGGGAGTGTGTAAGGTGAGTGTGCGATAGGGACTTTAGGATTAGGGAGCGGGTAAGGTGAGTGTGGGATAGCTAGGGACCTTAGGGTTAGGGAGCGGGTAAGGTGAGTGTGCAGTAGTTACGGACCTTAGGGTTAGGGTTGGGTTAAGGTAAGTGGATAGCTAGTAGTGTATGTATGGTTTAGTGTAGGGTTTTGTGAAGTGTATGTGTGTGGATTATTTATTTTGGTGTGCTTGTGTTGTGTGTATGTTTGTCGGAACAGAAAATGTTTTCCCTGGGAAAAAATTTGCTATTCTGAGTGTTTGATGTTATAGTCTTTCGATCAAAATGGTTCGATATTATAATATTCGAAGTTTTAAGACTTCGATGTTAGAATATAGACCCATTTAATCACCTCTTTTCAGAATCCATCCTGACATTATCCAGTCAATTATCTAAAAAATAGCCCTTCATACACCCCAACCAATCATCCAGAAAGCATTCCCTCCTTTATTCTATCATCAGTCCCCACCTCTACAATTAAAAAGCTTCTTCAAAAACTGAAACCCACCACCCTTGCAGCTGATAACTTACCTGCTAACTTCCTAAAAATGGCTGCTGAATGTATATCTTACTCTGTCTCCATCCTTATCAACCGCTCCATACAGGAATCCCATATCCCAAACCTCTGGAAAATTTCATATATCATTCCTCTTAATAAAGGTGGGAACTCTCATGATTTTTCAAACTACCGACTCACCGCCATTCTATCCCCCTATCTAAACTTCAAGAGAAGTGTATTCACTTCCAAGTCATGAAATTTCTGAACAAACATCAACTCCTGTCCACCACACAACATGGCTTCCACCACATCATAGCACAACCACTGCTCTTCTCTCTTTCACTAATCTAGTTAACCAACACAGGAACAACAATAACTTTACATCTGCCATTTTTTTGGATCTCTCCAAAGCATTTGACATGGTCTCACACACTATCCTGCTAGATTCTCTAGCCTCACTATCCTTTGCCCCATCTACTATAGTTTGGTTTAGAAACTACCTATCTGACAGGCAACAATCTGTCAAATGGCAAGGTGTACTGTCCCCTCAACTTCCAACCACCATAGGTGTCCCACAAGGCTCAATACTGGGCCCACTTCTCTTTTCTGTCTTTACCAATAATCTACATAGCTTAACCCAGCATGCCACACTTATTCCATATGCAGATGATTCAGCTTTAATCTGCACAGCCCCATCTCCAGCCATTCTGCAACAGCTCACCCAGGAAACCTTTAACTCTGTAGAATAATGGATTTCTGATATCCAACTCATCCTAAACCCCAATAAGACTAAATTACTATTTACCCCTAACAAATCAAAAACTGCTCCACTCTCCTTCACCATCACCTCTAAAAACGGCACTACCATTTCCCCTTCTGACCATACCAAACTGCTCGGTATTGAAATAATCTTCACTTCAATGTCCACATCTCACAAACCATCAAAAAGGTTCACAAAAAATGGGCACACTATATAGGCACAAAAACTTTCTCTCAGACCAAGCACGAGTCACCCTAGCCCAGACTCAGCTATTGTCCACACTAATGTATGCAGCACCAAATTTCACCCACATCAGAAAAATAGATCTAGACAAACTAGAATCATGTTACAATAAGATTGCTAAGTTTGCTAAAAATCACCTCCTTCAGAACACATCACTGTTTTGTTCTAAGAGACCTAAATTGGCTAGAACTACCTCAACTGCTTAATTACCACCAGCTAGTCACTGCCTACAATATTCTTAAATACCCTGATAAAACCCTATCACTAACACAACTACTTACCCACTTCACAGAAAATCGCCCTCTCCGATCTAGTGACAAATCTCTCCTCTGTATCACTAGAGCAAACAATTTTGCAGGAAAAGGGCTATATCCCCACACCATTGCTAGAAACTGGAATTGCCTTCCACGTTTGCTGACCACTGCCTCCACCACCTCACACTTTAAAAACTCCCTCAAATCACATCTGATGAATACCTGGCTATGTTCTTGTATTACTTAAACTTCATATCACATCTGATGAATACCTGGCTATGTCCTCGTCTTACTTAAACTTAAGCTTTCCTACCTTTTCCTCCTCATATCCATTCACCAATACCAAGTTAGTCACTGTAATCCTCTATGGGACTAAAACCCTAACAGCCATCCATTCACCAATACCAAGTTAGTCACTGTAATCCTCTATGGGGCTAAAACCCATTCACCAATACCAAGTTAGTCACTGTAATCCTCTATGGGACAAAAACCTTAATAGCCATCCATTCACCAATACCAAGTTAGTCACTGTAATCCTCTATGGGACTAAAACCCATTCACTAATACCAAGTTAGTCACTGTAATCCTCTATGGGACAAAAACCCTAATAGCCATCCATTCACCAATACCAAGTTAGTCACTGTAATGCTTTATGGGGCTAAAACCCATTCACCAATACCAAGTTAGTCAGTGTAATCCTCTATGGGACAAAAACCCTAATAGCCATCCATTCACCAATACCAAGTTAGTCACTATAATCATCTATGGGGCTAAAACCCTAACAGCCATTAGCCGAGCCTGTTAGTAACTCTTAGTTCC